>NC_141686.1:51297595-51792595 GCF_964263255.1 Lissotriton vulgaris | reverse complement strand
CCATACTTCAAACCAACAGCGTATAAGCACCATACATTGCAACTGCCTCCAATAGGAAGTCGTTGTTATCATCCATGAACATTTCAGCCATCCAATTAAGTAAAGGGAAAGAACATACATGTTCCTCGATTGCCGGAGCCTCTAGTACCATCAGAGGACAACTCTGGCTTACTTCAAGATAACTGCACACCAGAAAGTCATTGGCAGCAGTCCAAATTTTCCAATTGCCAAGAACCCCATGAACCGCTGTGCAGGCCATAATCCTGGCACTAGAACAATCTAGTTCATGAGCAACTAAAGGACTCATTAGTAGATTAAAATCCAGGTCAGGAGACACCGCGTTGCAGAGACACAATCCAGGGCCCATTCAAATCCACAATCCAGGCAATGGAAAACAGGCTGCAAGCAAGTGAAGAACGAAAACCGGAAAGATAAACCATACACCATACACCAGAGGCAGTGGTCCATAGTATTCTAGCATCCGGTTACGAAGGTGGAGCAGCCGGGACAGATCGTCGTGGGGCAAAGACTGTGCATCCATTTTGCAGTAAACAAATTAACAGCAGTGTGCCTGCGCCTATAGCCAGGAGCAAAGGGAAACGGCCAAAGACACTCGAAAAAATCGAATGAAAAAATGCAGGGATCACATCAAATATAGTTTGAAATGAGGTCACAATGCCAGAACGTATTACTTTAAAAAAATGTACCAGGCCAGTGGTCGACCAGGCATTTAAGATTGTGTGAATCAAAGCACCGAAATGCAGGGGCAGATCTGTGTTTAACAGAGTATTTACCTCAGTATGAGTATTTGCTACGTGAAGGATGAATGTCTCACGCGCAGATGTAAGGGGAACTTCCTTCTTTGACAAAAGCGCACTTATTCGACTCATCTTGTTGAACTCTGCTTTCAAGGTTGGAATAGAGGGCCAGATAGAAACATGGAGCCTGCCATGCGGCGGAGGGAACAACACATTCTTGCAGAAAATTACACACTGGGAAACCGTAACGATATAAGGAATTCCAGCATGCATCCCACAACACTCTTCATTATTTAATAATAAATAACTACTGTTTGCAAGCAATGTGAATGTCGGTGTATTGGCTGGGACTGGAGTACCTTTCAGAACACAGGCTAAGTTCGGTGCAAGCACATTACAAGAGCAGTGTAATAGAAGATTTCTGCATGTTAATGAATGATCTGATGTCGTGGTGCAATCTTCGCCATTTAGATACACTTCCTTTCCATTCCTCAAACACCTATATGTGAATGGGAGATTCCATACTTCATGAAGATAAGCTCCATCCAGGGGCTCAAACCTGCCTATTGCATAGTGTTTCATGCAGGACTCAAATTTGAAAAGCGAAAAAGGTAGAGTTATCAACCAATGGATGAGCCAAACTGGCGAATTGGATTCTGCTACTGAAAAGGGTATAGGTTCTAACTTTTAAATATGCAACAGTGAAAACCTGGCATCCTTCATTGACACAAATTGCTGTTTAAGAGTCAAATTGAAAGGCAGAAATAATAAACTCGTGTTCATGTAATCCCATGGAACTCGAACATTTTTCAAAGTTTGCAGGGTCCATGCAAACTGCATAACAGAACGCCATTGATTTTGCCCATGATACAGTACGGCAACTTCTTCCTGTACAATATCAACCACAGATGACACAATATTATCCAGTGTGTAAATTCTGGAAGAAAGGGTGTTAATACTATTATCTATAATGGCAAGCACTTTTTCTACATTGGCCTGATCAATAGCTCTAAGCCTAGAAGCAGGCTCAATTTGTGACAGTTTCCAAACCTCATTGTAAGCAGCATATATCCATCTTTTCGATCTGCCTGCTGCAGGACCTTTAACAAAATCATTTAAATCGACAGTGTCAGTGTGCTTGGATAAATGAAGCTTAACAGACGCTAAGGATGAATGTCCGAGCCAACTCTGGCATAATTTGTCTACAGAATAGGTAGGTGGTGACCGATTGGAGAGTCTGGAAAAGGAGATCAACTCTAACCTCTGTATAGCCAGGGGTCAGACCCAAAAAACGGTGCTGGCAGGAATCTTCACTTTTTTGCCATAGTAACCAGCCTTCGGGATTAATGCTGGAAACATTAAAAGAGGAATTTCCCAACAGGGCCTGTAAGTCACTAAGGGAAATACTGGTATAATTATTCCAATTGGGAAACTCACCCAAATCAGGAAATGAAGGAGCATTAAATTTTCTAGAAGTTGCCAATCCAAAGCATGTGGTTTGCGAAATAGTGTCATTCAAAAACAACATATGGTTTGGGATGAGACATGCACGATGCAAAGCCTCAGTGCCTTGCACTTGCAAACTTTTAGAACCCCAAACAGATTTAAGATCAATAATATCTTTCCACAGTTCATAACCCCCAAAAGCCAACTGGTCAATAAAGGACTTTGAATACAATAATTTAGTGTGGGCAAGTCTAATGTTTGAAAGAGGACTTCTCAGTCAACCCTAAAATAAAAAGCATTAGGGTTTGATTGATCAAAATCAGTAAAATAGGAAAATTCTTTCAAAAATGTTTTCGAGCTGCCTTACACTGGTGCAGGACAGTGCTCCCACTGTATGTAGTTACCCACATTTCTAAATGAATTTGTCTTATGCAGAAAGTGATTGTGAAAATGCTGGTAACTGTAAAAATCACCATAATTCGCAGATTCCAAATATAAATCTTCAGCATCGAAAGCAGCATAGTATTTCAAATCCGAAAACAAAGCTTCTACAGCTTTAACGTTTTATGTTTTATTGTTCGACCCTTGGAGTCACAATAATAATTTTGAGTCCAAAAGGGCAGATTGTCATTGTATGACTGGACACAGTAGTAAGAGTTACTCACAATGAGAGTAGTCACACTGGGGTCGGCGTACTCCAAAGCAAACATCGGATCACAACGTTCTGCCAACTGGGCGGTACATTCCCCTAATTTCTGTGTATGCACGACATCAGACTTGAATTCACCATCCACCATAGTACCAACCACAATTGCGCAGGCCGAAGAATACGCTTGTTTTGAAACCATAGCTGCTTGCGCACTGCTATCAGTGTAGATGATACAGCGGAAATCCTCAAGTGGGCGCATAGTCAGAGGATCAAAAATAAACGTAACATCTGGGGATGTCAAGGATATAGACCACTGTATCCACGAGGGTGCAAAGCTTTCGAATTCGGTACACTGGCTTTCGTCACTGCCTCCAAGGCAGGATACGGAGTAACAACCAAAATGCGTTTTCCCTGCGACAGTGCACGTTCCTCAAGAATCGTCATTTGCACTGCTGTAAAAACTTTTTCCATAGTGGAAAACCACAATTCGGCCGAAGTGTACAAGCGTGACTTGCAAGCGATAGGGACTGTGTTACCCTCATTTAAAGTGAGGTACGTGAACCCACTGCCCCTGGCATGATTTTTATCAAGGCGCCTTGACACCTTAGGGTTTTGGTTGCGCGGTATAAATTATTTTCAATTCAATTCAATCACCAGGTTGGTGTGGTTATCACAAGTCGACAAGAATTTAGATTCAAGAAGATCAGCCTGCAAAGATTGCAAGATGGCTGAATGTTCTAGCAGCCAGCACGATTTGGAAAAAGAAGGTTGTATCAACGCATAAAGCGTTTTGATACGCTGGGCATATTCTAGAATGTACGACCGAAATTTAAAAAGCCCAGTAAAGATTGTAGCTTTTTCCGCATTGTGGCAGTTCGCAAAAGTGTACATTTCTCCAAGAAGTGAGGAGCTAAACCATGACCTTCATTGTTGAGCTGATAGCCCAGGAACAACACTCTGCAATGTGAGATTTTGCAAAGTTGAATTTATGGCCTATCTCCGCAAAACGGCAAATTATGCGGTCAACACGGCACAGATGCGGCCATGACTCGTCGTCTGTGAGATAAATGTCATCCACATACGAACATGCATCTGCGTTGAGTCTCTCTATGAGAGAGACAATGCGGGCAGCAAATATCCCTGTACTGTTCTTATATCCCATAGCCTAACAAAGGAATTAGTGCTGTTTGACACCACTTGTAAAAGCTGTCTATTGACTACTGAGAGGGGACAGATTGTAGGCAAAAAATACATTGGATATGTCAAGTGTGGTTTTAAACGTTTTACGTACAAGACTATCCACAAGAGCAGAACTGTGAATATTCTGCACCAAACATGTATGACAATGTGAGTTTAAGTGGCGGTAATCCAATACCAAACGGTACGAGCCATCCGGCTTGGTAACAGTAAAAAATGGGTTGTTCATCGGAGACACGGACGTTTCATTTACACCTTGATATTCTAATTGTTCAAGGATTTGTGCAACGGAGGCTTTTGCTTCTCGTCTCATGGGGTATTGGGGTTGAGGCTGTGGCATCAACCGCAAGGGAATCTCATGGGAATCTCATGCCGAGGGGAAAATTTGTCCCATCCACATTGAGTACAGTACAACTCCAGCGCAAGCACCTTAGCCCAATCTTCTGGAAACTGCAGAGCCTGCTCCTTTGGCACTGTGTGCGCAAAAGCGGTGACGTAACTCATATGTACGCTCAGCTGGGGCAGGTGTTGGCGAAGCAGGACGGGACCCCTGTTTCTGCTGCTGCTTTCCCTGTTTTTGTTCTTACTCCAATTTTGTTTCTGAACTTTTGGGTGGTCATCTTTATCTTTATCTTTTGTTGAGTTTGCTGCTGTTTTTCATTCTTAGCGAAAGGCTTAACAGTCAAACTATTACGACCAACGGTCTTATAAGCCTCCGTAATAATTTTCTTAACTGACGGGGTTTGTCGGACTCGGGGACTTCGCACAGAGACTTGGAAACTTACTGCATCTCCCTTGACATAAGCAAGGACGAGAACACATACCATGTTAAAGGCTCCCACGAGTTGTATTCCCAACTCTATAGCCGCCTCTGGTCCGTGTTCATCCTGAACACGCTTGATCACAGAGGGCAGGACAGTCATTGACGGGGTACCAAAGCACCTAGTATAGACTGCCACAAAAATCATACCCCAAGTTGTACATTCATTTACGACTGGCACGAAGTCTTTCTGCAATCTAACTGTGAGGATCCTGTGTTTTTCTACAGGACTAGTATTTGGGAATACTGCCTCCAGTTCGTCGAATTTCTTGGCCAGCCAAAAAGGCATCGCCTCTTTATCCTGGGGGCGCTTGCCCATGACCGCATTAACCATGATGGGACTAAGCTTCAGCCCACCACCACCAACTGGATGCGCCGCACCACCCGGGGCCCCATCCGGGAGGTTGTGGGTAATGTAATGAACTAGACCCCTAATTACTGATATTGCAGAGGCATATAGGGGTCTTAGTTGAACAGCTAATAACTGCCCTGCCTGAGGATGCGGGGTGTATGCAGCTAAAACAGGCCAAGTAGTGCCTGGAATCGACAATGGCCCTTGTCCGTCCGGTGTAATAACGTGTGGGAGGGCGCCATTAAACCAAACGGCATGCTGCCAAGCAGAAATAGGAATTTGTATTGTCCGATATGGAGCGTACGCAGCAGGAGCATCAGCAGGGTGTAAGTGTGAAAAACACTAGTATTAGCATCTACCACAGGAACTGTAACCCATGAGTAATACAACTCAACGGGTATGCCGCGTCAGCTGAAACAAAAAAAAACACTGCCTGTCCCTCCAGAGAAACGAGGTATTCCTGCAAATGATTCCGCACAGCCATGCGATTGTGTGCTGGGATATCAACCATATTGAAACAGTAATAGGGAAGTACTATGCAATATAATAGGGCACTACTGGGTAGTAATTCAAACAGAAAACCGTTTTATATTATCCAGATTGAAGTAACCTATGTAAATACAGGTAGGTTTTATCCGTCACCATTGTCAACCGGAAACAATAGTGAGGGGCTCGTGGACTGATACAAGGACTACTTAAGTGTCTCACAATAAGATCACACTCGTTGGCGGCGCCATGTTGCAAGGATTTCTGCTCTACACAGAACTGTGCACAGAGACCTAGGACATTAGTGAATTGTGGTGTACCAGAAACTCACCTCAGTACCTAGAAAACCCCAACCAGCTAGCATCAGTGTCACATTAGCTCTTCGTCCTATAGCAAAGTAACCAATGATTAGACAACCTAGAACATGCGACTTAGGACCATCTCAGGAATGGTGGGAAGTGAGAACACACTTTTGTTATACTCTCATACCAGTCCACAACAGGAGTAAAAAAGAGACACAGTAAGGTTAAAATATTTTTTTTAACGACGTGATCTCATGCACAGTATTTTAGTCAACATAAGCAGACATATGATTAAAAATAATGTGGTCAGCATAGTTACAACTCCATAAAATACAAAAGGAGGAATCATATTACAATAATAGTGCAAACAGGTGATACAGCGCCTAGTTTAAACACCCTCCTTATATAGGAACTATGTATTATAAGCTATAGAAGGTCTCTTGAGCTTGTCTTGGGGGACCCCATTACCTGTCCGCTCAGTAAGTGTAAATTACATCTGGATCGGCTAGTCTCTCTGCATCCCTGGAATCTTCCAAGTTTGTGAAATCATGGCAAGTGTGCTATGATAAAGGCGCCAGAACTTTGCTCGGCTCGCAGCTGCCAAAATGTTGTGTCTAGAATGTGATACACGAACACGCAGATAAACAGGCTCACATGTTATGATACCAGTGACTACGGACCAGCTGGATGCGCATGTGTATCAGTGCCATTAGTAGTTATTGGAAGCAAACAGGCTAGAAAAATCCCATCAGACCACCCTTTATGGTGGAGTATGCGTCACGTGGGACTTTCTGATCATACCATGTCACAACCAGCCAGTTAGTGTGACAATGGATGTCAGCAATTTTAGCCATAATGTTTGCCCAAGGAGTGGACTAGTGAAGTGCAGTGCTCAGGAAATGGTGAAGGATAAAATTAACTACGCAGGCTCTGACTAGGTGTGCATGCAGAAGTCTGTGTGTCAAAAAGTTAAAAACACGCCTGGTGGAGGACTACTGCTCCATGGCGCTGTGCAGTACGGTCGACATGTTTCAGCCTAAGGGGAGTTGCCCCGGCTTTCTTCAGGACCTTGAGAAAAAAATATAGCTACTGCAACCAGACCCAAGTCATACGTTGGGAAGGGATAACAATGACGTAACTGTTAGACAAATATATATCTACCAGGAATTTAGGCGTCCACTGGTGGGAGAAGATACTCTTCTTCCTATCAACAAACAAAAATTTTTTTGTATAACAACACTGAATCACAATAACACAGCCAACTGAATATAGAACACTGTATAGAACAACACCTGCAAGAATAATTTGTATTCTGCATATATAAAAGCATAGTAGCTTAATCACCCAGAGGCATTTCCTCTAGGCGATACTCACCCAGCCTTGTGTGGGTGAAAACCTCACCTCACCCGGCAACCGCTCGGGAGAATGAGGCCCCGCTCTATGGTGTAGAAAGAAAGAACACAGTAAGTACACAACTTTACGGTGCCTAAGCCAATTGCTCTACACACTAAACCCAACAAACGTGTGATAGGTACTCATGCGGCATGCCGCATGATATATGTCATCAGGGAGGTGTAGTGAGGGCCTTGTTTTGTCGGTTGAGTACCTATCACACGTTTGTTGGGTTTAGTGTGTAGAGCAATTGGCTTAGGCACCGTAAAGTTGTGTACTTACTGTGTTCTTTCTTTCTACACCATAGAGCGGGGCCTCATTCTCCCGAGCGGTTGCCGGGTGAGGTGAGGTTTTCACCCACACAAGGCTGGGTGAGTATCGCCTAGAGGAAATGCCTCTGGGTGATTAAGCTACTATGCTTTTATATATGCAGAATACAAATTATTCTTGCAGGTGTTGTTCTATACAGTGTTCTATATTCAGTTGGCTGTGTTATTGTGATTCAGTGTTATACAAAAAAAATTTTGTTTGTTGATAGGAAGAAGAGTATCTTCTCCCACCAGTGGACGCCTAAATTCCTGGTAGATATATATTTGTCTAACAGTTACGTCATTGTTATCCCTTCCCAACGTATGACTTGGGTCTGGTTGCAGTAGCTATATTTTTTTCTCAAGGTCCTGAAGAAAGCCGGGGCAACTCCCCTTAGGCTGAAACATGTCGACCGTACTGCACAGCGCCATGGAGCAGTAGTCCTCCACCAGGCGTGTTTTTAATTTTTTGACACACAGACTTCTGCATGCACACCTAGTCAGAGCCTGCGTAGTTAATTTTATCCTTCACCATTTCCTGAGCACTGCACTTCACTAGTCCACTCCTTGGGCAAACATTATGGCTAAAATTGCTGACATCCATTTTCACACTAACACTAACTGGCTGGTTGTGACATGGTATGATCAGAAAGTCCCACGTGACGCATACTCCACCATAAAGGGTGGTCTGATGGGATTTTTCTAGCCTGTTTGCTTCCAATAACTACTAATGGCACTGATACACATGCGCATCCAGCTGGTCCGTAGTCACTGGTATAAGTCACACACCCCCTCTAGACCTGGTCTGCTTTTGTATGTCTTATGTTCATGTAATAGGGGAGGAAGCATACAGGTCTCTAAATATTCCCCTTGACCCTCCACACACCCTCGTTTTTTTAGTCACATGTTATGATAACCTTGACGGCTCAGCACTCACTGTACAGACTGGGGGCACGATGTATGTATAGAGATGTCGAAAAACTAACCTTTTCTCATGTATAGACCTTCGTGAAAGGTAACTTGGCAAAAACAGCTAGGCAGTGTCGTGTGCAAAAGCAGCAAAAGGTAAAATTGCGTTTAAACTTCTAATAAGCCATGCTAACTTAACATGCACGCAAAAAGAGGCCCATAAACCACACTACACTATTAGTCAGCCTCTCTCTCTCTCTTTCTCTCTCTCTCTCTCTCTCTCTCTCTCTCTTAGTCAGTCTCTCTCTTTTTCTCTGTGAGTCTCTCTCTCTCTCTGTCAGTCTCTCTGTCAGTCAATCTCTCAGTCAGTCAGTGTCTTCCCCTCAGTCAGTCAGTCAGTCAATTTCTCTCTCTCTGAATCTGTCTCTCTCAGCCAGTCAGTCAGTCTCTCAGTTAGTCAGTCTCTCTCTCTCTCTCCACTCACTCTCTATCTCAACTCTCTCTCTCTCTCTCTCCACTCTCTCTCTCTCTCTCCACTCTCTCTCACTCTCCACTCTCTCTCACTCTCTCTCTCTCTCCTGTCACTCATAATATTAGGTTTACATTACCTGCAAGGTCCGTGGACCGCCAAGGAAGGTTACATTACCTACAAAGTCCGTGGGCCGCCAAGGAAGGCCTTCCAGGCCACAGGCGATCCAAGGGCCGTACTATGAGCACCACGGAAGTAGATGAATGATAGGATAATTCGCCTGAGCTTGGCAGCAAAAATCCTAACTAGTGCCTAAAAGACCACATAACATTGATTTTGAGAAAGTATTCTGGTGTCCTTAGTACTTTTCCTCTTATGGCCTTATGGAAATAACTTGGTGTTGTGAGGCTAAACATTATTTACCACGAATACTTTTCCCTGCACTGTAACAGTGCATACCATTACTCCGCAATTCGGAACGATGACTTACGTAGGGGCAGAAAGTGTTGGATTTAAAATCCAACACCTTCCCTAATGTTGTACATGCTGAAGTTGGACTAGTAAATTATACACTTCCAGCATCCAGCCCCCCCCCCCCCACTCCGCAAGCCTTTGTTACGACTTGCGGGGTAATGGTATGCACTGTTACAACGCGGTCGTTGTAACAACTGCATTGTAATTCCCTGCGAGGGAAAAGCATACGAAAAAAAGAGGTATATTCATTGTGAGCATTGAGAAGACCAGGTAGAATAGGGTCAAAGTCAATATCAAGAGATTTTCAAGAAGGACTACATGATGTGATGCATTGTGACATATTTGTGTTACTTCCTAGTTAAAATATATTTGAGCAACCTTTATAGAGGTTGCGTTTATCTAATTTTAAGCTCAGACAGAAAAAACATGTCCCTCAATTGAAAGCGGGTAGTTAAACATGTTATAATTATTTCTGCAAATAGATAATTTCAACAATATACATAAATGTATTCTGAGGCATAATAATTGCAAAAGTAAACTATGGCCATTTAGTGAAGTATTACAAGGTCAAGCAAAGCTAGGTAATATGTAACATCTCATTTCGGGATGGTTTGATTTTGAAGTGGGCTATCAGGTCTTCTTCCTAATGTTGCTGTGATGATAGTAGTGTAGAAGTTGAGCGTCATTTTGTTTATTTCTACATTTATTCAAATTTTAGGCAAACTAATTGTTCTTAACTTTGTGACAGCAAAGTCTTGTGTGGGCAAAATGTGGGCAGAATTTTGATTACACTTGAGTAATCAGAGTCATTTTGTTAATTCTGTGTTACTCTTTGACGCAGAATTACTGACAGTAGAGACTCCTCCGCTAAGGTAGAGGAGCCGCTCCACTGCGTTGCAGCAGAGAAGGAAAGAAAACATTAATTGATATTATCTTGATGTTATGATCATTTTATTTGTAGCCACAGCATAGGGGGGACGGGCTGCTCTGCTCACAATGGCGGGGAGGAGTGTTGGGTACACTGAAGTGTGCATGACGCTTTGGCCGGCCGTCTCGGGCCCACCAAACAGTCATGCTCTCTTTACATGTTTTCCACCCAGGCTGCATTACAGCCTGGGTGGAGAACATGCCCAGGTCCCGTCTGAGTGCTGAATTACGGGGCACAGACCAATCACAATGCTGCATTGAAGCATTTTGATTGGCTCAGTGATTCCTGGTCGGCGGACATAGGAGAGACGATGTGGGAGAGAGGAACGAGTAGGTGAGTGTATTTTTCTTTTCTTACACCCCATTGGCCACTCACTCCCACCTCACCATCCCAGATCCTTGCCAGATGCCACTGATTACTTCTAATTTTGCAATCACTCCTGGTCGCTTAATTAAGACTAATTTGGGTGGGGGCATTCTAGTGCAGGCGCACACTTAGCGAGCAGCTGCTTGATATTCATGCTCTTCGGCTTTTAGCACTGTTTCTTAGCGCAAAATGCACCATTGCATCCATTTTGGACACAAGTGTGCATTTTGTGCTAAGAAATAGTGCTTAATACAGAATTAATCTGCTTGTGTAATTCAAGTGTAATCTTGTGTAATTCTTAGATAATTTCATACGATTATGGTACACGACATTACATGAGTTACAGCCACCCCAGTCCAATGGTATGGAAGTATGAACACAATTTATGCACAGATCAGCATAACAAAATTCATACGGGGGACTTTGCAATGTAGGAAGCATATACTATTAGAATAACAGGACATCTAGATTGTGCTGCGAAATAAGGCAGGTAATAGTGATAAAATTAACAAAATGCTCTGTTAATGTTTAAACATTTCTTCTTTGCTAACTCGATCTTTATTACTAATCTTTGAGTTCTTTAGAAAGTATTGGAAATTTTGAGTATAGCTGTAAGCTGGATTTTGTGTATTGAGCAACATATTCCATTTTTTATTAATTGATTGAATGCACACGTTGTTTTATGCGAATTCAGATAAAAGGGGGAGGGCTGAGCAGTTTCTGTGTGGGGGCACAGATCAACTGGAGAGGATGGGTAGATACTCTTGAACTGGTTTGTTTATTTGAGGTTAGTTAAAGCATCTGCCCTGCCTTGCTTGGAAACATGACGATGAATGGTTAAATAAGTGAATCGTGCAAACACAGCATTCAGCATGTGTAATGCAGAGTTAAGCAACAGTTGATTTGGGGGAAGGAGAGTTTATGTGGTCGTTGATAACATACACTGGGTGATTTGTAGCTTCGACATTTCACCAGTGACTGAATCCTTCACTGATGGTTAATAGTACCTTGTCATACACAGTGTATTTTTCTTCGCTGGCATTCAGTTTATGTGAATGATCTGCTTTAGGAGATGAAACAAATTATCATTTTGTGTTGTGTTGGAAGACTCTTTTTAGCACATACTATGAGGTGCTGGGTTTTCTCGGAACCGATACTATTACAATAACCCAGCGGTGTCAGGGCAACACCCAAAGACCCCGGATTCCCCTGTCTTGGCAAACAGAGACACGGGATACTTCTCGATGACGTCAAAGACCAAAGTTTATTGGTTGCAACCAGGGACAGAGGTCTACGAAGTACACACGGGTAGTTCGACAGAGACTGCACCAATTCAAATGAACAAAACCTGGTCTTTTATGCCGAAAATTACGCTTCTGGCAACATCACAATTTGCATTTGGTGCATACAAAACTAACCAATGAACAAGTAGCATTTCAAAAAGTAGCGAATCACGACAGTCAAAGTTAATCCCACTTTCCGTTGTCCAGCCCACCAAAACGATCACACATATGCTAGTTTCCTGTTCGATCAGGCCGGACAAACCCACCATAAAACCTTCAACTCAGATCGATGAACATGTCGAAAAGGAAAGGCAGAAACAGATGGAAAGGAGATAGAGGAGTGGGAACGGTGGGCCATAAAATCGGACCACGTCCTGTTCTTTGATCTTTATCAGTGCAGCTGCTGAACAAGGAACTGGCTCAGCAGGATTCGCCCCAGGCGAGGAGTCAGTTCGGCCAGGTCAACCAGAAGTCAGCTAAGGCGTACGTGTCAAGGACTCGTTCGGCCACAATCATAGGGCCTATGTTAGGGCAACCATACAAGATGGCTGCCACATACCAGATGGAACCCGAGGGTTCAAACTAAATCCTTAAATGTAGAGTGTTCTCCTGTATCGATTCATACGAAAACACTCAGACACGTTAGACTCGTCATTTGCGGTCTGCTGACACCAAAATCGTCCATTTCCGATGATCTTCATATATCGGGTTCAGAACCATCGAACCCAATTCGGAATCAAGGAATGAATATTGGAATAGCAAAGAATAAGTACTTCATAGGTCAGAAATGGAATCAAATAGTTTGGAGCTCAGAGAATTAGTAGGTCTCTTCTAGAGAGGTTTGACGAAGATTTTAAGAAACGGGAGTCCTTGGGTAGAAAGAAATTTGAGATCCCAGAAAACACTGGACTTCTTTTAAGTAGGGCAGTCTTGGATGCCTATGCCTAAAATGTTAGTGTACAGGGAGGAAGCAATGTAGAGATGGGGTCTCATTTTGCAGGATATAGAAGGCACTCACTGATGTTGGGGCTGTGGGATTGCCCAGCCTACTTGCAGTACCCATTACATGTGAGGCACACTCTGAACATGTGCTATGCTTCCACTGGATTTTAGGCATCTATGGCAGTTGGTGAAGAGGCTGCAACTGTGAGGGGTGTGACACTTCTCTTATTGACTTGTGAGGCCAAACATTCTTTTCAACGTCTTGTCCTATTAACCAATACATCTGAAAGTTGTAGAGGATGCATAGCCTTATGAATCATGTATCTGAGCGTATCAGCTGACAGTATTGATATTCTGTTGGCTGCTGGGCAGTCATCAGTTAGGTCTAGGTTAATTCATTGCAGGCAATGTATTGGTATGTTAGACCTGTCCGCATTAAGGTGGTCTTCCCCCAACCTTTTGCCTTACTCCTCCTGTTTTCGCTGAATTTGTTTTTGTTGACCTTATGACCCTGCACACTATACCACTGCTAAAGGGATTGTGCAAAGGCTTTAAACATTGTGAAATTGGCTTACACCCAAGTGGCATGATTCATTAAGTTGCAATTCCCTAGTAGAACAGTACTACATGTACCCAGGGCTTTTAAATTAAATGTTACTAGTCAACCTTCAGCACTCATCATGTCAACCACTTAAGTAGCCTACAAACATTTTCAGTCCTGCTTTTGCAGCATGTGTGTGCAGTTTTAAACTGTCATTTTGACCTGGTCATATAAATCTCTCGCTAGGTCCAATCTTCCTTTTTAATACAGAGAAGTCACCCATCTGGTAGGCCCTAAACAGCCCATACAACAGGGTACAGTGTATTTAGAAAGTTGAACATTTATTTTTAACTTTTTCGTGTCCTGGTAGTGAAACACTCTTAAAATTGTTTTTTATTATTGCAAGGCCTTACTCTCCCATTGGATGACATTGTTTTACCTCATTACATTTAATAAGTGATGACTTTCAATTGCGAGCAAGTTGGAAAGTTTGAGTGTTGTCACTAATGAATTGGAATTTAAAACTCTCCTTATTGGTAAAGTTGGATTTTAAGTCATAATTCTGAAAATGCCTCTTATAGAAAGTTATATTTTTTATTTTTTAAGAACACTGGTCCTTAGTAAAGCAAACATGAAAAGGATTTAGATACAATATAGACCACAATGGGTGCTTCCAGCCGGACAAAGAATTTTAATTTCAGTCATAAAAGTAAAATGGTTACAATAAAGACAAAAAACAGTACAACGGGGCGCAATCCTGCACCCAAATTTTTTAAGAAAACAGAAGGAAAACAAATAAACATTCCACATATAGGGCGAAAGAACACAGGCATTGATCTGAGCTTTGGGAGCTTGAACTAGTTATACAGTGAAACAAGCTAACCCACATAGTGTTTACATTAATCCAATTTAGAATAGAAATTATTGGCACTAATCAAATAGTCGACGACGTTTCGATCCCAAGCTCACAATTAATAGGGATCATCATCAGGACAAGAGCAATAAAGTTGCCTGGTATTTAACGACAAATTGCCTGTCGGGGTGAAAACAGGGAAGGAAGGAAATAAGGGAACAAGTCAGGTACGTAATTGGAAAAGCATTTTGCAGCATGTTATCAACATGAGTACCACTTAATAGAGACTACTATGCAAGTTCAGGTGGGTTGGTGAAAAATTATCTGGCGTTTGTTTGTAAGGCAAATAGGTGATGAGTGACTTCACATGCTGTGCCTCTGCATGAGGGTAATTACCTATAGGAAACTAGTGCCCCATCATGCCTGTTGTTTAGGACAATCCTGACAACATTGTGAAGCAAGAGTGGCGCCGGAACCAGTGATGCGAGTGGCGTCCGTAGTGTAAGGTCGTAGCGATGCGATTGTGAGGCATAAGTAGCGCGTAATATTGTGACCGTGGTGTGAATAGAGGTCATATATTGCTATCAATCGGGGCTGGTGTTTGCGTTAGCGGCCAAAATTGTGGGACGGCTGAGGGTCTAGGTGCGAGAGCGAGCCGGGTAGGTTGTGTGGGTTTCGTTAGCACACGTGTTCTCTTGTTCGCGAACCTGGGATTTGGCCATTTCAATGTTGCCAAAGTGAGAATTTTCCAATTCTTATTTATAATTTTCTTGACATTGTTGGTTACAGTGCTATAAGTGGTAACACATGTCATTAGGTCTTCTTGTGGTGCTTTTTCTACTGTCTTGAGGAGATTGCTTCTATTCTGATTCCTGGCTCAATAATGAACGTCCTGAAGTGAGAAAAGAATTTGGACCACAAGATGCGTAATAAATAAGAAAAGGCACTTCTGAAGTACTAACAAAAGACGTAGTAATAACGCTGCAAAGAGATTAGAGACCGCATACTGTCATGGGGCATACTACTTTTCTAGTATGAATGCACGGAAGCGATTATCGACATTCTAGCCATAATATGTACAATCAATCTGAATAGACACTTTTATATAAAATAAATGCCAGAAAACGTATCTAAGATGTTGTAAAGAAATGAGAGAGCGTAAACTGCCATAGACTGTGAGGTTGATAAAGTATTGCCATTTTCCAGTTGCAACGAATGGTAAATTCGTAACATATGTTTTATGTGGCAGTAATGCACTGCTTTGTGTGTCTCCCCTTAACCCCTATTCTTCATCCCCCAAGAACACTATTATCAAATTCTTTCTTCTTTACAGGTACAATGAGACCTTCTTGATATAAAGGATAAACAGGTCCCTTTATTTTCACCTTGATTATAACAAGATAATTTCTGTTATATCAACACCTACACCACTCACCTTTTTCTCCACGGTCCTGAAGAAAGCCCGCTTGACCTGACAAGGCTACACAGGGCAGAAACATGTCGACCACCTTTTTTAACAATTCAGAGTGCGTATGAATCCATTATTATTCATTAGACGCACCATTCTGTCAAATTGTCCACAGACTACCCGAATCTAGACCAAATAAAATCAGAAAATCTGTCTGTCCGGGTATTTTAAATTGAGCACTGTCCATATCACTGATCACTACTGCTTTTAACCTTGGGTAAGAACCTCCGGGTGGAGGATGCATATCACACTAACCCTATGATTATGCACACACGTGTCTAAATAGCAGAGAACCAAAATATACCGCTAATTCCGATTCCTTGTACACATGCATGAGGGTTTTTTATTTGGGACACACAGATACTCGACCTTCAGGAAGCAACTCAAGACCTGGCTGTTCGAGCGGTAGCGGATCCCCCTCCCCGAGCGCATTGAGACCCTCTGGGTGAGTAGTGCGCTATATAAATACTTTGATTAATTGATTGATTGATTGATTGACCTGCACACTCTGGTTATGCAGGAAGAGCTTTGTGCTTTTAAGCACTATTTTGATCTAATCTCTAAATATTCATATCTCCGTTTTTGTCATTTTGGTGTCAAATAATTTACTAAAATGTAATCTATTCTTCTACCTAGTGTATATTTTGTTTGTGTTGTGTTGTCACTGTATGAAGTGCTGCATAAATACTCTCCATATTACCTCTAAGTTAAGCCTGACTGGTTTTGTGCGAAGCTGCCACAGGGTTAAGCAGAGGTTAATTTGGGGATTGCTTGTGTTTCACCCTGACCATAATTGTGGTTGCTGCTTGAGAAGGGTTCCACGCTCCTCATCCAGTATTCTCACACAGTGCAAACGCATTGGATTAACTACTGGATGTGTTGTTCCCCATGAACAGCAGTCACACAGGATTATAATGAGGTAATGCATCTACTCAAACTTTTCATCTTATTTACCTCTAGATTTGGAAGCTGCAGAGGATGTATGGCTTCACGAATCATCTGCCCGAGCTTGTCGTCTGACAGTGTTGATATACAATTATTTTAAACAGTCATATATCCAGGACAAATTGGTGCTGCCAAAATATCAAAGAAAAATCACTGCACTGGATTACTTACAGACGATATAACCGAACTGATCTAACATTGATTTCTTGTGTGAGAAGGGATCTTGTCTCTTTCTCAGTGAATTTGCCTTTCAATTCTTGTCTACTTCTGGCCCTTGTGGGACTTCAGAGATGCTGGGAAGATCAGTTGTTATGCAGGCAGGACTCATTAGTCTTGCAGAATTCTGTCTCCCATCACCTGGAGAAGACGTCTCACTGAAACCATGCTTTAATGGAGACTTCACATAGTTCCTGTGTGTTTGGTGAAAGATCCCAGAGACCTCAGCACTTGCATATCAATGTTGCTTTAGTCTCCCCCTAGCTGGCCTGATCGGTCTCTTTGTTGGAAGCACAGTACAGTAACCCCAGGACACCCCATACGCCGCACTGCTCGCCTGCTGTAGCGCGTCTCGCCTTGCCTTGGTGCCTGCCTTGCCTTGGTGCCCCTCGCTGCTGCCCGTTCTCTCCCCGCTGTGCCCTCGTGATTTCCTGTTTTTCTCTTGTCTTGTTGTCCTCATTTTGTGTTCTTGTTCTCTCCTTCAGTTATTTAGATTCTGGATTCTGCCCGCTAGCTCGCACCCCTGGTTGCCCCCTCCCGCTTCCCGCCGCCGCATCCCCATTGGCCGCCCGCTCCCGCCTCCCAACTGCTCCTCCCTCCCACTTCGCCTCATATGGAGCCCGCGCGTCTGCGCAGCGGGTGTGCCGATTGTGCGCCAAAGGCAAGCCCATCTGCGCCCGTCCGCGCCTGAACCGCGCCCAGCGCCAGTACCCCTGTCCCACGCCGATGCCAGCCCACCCGACGGACCTACGACGCCGCCACCCTCCACGGACTCAATGCCGACCGAAACCCCACCTGCCACCGCGCCACCCCGAAGCGGACCCACGGACCCTTCACCTGCCAAGCCTGCAAATTCACCTGCCTCCGAACCGACACCGCACCCACCAAGCCAAGCACCAGCAACAACCACCTCAAGTGTATCCTGCTCAACACCCGCTCCGTCCACAGGCACACCGTCGTACTCTGGAACCTCCTGGACACATCATCACCAGACGTCGCCTTCCTCACGGAAACCTGGATGAACGCCTCCTCAGCCCCCGACGTCGCCATAGCCATCCCGGAGGGCTACAAGATCACCCGGAGGGACCGCATCAACCAACCTGGAGGAGGCCTCGCCATCGTCCACAGAAACACCATCCGCATCACGACCAACTCAGACGACACCCTCACCGCCGCCGAGCACCTTCACTTCCAGATGCACATCGACCCCAAGACCACCCTCAAGGGCACTCTCATCTACAGGCCCCCGGGACCATGCACGCAATTCAGCGAAGCCATCACAGACCTGGTCAGTCAGCACGGCCTCACTTCCACAGACTACATCCTCCTAGGAGACTTCAACTTCCACCTGGAGAACAACAAGGATTGCAACACCACCGCCCTACTGGCCAACCTCGCCAACCTCAGACTCAAGCAACTGGTGAACACCACGACCCACCGAGCCGGCCACACACTCGACCCGGTCTTCTCCTCCAGCAAGCACATCACCTTCAGCCACTCCACTGGACTACACTGGACAGACCACAGCTGCGTCCACTTCAACTTCAAGAGAACCACGACCCACCAGCACCTGCAACAGGCTCCCCGCAGAAACTGGAGCAAGATCACTGCCGACCAGCTCACCACTGCCCTCCGCCAGAAGCCGCCCACCATTACAACGGACCCCGACGAAGCAGCCCACAACCTCACTCAGTGGCTCACCGCCTGCGCCGACGAACTCGCACCTCTGAAGAGCCCACCCAGCAGACCCGGCAGCCGGAAAGCCTTGTGGTTTACCAACGACCACAAAAACTCCAAGAAAACCTGCCGCACCCTCGAAAAAGCCTGGCGACCAGACAACAGAAAACTTGACATCCCTCAAGGACGCCACCCGTAAACACCACCAGCTGATCCGCACCACCAAGAAGACAGCATTAAAAGAACGCTGGACTACAACTCCCACAACAGCAAGGAACTCTTCAACATTGTCATAGAGCTCTCCAACCCCAGCGCCTGCAACAAGGACATCACACCCTCTCAAGACCTCTGCGACTCTCTCTTCCACCGCAAGATCGCCGACATACACAACAGCTTCGGCACTCTGACCGCTATGGCCACGCTCCCTACCACCGAACCGACACCCACCACCACCCTATACACATGGACCCCTGTCAGCACCGAAGATACCACCGGCTTGATGAACACCATCCACTCCGGATCACCCACCGACCCCTGCCCACACCACGTCTACAACAAAGCCGCCTCCATCATCGCACCCCAACTCCGGCTCGTCATCAACAGCTCCTTCGAATCCGCCACCTTCCCGGAGAGCTGGAAACAGGCCGAAGTGAGTGCCCTCCTGAAGAAACCCACCGCAGATCCCACGCACCTCAAGAACTTCTGCCCCATCTCGCTCCTCCCCTTTCCTGCCAAAGTCATCGAGAAGACCGTCAACAGACAACTCTCCGCCTTCCTCGAGACAAACGAATCCCTCGACCCCTCACAGTCCGGCTTCCGAGCAAACCACAGCACCGAGACCGCCCTCATCGCAGCCACCGACGACATCAGGTCCCTGCTCGACAACGGGGAAACCGCTGCCCTCATCCTCCTGGACCTCTCAGCTGCCTTCGACACCGTATGCCACCACACCCTGATTCAGCGCCTCAGCAACACCGGAATCCAAGGAGCGGCCCTGAAATGGATCATCTCGTTCCTCACCGGAAGAACCCAGAGAGTCCGCCTCCCCCAGTTCCGCTCCACAGCCTCCGCAGTCATCTGCGGCGTGCCGCAAGGATCCTCGCTCAGCCTCACCCTCTTCAACGTCTATATGAGCCCTCTCGCAGCCATCGCGCGCCAGCACAACCTCAACATCATCTCCTACGCTGACGACACCCAGCTGATCCTCTCCCTCACCAACGACCCTGCCACCGCCAAAGCCAACCTCCAGGAAGGAATGAAAGACGTTGCAGAATGGATGAAGACCAGCCGCCTGAAACTGAACTCAGACAAAGTAGAAGTCCTCATCCTAGGACCATCTCCCTCTGCCTGGGACAACCCCTGGTGGCCCCCCGCCCTGGGACCCTCACGGAGTAGCGCGCTTTACAAATCTTGTGATTGATTGATTGATTGACACTGCAATTGTCACACTGCATTTTGTTTGTGCCTTTAACTTCAGTGCTAGTTTAACTGGTCCATTGTCTTCACCTCCCCATGTGCACATGACTCCAGCACTTTTTATTTTCGTCACTGGTTTCTTGGAAGGTAGATAAGCTCTCCTCAGTTTCCAGCATTTCCTGTTGTGCCATTTATCTTGTTGAATACACAAGAACGTATAATTAGAAATATGGGGTGCCTTTTTGAAAAGTTCAGGGAGCCTTTTCCATCTGCAATTAATTCATTGAAATTCGCATTCTGGGACCTCGTCGTGTTCTATTACAACCTCTTGCACAAATCGTTTGGAAAGGGGCGACCACTCGGTCCCCCCGAACGTATGGTCAGGTGCCCCGATCCCCCCGGGAAGCCATTTTGGGCGGGAGGCGCGTCACGGCTGGTATGCCCGAAGCGGCGTAGCCGGGCGTGCCTTTTTCCCGCCCAAGAGGGGTTGTCCTAGACACCTACACCGTTGGCCACGCCCTGTAGGCGGTCGGAGGAGGGTCCACGCCCTCCCGGAGAATAATAAAAGGAGCAGCAATCCAAGGAAGCATCCTCTTGTTCCTGTGCTTGGAAGCTGCACCTCCTCGTTGCACGTGAGCCCTTGACGGAACAAGAGCCAATTTTGAGAACTTTTAATCTTGTGTTTTTTCTTGCAGCGATTTCGAAGCTTCTTGACCTAGGACCTCGAGGAATATCCGTGAACGATGCCTGGCAAGAAGGTCGGAAAGAAGGTTGGAACCGACCAGATGCTTCGTATGCTGGTGAAGGACATGGCCGACATGAAGAGGCAAATGGCGGCAATGAATGGTGCGGGTGGACCAAAGAGAGTCATCGGACCAGCATTGCCGGGATTAATCCCTAACGGGAGAGGTATAAGGGCCAGAAAGGGGGCATCAGGAGGGGAGGCTCCGGTTCCCGAATCACCTCCAGCGAGCCCGGTCACTCCGATCGGGGCCCCAGTTCCGGTCCCGAACGCGGGACAACCGATCCCTGTGGTGGTCACTCCTGTGAACGAGGGCGATATGCCTCCTGAGCTGGCTGCCCAGTTGGCGGTGTGGTTGGGCAGAGAGAATGAGGGGGCCACGGCTGATGAAGCCAGGTC
This sequence comes from Lissotriton vulgaris, assembly GCF_964263255.1. Lineage (NCBI taxonomy): Eukaryota > Metazoa > Chordata > Amphibia > Caudata > Salamandridae > Lissotriton > Lissotriton vulgaris. The sequence continues at coordinate 51,771,257 of NC_141686.1, read as the reverse complement.
GATAAGGAAGCAGTTGCGGCAATCGAAAGATGCTGCGAAGGCACCTTGTCCTCTTGTTTCCCCGCAGGTTCCCGTGGAACAACCAGTATCGGGCATTGGGTCGGCAGCGACAACGGTCACAGCTACTGGTTCGGGTAAGCAGTCATTGCCGATGGCGGGGGAGGGGTCGTTACCCTCAAGGAGGGAAAAAGTGGTGCAACATATCCCGATGGATGTGAAAGAAAGGATTTGGGCAGATAAATATGTAAACATGTTTTCCTTGTTGACCGATCACTATGAGATTGAGCATGTAAAAAATCAGAAAGAGTTGTTGCATCCCAGTGTATGGCGTGCAAAGATGGCGGGTTTCAGAGTAGATGAAACGATCGCCAATTGGGCCAGGGCATTTGGAATGTTCACTGCAATTATGGGGGAACGTAGGCCTGAATTATTGTTGGAACTAGCCGTTTATCAGACACGTATCATGGAATTCTATGAGTCGTACGGGGGCAATAAATGGTGTTGTTATGATAGCACATTTCGTAAGTCCAAGGAGCACGACTCATCCCTGACGTGGGATTGTTTCGACTCCATTTCCTGGCAGAAACTTGAGAGGTCAAACACGGCGAAGTCGCCTTCTTTGGGCGGGAACGGGGTCGAGCCTTCCCGCCATTCTTTGGGGGCGCCCTTTCGAGCGGGCACAAGCAGTGATCAGAGCGCGAAGAGTAATGGGAACTCGGGTAGAAAAGGGGTCTGTTGGAACTTTAACAGAGGCAAGTGCACTAGGCCACAGGGGACATGCAAGTTCAGGCATGAGTGTGCGGGGTGCGGACAGTCCTCACACCCCGAAAGTTCGTGCAGATCCAAGAATGGTGATACGGGAGGTAGAGGAGGCGCCAAACAGGTCTAAAATCGACCGAGGGGCACCATTACCTACTCCTGTTGATATCATGGCACTGATCCCTTGGCTGAATGAATACCCTGATCATATCTCCGCCGGGATGTTGCGAGACGGTTTCTCATATGGTTTCCGCATCCCGGCGGGGGATTTTCGGGGGGAGGCACAATGTAAGAACCAACTATCGGTTCAACAAAATACGGCGGTGGTGCAGGCAAAGATTGGGAAGGAAGTGGCCCGAGGTCGGGTTGCTGGACCATTTGGTATGCCACCAGTTGGCGATTTTGTTTGTTCACCGTTGGGAGTGGTCCCCAAGAAGGACCCAGGTGAGTTCAGGTTAATACACAATTTGTCCGCTCCTAGGGGTCTTTCGGTGAACGATGCGATTGACCCGGGAGTTTGTTCGGTGCGGTACGCTTCCTTTGATGAGGCCGTCGCCATTTTGAATCGCCTGGGGCCCGGAGCGCTGATGGCTAAATCAGACATCGAGTCAGCGTTCCGGTTGCTCCCGGTACACCCAGATGATCAGCGACTCCTAGGTTTTATGTTTCAAGGACGCTATTACATGGATAAATGTATGCCAATGGGTTGCTCCGTCTCTTGTGCGTATTTTGAAAAATTCAGTAGTTTTTTGCAATGGGCGTTCACAAGGGCCACGGGCTTTACGCAGGTTATGCATTACCTTGATGATTTTCTCTTCCTGGGGGCAGCCGGGGACACGGAATGTGCACAGGCTTTGAGGGAATTCTGTACTCTTATGAAGGAATTTGGCGTGCCACTGGCACCGGGTAAGACGGTAGGGCCATCTACTACACTCGAGTTTCTGGGAATTGAGCTCGATTCTGTAGAGGGGTGCTTCCGCTTGCCCGAAGGGAAGATAATGAAATTCAGGGCCTCGCTCGAAATGTGTCTCGGCGAGAGAAAAGTCACTCTACATCAGTTACAACAGGCTGTGGGTCAGCTTAACTTTGCCCTGAGGGTCATACCGATGGCTCGCCCCTTTTCCCGTTCTATCGCACAAGCCATGGTGGGCCTCAAGGAAGGGCACCACCGCACAAGACTGTCAGCAGAGGTTCGCCAGGATATGCTCATATGGCTGGCATTCCTGGCGGATTTCAACGGTCGTGTTGTGTGGACCGAGCCACCAGTTTCATCGGAGGAACTGGGGTTGTGGACCGACTCGGCAGGGAGTGTAGGTTTTGGCGCCATATTTGGCAATCAATGGTCGGCACGAACCTGGCCAGTGTGGTGGCACGATAATGGACTCACTGGTAACATTGGGTTTCTGGAGCTGTTCCCCATTCTGGTGGCCTTGAAAACTTGGCCAGAGGGGTTTCGTGATCGCTCTGTGGTGTTCTGGTCTGATAACATGACCGTGGTTGAGTGTATCAATAATCAGGCAGCACGCTGCAAATGGATTTTGAGATTGCTGAAGGAAATTGTCTTGCTATGTATGAGACTAAACGTCCACTTTAGGGCAAGACACGTGCCAGGGGTACTAAACCAGGCAGCTGATGCACTCTCTCGTTCCCATATGCAGGCCTTCCGGGGTTTTCTGCCCTCAGCGGACTCGGTGGCGGCACCATTTCCCGAAGTTCTCTGGTCTCTCGGTGCCCCGGATTACAAAACCTTGTGGGAGAGAGTCTAGCACCCAGGACAAGGAAGGCATATGAAGGGGCGTTCCGTTCCTATTGGTCCTTTTTGGGTTCAGCTATGAGGGAGCACTGGGGGCAGGAGGAGTATGTCCTGAAATTTCTGGTATCACTACATCAGGCAGGCAGATCAGTGGCTACGGCCAATAGGCACCGGGCCGCCATTTCCTTCATGGCGCGGGCTCATGGCATCCAGGACCCCACGCCGTCCTTTCTGGTACAGAAGGCGCTGCGTGGGTGGCAACACCTTGAGGGTCGTAGAGGGGATGAGAGGCACCCGATAGGTTTAGAAAGATTGCCCCTTTTAATGTCCGTACTTCCTGCGACATGTTCATCTCAATCCGAGACGGTGCTGTTCCGAGCCGCTTTTGCATTAGCATTCCATGGGACTATGCGGGTAAGCGAACTGGTAGCGAGGAACAAGCAGGACACGGGGGGAGGACTGTGTCGAGAACACATTCAAATTAAGGGCGAGACAAAGGTGATCTCGATAGGCAGGTCCAAGACCGATCAGGGAGCAATCGGGGACAGTGTGGTAGTCCAGCGGATTCCGGGATCTCCCATGTGCCCGGTTAAATGCGTTGAAGAGTACTTAGCGCTGAGGGCGGCAGCATGGGGGGGAAGCTTGCTGAGGCACACCGATGCCACCCCACTGACGAGGTTTCAGTTTCAGCGGGTGTTAACAATGGCAATCGCGGCGGCGGGCTTGAACCCGAGCGATTTTGGGACCCATTCCTTCCGGATAGGGGCTGCTACAGAGGCTACAGCCAGGGGTCTGAGTGTTGAAAAAGTGAAGCGGTTGGGGCGTTGGTCCTCAAACTGTTATAAAAGGTATGTGCGTTTGCACATGTTGTGAAGCTAATGTCATGCACTCACGCTTCTTGTTTTCTGTTTGGTTTGCAGTTTCGCGAGCAGGCTTTGCGGGGCGGACTGTGCAGTTGACCCGACACCTGGGGACCAGCGGTCAAAGATCACCGGCTGAGGAAAGAGTGGTGTGGGTCGTTGGCCACTCATACGTGAGGCGCGCCGCAGACGTATTCAAAGCAGGTGACATGATTCACGTGGCTGGGGAATACGGGTACAGGGTGACCTTCCACGGAAGGGGCGGGCTCTGTATTGACCAGTTTCAAAGTTTCATTGAGGGACTGTTAGGGCGGACGAGGTCACCGCGATCTGTAATCATAGTGCATCTTGGGGGCAATGATTTGGTGACCGTTGGTCGACGAGTACTTCTCGAGTTAATTTTGTCCACAGTGAGTTGGTTGGCAAGAAGGGTGTCGGGGTGCACAATCGCATGGTCACACATGATTCCTCGGAAGGTGTGGCGGGGGGCCCTCTCTGTGCCAGCTTTGAACCAGTCAGTAAAGAAGGTTAATAACAAATTGAATAGGTTGTTCCGTACAGGTAAATTGCAATGTATTCCACACGGGTGTATCCGGGGGGACCATATGTATTTGGCGGATGGGGTCCATTTGTCCCGGGAGGGAAATGTTTTACTCATAGGAGACTTCTTAGCTTGGTTAAAGAGTTTACGTAATCATGACCTTTAGTAGGAGCTTTTGTGGGGGGGTCCGGATAGCCGGTCAACTATCCGGCCTGTGGCGGTAAGGTCATGATCGGTGAGCAGTAATTGGAAGATCCCTAGAGGTGGGGCGCCACCCATTATGGATGGGAGTGCCCGGGGGGAGGCGGCCATTGGCCCCTCACACGGGGAGGCGGTACCCTTCTAAGGATGGGACTGCCGAAAGGGAAGGCGGTCAAGACCCCTCCCTGGGGAGGAGGGGCTACGGGTCCCCTCCTTGGAATTTCCCGGGGCCAGGACATTCGCGACGGCGGATGTGGTAAGCAGTGTGGGGTGGGAGGGGGGTCTACGCTACCTTCTAGACACCTCACACGAGTCCTCGGACGACCACCAAGATGGCGTCGAGTAAGTATGGGCCCCCGCTAAGACAAGGAAAATTGGAAGTTGGCACAGAGGTACAGTCCTCTGTGCGCCCGCCCCTCACAAGTAAGGGGGGGGAGTCTGGTATTAGGGATCTGACACCGGTTACGACCTTGCCGTTGGCCCGTAATGTTAGGATGTACAATTTGAATTTTGAGAAATGCATTTACAGGATGTTTTAGAATCGGCTAGGAGAACCTTTGTATTAGAGATATGTTAAGGTTAGCCAATAAACATCGTAATGTATAAATGAAATTGTACATGATATGAAACTGTTATTTTAATGTTTTAATTTTGTTTCATATTTTAATAAATACGGCCGGGAGGGTAACTCCCTTCCGCCTTCCAAAAGCTCAAGAACTGTATCCGTCTTCCCATTCTTGGGGATTGTGTTGGGAGGGGGTGACGGGTATCCGGGCCATATGAGCCTGTGGGATTACTGTGGTGCCAGATTCCTCTCCTGGAAAGTCACCTTCCACTTGGCAGTAAAACATTCAAACTGCTCTAGGTGCCTTATAATCTGTAATTTAAAGACCACATTCTTCCTTGGCTGCTGCTAGTACCATAGATGTAGTTTCAAGACCAGAATCTCGATATCAACTAGAAGTGATTCTGAATATTTAGGCATTTTGATTTGCTGCTAATTCCTTAAATGTTATCTTGAGGTTGAATGTGTCCCACTTCTGTGAATCAATTCTAAGTGGGTGTATGGAAAAGGTCTATTATGGTGACTCCTGTGCCTCAGGTACTAGCTAGTTCTGTTTAAATCTGTAAGAAGCAATTGTTGGTTCTTCCACTGGGTGTCCTGTTCAGTGGTTGGAGAGCAGACAAAGGTTTGGATAAGAATTACTGGAGCGAGTATAAAGTAAGCTGAGTTATATTTATAAAGGTAAAAACACTGACTGGTTGCAATGGGACATACATTTCTTTTTTTTATCTTTACTATGATGCATTGTTTTAAGCTGTTGTGTTTTCATGGGTTGTCTATGCTATGAACCCAATAAAGTTTTGATGATGATGATTAATCTACAAAACAGATGGAATTTTGGAATTTTGCAAACAGATTTGACCTCTCGATATATATTTGCAAACTTTTCTCCTAAATGTTAACAGGAATTAGAAGATATGATGAAGACGCACGATTATTTGAAAGAAAAGAATGATGAAATAATTTCCCATCGAGATCGCTACAGACAACTACAGGTACCATTCACTTATAAATCATTTCTTTCTTACCATATCCTGCTAATTAGTAGTTAAAGGGAAAAGAACACACCGGGAAGATCCAAAACAATTATAACCAGACAAGTATAACACCAATTCCTTTTCACTGAAGAACATATTTTCTCTAATAAGCTAAACTGGATACGACATGTGAAAAGAAACAACAGTTGAAGTAGGAGCAGAACAAAACCAAACGTTTAATTGATCATATATATTCTCAGACCTAACTAGGGTTGTGATGAGAGATTTAGTGCAAGAAATGTTAAGTAAAACATGAACATTATAAGGAGCCTGAATTCAAAATGTCCCTACAATCATTTCTGTATGTTCTACACCAGGGTTCTCCCAAGTCGGACCTGGATGGCCGGATTCATGACAGATTTTACATTTATCTTAATGGGGATATGCAAAAAATATGGCATGGATCCGACCCTCTAGGACTGACTTTGTAGAACCCTGTTCGACACAGATAAACTACATCTTCGAGGCTCCTTCAGAGATAACATTCAGTAGTTTTTATCAAGGGGCATGCTATGTCTGGTTTTCACCAGAGGGTGCTGCATGCCAAAATTCAGCTTCTCCTAATGTCGGTAAATACTACAAAAATATGTAATGCTTCTGATAAAGTGATGTCTAGAGTTGTGCATCAGTTTGACACCCCTACCTCATGATTGGTGCCTCATGTTCACATTCTTGCACTCTTAACCATTTTTGTGCCAGGGTTGTATTAACCTTGTAATTCGATCCAACAGAAGCAATGCTAGTAACCATATGTAATTGAACAGACTGATAACCATGTAAAGGACATATATGCTGGTCATCAGCACACCCAGCAACAAGCATTGGAAATGCAATAGGTCTCGCAGTAGGAAAGTTAGAGCTATAGGTGTTATTTATTTTTTTGTTTTTTATTTATGTGTTGTTTTTCTAAATAGCAAAATTAATAGCTTTCTTCTTTACAAAGCCAATAGTTATAATTTTTGTAAATGTGACACCTCTAGCATTTGTAAAGCAACATGTTTTGTATTAACGGGACTTATATGTGACTTATATGTATTGATATAAAAAAAATCAATGGCTTTAAAAAACAATTAATAATTAATACGTAAATAAAATGGATTTTATTTTATATTGCCAATAGCTTAAAGTTTATTAAATATATTTAGTGAAGATGCTGTGGTTGCGATGAGTGAGGGTGAGTGAGGGTGAGGGTGAGTGAAGGGTTGAGGGTGAGTGAGGGTGAGGGGTTGAGGGTGAGTGAGGGTGAGGGGTTGAGGGTGAGTGAGGGTGAGGGGTTGAGGGTGAGTGAGGGTGGGTGAGGGGTTGAGGGTGAGTGAGGGTGAGGGTTGAGGGTGAGTGAGGGTGAGTGAGGGTGAGGGGTTGAGGGTGAGTGAGGGTGAGGGAGGGTGAGGGGTTGAGGGTGAGTGAGGGTGAGGGGGAGTGAGGGTGAGGGTGAGGGATAGATCAAGGGAAGACCTATCCAGGTTTTGCAGATGGATTTTTCTAGTTCCTGTGTTACGGTGACAATGAATACAAGAAACAACCTAGAAAGACCAGAGCAGTCTTTTGTACATGCTTGCTGGAGGTGCTGGGGTGTTGATGGCTGGGGAGTGGGTGATGGCTGCTGCAGGCTCGGTGGTGGATTCTGTAGATGGGGCTTGCTGGAGGTGCTGGTGTGTTGATGGCTGGGGAGTGGGTGATGGCTGCTGCAGGCTCGGTGGTGGATTCTGTAGATGGGGCTTGCTGGAGGTGCTGGGGTGTTGATTGCTGGGAGAGGAATGGCTGCTGCAGGCTCGGTGGAGGATTCTGTAGATGGGGCTTGCTGGAGGTGCTGGGGTGTTGATGGCTGGGGAGTGGGTGATGGCTGCTGCAGGCTCGGTGGTGGATTCTGTAGATGGGGCCTTGCTGGAGGTGCTGGGGTGTTGATGGCTGGGGAGTGGGTGATGGCTGCTGCAGGCTCGGTGGTGGATTCTGTAGATGGGGCTTGCTGGAGGTGCTGGGGTGTTGATGGCTGGGGAGTGGGTGATGGCTGCTGCAGGCTCGGTGGTGGATTCTGTAGATGGGGCTTGCTGGAGGTGCTGGGGTGTTGATGGCTGGCGAGGGAGTGATGGCTGCTGCAGGCTCGGTGGAGGAATCTGTAGATGGGGCTTGCTGGAGTAGAAATGCCTTAAAATGCCATGTTTTTAATGTAATTATTCATATGGGACGTCAATGCGTAAAGTAAAATACGGACAGAGTAAATGTCAGGGCGAGCTCCGTTATTTGGCCACATTGTGAGGTGCCCGTTAAATTGCTATGCTCGTTTGTGCATCTATATAAAGCTTGTCCGAGTTTAAAAACGTAATTATCGTCGTTGTCTGCATCCTTCCTGCGTCCACATCCTGATTAGATACCATTACTTTGTAGTAATCTTACCTTGTTTTTACGTTCAGGTCGTATGTTGAAGCGCCGAGTAGTGTTTCTTTTCCTGTTTGTGACCGTCTTCGCATTCCCGCCACTAATAAACTATGGGAAGCCGCCTGTGCTATGATAGAAACAAAAAGCGGACTTTGCCGTTAGGACTATCGGCATATGTAAGCTCGTAGCTGCCATTAGTGGCAGTTAAAAAATTGGTGTGTTTACAGGCAGAGATCTATGTATTTTCGATTAGTGTACTTATTGGGTCAAAGTTAATTAAGAGAAGTTAATTATGAACATAGTATAGTCCGGTTTAAAATTGTTTATAGAAAATTATTACGGCACAGATTGATTTAAAAAAAGAACAGAAATGCTTTCTATTTTCTATCTCAGCAATACGTTGAATAGGGGATTCATTTTAAACTTTGATCAACGTTTATATCTAGAGATATTGTTCCACCAGCATAAGTCACGGACACAAGTAGTCTAGAGCAGACGCGTCTCGGCCGGAGCAGGGGGCGGAGCAGGGAGAGCGGGCTTTGAAATGCACTTCACACGGCCGGCCGGTCGTGAAACTGAAAGCATGGCCGGCCGGCCGTGAAAGCCTTTGATGCCGCAGGGGGTGGAGCGGCACCAGCTGGGAGAGTAGGCAAGGCAGGCGGCTGGGGGCATGTGCACGCGCTTTTAAGCTCAATGCGCATGCGCATTGAGCTTAAAAGTCACGGGCACTGCAAGGAATCGCCACGATTCCTTGCAAGTTGGATAAAGAGTGGATAAGCCACCATAGTCTCGCTTGCTCGATGCGCATGCGCATCGACAGGCGAGACCTAAAAAGGGAATGGCCAATAGAGGGAAATAGAAACATTGATTATATTCACTCTGCCCGTCCTTTCATTCAATCAATCAATCATAGCATTTGTAAAGTGCACTGCATACCCGTGAGGGTCTCAAGGCGCTGGGGTGGGGGAGACGCTGCTACTGCTGGAAGAGCAAGGTCTTGAGGAGTTTCCTGAAGGTTAGGAGGTCTTCGGTCTGACGTAGGCGGATGGGGAGGGTGTTCCACGTCTTGGTGGCGAGCTGGGAGAATGATCTGCCGCCAGCGGTCACTCTACGTATGCGTGCGACAGTGGAGAGGGCACGGTCTGCCAAGCGGGGCTGGCGGGATGGGGTGTAGAGGCTGAGTCGGCTGTTGGTTTGGTGTCGTGGAGGGCCTTGTGTGCGTGGGTGAGGAGCTTGAAGGTTATCCTCTTGTTGATGGGGAGCCAGTGCAGGTCTCTCAGGTGGGGTGTGATGTGGCTGCGGTGCGTGATGTCGAAGATCAGGCGTGCGGAGGCGTTCTGGATGCGTTGGAGCCGTTTCAGGAGTTAGGCTGAGGCACCTGCGGTCCTTTCTGTTGCACTGTTGTGCTGCAGAAGTGGTTACATCTACAAGAAATAACTCTGTTTTTATGCCATTTGAATTAGAGTTTACTATTTCTAATATCATATGATATAATTTCTGACCATTTTAGCAGAATAATGAAATAACTGGAACTATAATACATGTTCCTATACAGGTAACTGACTTCAATAAATAAAAAATCAAGTTTTTAATCTGAATGATTCTCAATGTATGGAGGTCATCAATTGTATCATAATGAATGCTCATTAGTGTTGTGCTTTCACTCCTGACAAAATATTTCAGTTTCCTCACGACTGCCAATACCCTAATACATTATGTGATTCAAAGTAATATAAGCAAAGTCACATTATGTGATTCAAAGTAATATAAGCAAAGTCTGTATACGTTGGGTTCCTTTTGTGAAACAAGTGCAGTTTTGTTTGTAATCTTTGGAAAGATGACATCAGTACTAATGTGTAAACCAAAGTCTAAATATTTGTTCTCAAGGGTTATCTAAAATACTTCTTTAAATTTAGTAACTCTTTGATAACTCCAGATAAAAGCACAATATGTTCCAATCTCCTGGCAACAAAGTTTCAGCTGCAGCAGCTTAGGGCTTGGTTTATAGTTCGGGGGATGGGTTACTCCATCACAAACATAACATATCTTGTCTACAATAATAAAAGCGTCATTGGATAGATAATAAGCTTGTAACATGGTGGATTGGCTATCTGTCACATTTGTGATGGAGTAGCCCATTTCCTGTTTCTGTCATTGTATCCAGATATGTGATACAACAAGTAACATCATACCCAGGGCTTTAAGTCGGAGGAAAAAACTGGGGTATCCCTCATAGGGCGTGGCCACTGTAATCAAGGGCGTGGCTTTAAGACACATAAACAAAAAATCTGTACTTAGCATAGTGTACCGCCTAACTTGTATTTTGCTGTTTCTGTTGTTGCATTCAGATATATGTTCAGTTCAGTTCATTAAGCTTTATTCGGTTTTGTTTCAACCATAAAAGCATACAAAATATAAAAACACAGTCATCACTTAACAAACAACATACATTTTTAAAGCAACAAAATTACGTTAGGTCCAGTAGAATAGGCTGATCCAGTTGTTGTTAATGACTAAGAAGTTTACACGGTAGGCACCCGCCTAGTATTGGTAGTTGTGATATGGCGAGAAAGGGTTGAATTGAGGTAGCTTGCTATGCTTCAAAATACATTGCGGATAAAAATGAAGAAAGGGGAAAATGTGCTCATTTGAAGGGCAGAATCTATAACCCTGCTTGATGTTATGATCGACATTTTGTTTCCGGGAGGGGATAAATGATTCACTTGGATAGAAGTCATGTAGGTCCCAGGTTTTTATAGGACCGTCACCTTCCTGGGGCTGCCACGACTGGAGATATGGGACAACTAGTCTACTTCTGAATCTGATTAAAACCAGATCCCCACCAATATCTTTACGAAGGGGACCCAACCATCCCACTCTCCTCACGCTGACTATGCTGCCATCAAGGTTGTGGGGTAGGGGTCTGTGCTTTGATAGCCAGAACTTAACTTTGTTTAGCAAATCAGTCGATCTCTCAGATTTTCCATGTTTCAGGGGAGGAACCCCTGATAGAATGGACACGAATGGAGCGGCCACTGGGGGAAGATTGATACGAAGAGTCTTAGTACTATTTAATCTAGGCTCAACAATACGTTCTGAGGCAGGTATAGATGGAGCTTTAGAGACAGGGACAATTGGATACACAGTTGTGGACACAGTTTCAGGTGATAAGGGAACTGGGATTTGCGTAGTTTGTTTGGGCAACTCAGAAAAACCAACCTGTGGTAACCACTTAGAAGTTACTGTGTTTGCCTGGTTAAGTTTGACAATTTCCTCAATCCCCGTCAGTCTATCCCCCAAGATGTTGATTTTGTCGATCAAAGGGTGGATAATAGTTTGAATCAAGTGTTCAATCATGGTCAGTATGACCAATTGGTGCGAGGATGCAGGGTCATCTACTTTTTTGCCCAGCTCAGGAGTTAACACATCCATGATAACAGGCGGGTTAAAATCTGATGATGCCCTTTGCAGTTTAGATGTTTTGTTTGGGGACCCACTTTCTCCAACCCCGTCATTTTTCCTTTTACCCGATGTAACCATAACGGGGGTAGTACTTTTTGCTATTACTTTTATGGGTGGCAGAAGAAGCCCCTGTGAGCTACCAATGTGGGCTAGCGAGCAGACGTTAGTTACCAGATGGGGTGGGGTAACTAAGGTATACCTGATATTGCACATACTGTTTAGATCGTCTAGCCAGGCAGGATTGGACGATGTATTAGACGTTACAGAAGGGGGATCCATACTGATAGGGAAATGTGTAAGGTGAACAATGCAGGAATAACAAGACAAACAACTGTACTATTTGTTCGGTCGTACTACCATGACAATCCCATGCCCGTCTTGTGTATTGGGGCTTAGGTTCAACCAGGGGGAAATAGTAAGTAACAACTTCCTTATGGGTATGAGTAACCGTAGCAGGCCTGTGGTAATAGTCAGTGGAGTGGACAAAGTGGGAATACCTCCTCGTCAAAGGCCAAGTGGGGTGGCCCGTCCCGGCCTCCTCGTGCCTATGAGGGCCACAGAGGGCCCGCCCTTTGCCCGGGCTTAGCCCCGCGCTTTGTCCCGCGCGCGTCCCGCGGGACGGAAACAGGGAGTGAATGTATTAGGCAGGTAGGCGGGGCCGGCAGGGGAAGAGTACCAGCTGTGGGTGGTCAGGGAATGCTGGTACTCGCAGTCCCCGGCCGCCGCACCCGTCGAATCCCCGTAGTCAGGAAGAAAACAGTGGCAAACAGCAGCAAGCAGTCCCCGGGGGGAAGAAGAACGGCTCCTCGGATTTCCCAGAGGGTCAAAGTCCCGACCCGCCGCGAGTCGCACCCGCGCAGCGGGGGCGGCAAGAGGTATTTCACAGCAGGCAAGAGGTATTTCACAGCAGGCAGGCAGGAGGCGGGGCCGGCAGGGAAAGAGTACCAGCTGTGGGTGGTCAGGGAATGCTGGTACTCGCAGTCCCCGGCCGCCGCACCCGTCGAATCCCCGTAGTCAGGAAGAAAACAGTGGCAAACAGCAGCAAGCAGTCCCCGGGGGGAAGAAGAACGGCTCCTCGGATTTCCCAGAGGGTCAAAGTCCCGACCCACCTCAAGCCGCGAGTCGCACCCGCGGAGCGGGAGCGGCAAGAGGTATTTCACAGCAGGCAGGCAGGAGGCGGGGCCGGCAGGGGAAGAGTACCAGCTGTGGGTGGTCAGGGAATGCTGGTACTCGCAGTCCCCGGCCGCCGCACCCGTCGAATCCCCGTAGTCAGGAAGAAAACAGTGGCAAACAGCAGCAAGCAGTCCCCGGGGGGGAGAAGAACGGCTCCTCGGATTTCCCAGAGGGTCAAAGTCCCGACCCACCTCAAGCCGCGAGTCGCATTCAGATATATGATACAAGTAGTGACATCATACCTACAAATCAGGAATATAGGCTTTGTCAATGGTTGTTAGTTGCATAAGTTAAATAGGCAGCAATTATGGCTTGTATGTAATAATGAAAAAGCTTGTACTTAAAGCCCTAGTGACACCACAACAATGTTGCTGCCCCGGAGTTGCAAAAAGAGAAGGGAAATCCAGAGAGAAAATGACCCTCTTTAAAGGATTTCTATTCCCCTACAAGGCTCACTTGGCATGATGTAATGCCCTAACTTCTCTACTAGTGAGACGTGAGCAGTGTGATCACTTGCACTTCGATGTGCCTACTGTCACTGCAGTCTGGAAAAAAATGGACGGCCTGTGCCAGGGCACAAAACAGAGCCCGATAAAGACCCGTTTTAAGGCTCCCTTTAAAAAACTGCTGGTGCTCAGCACTGGTGAGACCTGGCCCACTTAAAGCCCTGATCGTACATACTATTGACTTTGTAAGTGGTTGCTAGTGGCATAAGATAAATGTGCAGCATTTGCAGATCGCCATTGTCTAACCCAGGGTGGTGTGGAGTGCAAAAAAACAATGGATTTGGGCCCAGATCTTCGGACTGGGGTGAGTGTGTGACATTGATCCACATTCGGTCCATCACCTGTTTTGTTTGCATAGCAACAAAGGCTTGCAGCACATCCATCTGATCTCGGAAATAGCTAAACTCTCCAGCCATCTTTCTAGTTGTGATGAGGCTGCCTATGACAGAGACTTGCTTGAGTGTCTGTTATGGTCACGCTGGTAGTACAATTTTAACAACCCCTTTAGACAAAATGTGACATTTAAACAAGAAGCAGTCTGACTTTTATTTTTATTTATTTATTTACTTAACTTGTAACGCGCAACAGCTACCCACAGTGGGTTTCCCGGCGCTAGGGATAGACTCAAGAAGAAAGGAACATATCAGGTAATACCAGCAAACTCAGGACAGCGGGGCTAACTAAAGACAAAGATCACTCGAAAAGCAAAGTCTTGAGTTCCTTCCATAAACGTAGCAGATTATTCTCTAATTTTAAGACAACTGGTAGGGTGTTCCAGAGCTTGGGGCCCAAATGAGCGAAAGATCGCCCACCCATTCTAGCAAGTTTGAATCTCGGGATACTAAAGTCTCCATTGCCAGAAGATCTAAGGGTGCGGTGTGTCATATATGGTTGAACTAAGTTCTGTAGGTATTTCGGGGCTGTGCCCTGTCTGATCTTAAACAGGTAACATAAGGCTTTAAATTTAATCCGGCTTGAAATTTTAAGCCAGTGAAAGTCCCGCAGAGCAAGCGATGCTGAAGTTCTCCTGGTAACATTCCGAAGCAATCGGGCAGCCGCATTTTGGACTACCTGCAGAATTTTAATGGTTGCAACATCAGCTCCCAAATAGAGAACATTCCCGTAGTCCAGGCAGAAAACAACCAGCGCCTGGACAACAGGTCTCTGAGTGGAGAGGGGCAGCATCCATAAGATTTTCTGTAGCCATCTTAAGGTGACAAAACAGATTGCGGCAACCTTTTTAGCCTGTTGCCTCATAGATAACTTTTCGTCAACAAGAAAACCAAGATTACGCACAACTGGAGCTGGTTGAGAGTCCCTTTTTTGTACTTGCATATATTAGGGCAAAAGGGGGTAATCTTCTGTACAAAACTCTGCTCTGAAGTTCATCAGGTTAACCACATGCGTGCGGGGGTTATTTTTGCGCTACGCGGCTTTTTTGCAAAAGCCGCGTTACATGACGAGCTCAGCTCGTCATCAGCACAAGACCACCGTGGCTGATGACGAGCTGAGCTCGTCATCAGCATCGAAGGGGTTAAGCAGACTGTCTTGTGATAGGTGCTTCCCATACATCTAGTAGTTGAGGTGCCGGGTTTTTAGAGACCCGGTGGTGCCAGGGGACCACACCCGAAGACCTCTAGGTTCTCCCTGTTCTGGACTTACAGAAACTCGGAGTCTTCTAGATGAAGTCAAAGATCGAGTTTATTGGCTGCAACCAAGTAACATGTGTCCTAGAAGTACGACAACACGGGCCGTAAGTTCTCAGGAGACTGTTCGTTTTTACAGAACCAGACTTCTCCTTATATACATAAATAACAGCTGCAGGCAAGAATTCTTAAGTTTACGATATGGCAATACAAATATTTCCACAATAATACAAAGAGCGAAGTCATGCTGGTCAGCACATATTTTAGATGTCCAGTTTGTGATGGATTACCCCGCCAGATCCAGAACTCCCATCAGATATCGATGAAATGCCAATAAGGTCGAGCCCCCTCCCATCATAAAACGGGTCATAAACAAGAGTCATGGACAGGTGTGTGTGTGTATGGAAAACAGGGTTTGTATGCAGTGAAGGGTTTATGACATGTTGACATGTTGTGCTTTGATGATATCGGGCTCGGCCACTGGGCGAGGAGCTGCCCAAACAGGCTTGGCTGGAGGCAGTGGAGTCAGCTCGGCCAGGTCATGGGGGAGTCAGCTACAAAGGACGTGTCCTTTTAGATCAAGCTCAGCTTTAATCAATTGACTTATATGAGGGCAAGCCATAAGATGGATGCCGTTTACAAAATGGAGTCTGCGGGTTCGAGACGCAAATCAAGATTTGAGGGTGTTAGCATCGCTTAATCATGACGCAAATGCATGGGGATGATGTCCTAATTATTACCGGTTCGTAGATACCAAATTCGTCATGATACAACGGTATTTTATAACACGAGTGTTGGACCCCGAGGCTGGTGAAACGGAGGGGTCCAGAATTACAGTACCACAGACCCTCCTTTTGCCCTTATATAAGGCAATAACTCACGCTAGTCAGAGTCCAAATCGGTATTGATGAATTCACGGAGATGCTGCTGTAGCATCATTCTGTTGCTCAGTTCGTCCCTTGCCACAGACTTCCTTACACATGAAGCGGCTCAGAGGCCACATATTGCAGGAGCGCACTGTACAAACAGGCAGAACATAAACAGAACGGCTAAGATCATCCCAATGAAGATCAGAGTTTTCCATCCCCAGGCAGAGATCAGTTCCCAGAACCACCCTAGCAGAGACCAATCCCCTTTCTCTGTGTGAAGGGAATCGGAGATTTTGTGTAATTTGGAGATGGCCTGGTACACTGTCGGAGCATTATATGGGATGAAAATGCAGCAACTAGATTGGATCACTCTACATACACCACCACGGTCTGCAAGTACGACATCTAGGGCGACCCGGTTTTGAAGGGTCATAAGTCGATCCGACTGAAGCTCACCTGTCAGGTTGCTAAGGGCACCGGCCGTTTCAGTCACGGCGGACTCAACTATCCTCGTCAATTGTCGAATGTTCCTGCTGTTCACCATAGGCCCCCAAAATGGCAGAAAACCCTTTGCGAAGTCCCCAAATTCTTGACCCGCAGTGTCGTCTTGACTCACGACACCCCTAACTGTCCTTGTCCGATGGTAATCTGCCCCGGCCGTGTAGGTGGGTGGCAGCAGAAACGAGATGAAGCATGTGCCCGAGAAGTCGGCAGGCAACCAAGTGTATGCCTTGTCGTGGCAGATGAAGTATGTACCCTTAGCCGCCAAGAATGGAGGGGAAGTTCGGGAGGCAAACACGTATGTTTCCGTGCATATGCTCTTCCCCAATTGTGCTTCGGGATCCCTGCCAATGCCTTGCAGACATAAGTGACCACGGTGGGGTACTACCCAGACTGAGGATGATTTCTTTGATTTCTGGCTCTCACTTAATGAAATCCCATACTTGGTGATGTTCCACCTACTGTATGGGGTAAACTCATCTTTGGGAGTGGCTCTGATCGTGTCAATATCTCTAGTCATGTTCTTGATTCCTGCTATTAATGCCTTGTTGTTTGAGTTCTCTCCCCGAACGTATGGTTCAAGGGAAAACAGGAACATGGTCTGGAAAGCCCACAAAGAACCGTAATAACTGAAGGGCAGGACGAAGTAAGGGATACCCTTATCGGTTGTGTGCGGCATGAGTCCACATATCCAACAGTTCGTGTTGTTCATAACAGATTGGTGCTGGTGTAGGAGTAAGACGAATGAATTATTTACAAATTCGAGTCTTCTGGCAGACTCGTGTTCAGGTAGGGGATGGAAGGAGTGTGTCGGATCAGTGGGAGAAGGTGCGAGTTGTGTGTTGTGTATGAATGGAACTTGAAAAATGGACAGAGCAAAGCTAGTCAAAAACATTATTATACTACACAACATTAGGATGCTTAACACTAGAAAACGTCTCTTTGCCATTATAGTACATATTTTCTTTTCAAAAGTCATGTGTCTAGCAGGTCTCTCAACCCCTGGAAACTCCATCCTCTGGTTGCTGCCCACGGTGGGTGGTTGCTTCTGCCGAGATGTGCGCTCCGTCCAGTCCGGGGTGATTCCCTCAGACTGACCAGAACCGTTGACCTGGGCGCCCCCGGCTGCACTCCTCAGACTTCAACCGCGGCCTTAGCAGCAGAACCGGATGGCGGTTCGAAAATTAAAAATGAGCTAGTTCCCTGGGAGAGAGAGCTGTGGAATCAAAAATAGTTCATGGAAAAAGGGAAGATCGCACTAGTTCGAGTATGTCAGTTCTTTGGTCTTGACCTTAGATTATATCGTTCCTTTTCAGGCACGGTGTGATCTTCAAACAGTGTTTCTTGTTTTGTAATGTCCAACTGCAGCGACGGTGGCACAGATCCTTGCAGAATACAATCCCTCTCTTTGTCGGTATTAGTTCCCTTTAATCGTGCATCACTGAAGGGGATAAAACGTGGTACAGACTCGGTCTCGGAGTCAGCGACTCCTTGCTGGACCCATCGGTCGTATGGAAGGGGCAACGGGACCCTTTTGCAATGGGCGCCGTGCACCCAATGTTTCTTTCCGTGGACACGTACTGCAGAGCGGGTCGATAGTAAAACCTGGAAAGGTCCGGTCCAGCGAGGCTCCTCGTTCTTGGTACGTCTGAAATTCCGAATCAGGATCCAGGAGCCAGGTTCGATAGTGTGGCATGGATCGTCAGACGCAGGTGGAGAGGAGCTGTGGACCTGTTGATGTAAAGCATGCAGTTTAGTTGTCAATTCCTGCAAATAGTCAAACAGTACAGGGTGCTCGATCTCACTTATCCTTTTAGGCCTTGGCACACCCCAGATGTTAGCTGGGCAGCCAAACACTATCTCGTAAGGGCTAAGTCCTAATCTAGAATGGACAATCATCCTGGTAGACAGGAGTGCTAAAGGCAGGGCGTCGGGCCACTTGAGGCCTGTGCTGGCTTGGATCTTGGCCAGTTTCAATTTTAACGTGCCATTATAGCACTCTACTAATCCTGCCGATTGGGGGTGGTTTGCAGCGTGGAACTTCTGGCGGATGCCTAGACACTCACACACTCTCTTCATCACTCGTCCCACAAATTCACTTCCGTTATCACTCCAGACAATCCTAGGCATGCCGAATCTAGGGAAAAATTCCTTGACAAGGGCTTTGGCAGTTGACAATGCAGTGTTGTCCTTAAGGGGGTATGCTTCTATCCACCTGGAGAAAGCGCAAATGACAACAAGGACGTATTTCAGGTTATTGCACCTCTCCATGTGAATGAAGTCGAGTTGCAAGACCTCGAACGGATACGTTGGAGGTGCAAAATGACCAGCTGGGGTTGGGGTTCCCCTACCGGGATTGTGCTTCAAACACACCATACAGTTTCTGACCAGATTCTCTGCACATCTTGGGATACCACTATTCTGCCATACTGGGGCCAACAGCTTACATATTCCTTTCACACTGATGTGTGCCATTCCATGGGCCATCGTCACCACTGCGAGCACATAGGCGTTAGGTAACAACCATCGCTGATGTTCTGACAGTTCGACCCAACAACCATTCGCGTCTAACCTACCCTTGCTTTCTCTCCATTCATTCACCTCTTTCTCAGTCGCGTCAGATTGTATAGATTTCACGCTTTGGATGGTGTCCTCACACATACCCACATCAAGGGTCCATCTAGCAGGACCTACAACATACATCCGACTCATTGTGTTCCTTGCAGTCTCTTTCGCGACCTCATCGGCAAATGCATTCCCTCGACCAACATCATCTCGGATCTTCCTATGCGCGCTACACTTCACAATCGCAACCTGTAGGGGCAAGGTCAGTGACTCGAGAAGGTCGTGTACTAGCTGGCCATGTTGTATTTTTGCACCATGTGACGTCAAGAACCCTCGTTCACACCACAATCTTCCGAAACTGTGGGCGACGCCAAAGGCGTACTGACTATCAGTGTACACATTCACTCGTTTTCCTTTCGCCAACACGCACGCTCTTGTGAGTGCGATTAGTTCTGCCGCTTGTGCAGAATTCTGGGGGATGCGAGCTGTCTCTACAATCGTATGTGATGTTGTCACGGCATATGCTGCAGTCGTGTCACCATTCGGCAACTTGAAACATGAACCATCAACCCATAAATTATCATTACATTCAGGGAAAGGAGTATCCTGCAAGTCTACTCTTCCTTTTGTCTCTTCCTCTGTCCTAAAGCAGCAGTCATGTTTGTCGATTTTATCTGTCTCTGCTGGTGGAATGGGTAATAACGTAGCTGGGTTGAGTGTATCACACCTCTTTATTTGAATGTGGCTTGCCAACAGGGTCAATTCATAGCTGGACAGTCGAGCACTAGTTAGGTGCTGTGTTTTCGTCCTGTTCAGTAGGATATCTACTGCATGTGGGACCATAACGGTCAGAGTATTATTCATGACTAACCCAGCCGACTGTCGAATACAGACAGCCACTGCGGCAGAGGCCCTCAAACAACTCGGTAATGCCTTAGCTACGGGATCTAGAGTCGCGGAGAAGTATGCACATGGGCGTTGTTTGTCCCCAAAGTGCTGTGTCAGGACTGATAATGCACAACCTTCCTACTCATGGACGTATAATGTAAACGGCTTGCTGTAGTCGGGATTGCCTAACACAGGAGCCGAACATAATGCTTCACGCAACTCATGGAAACTCGCCTGACAATCTTCAGACCAAGGCAAAGGATTGGGTGTGTCTTTACGCATTAATGCCAGCAAGGGTTTAGCCAGCAGTGAGAAATTCGGTATGCATTGTCTACAGTATGATGTAATGCCCAAGAAGGCACGCACTTCTCTTTGTGTCCTTGGGACACTCAGTTCTGCAATCGCCTGTATTCTTTCTGGGGTCAGTCTCCTTCCCTCCTTCGATAAGATGTGACCTAAGTAGGTTACTTCTTGTCGGCAAAATTGTAGTTTGGAAAGCGAGACTTTGTGCTTCATGTCACATAAATGACGCAACAATAACAACGTGGCTTGTTTGCAAATCACTTCAGTATCTGCAGCGATCAGTAAGTCGTCTACATACTGTATCAGAGTCGCGCCACCAGGCAGAACAATCGTATCGAGTTGCGTTTTCAGAGCCTGACTGAATATTGATGGACTCTCGCAGTAGCCCTGAGGAGCGCGTCTGAAGCGGAAACTTCGTCCTCCTAGATTGAAGCCGAAGATATCTCTGCTCTCCTCGGCAATCGGGATGCTGAAGAAAGCATTCTTCAGGTCAATCACCGAAAACCAATTGGCTGAGGCTGGAACCATTGTCAATAAGGCAGTAATGTCGGGGACGACTGGAAACTGCGGTACAACGATCTTATTCACTTCCCTTAGGTCGATCACGAATCGGTACACAGGGGGCTGTGAAGGATTGGTACGCTTTAAGACAGGCAAGACAGGACTGTTGTAAATGTTGCCTGTGGTTTCTTCAATGACGTCTTTCTCAATCAGATCGTATATTATTTCTAGCAAAGCCTTTTCACATTCTTTTGACATTTTATACTGGGGAATACGTGGCAACCTGACGTCAGTTTTCAATGTTATGACATACGGTGCTATCTCCAAATGACCCACATCATTAGAACCATTCGCCCAAAGTATATCTGGAAGAGATGATAACTCAGTCGGAATTCCTTCTTTTGACACATACATCGGGGAAATCACTATTTTACCAAGCGTAAGCTGTACTCCTGAAGGAGAACAGTACAAGGTCGCATATAGTCTCTTCAGTAAATCCAAACCTAACAAATTTTCGCCACAACCTGTGGTAAGAATGAGGGGTGCTTCTAATTCGCATGGGCCAACAGAAAGGGGCATGGGACTGGAGATCGGGTTACTAACAGGGGCGCCAGAAAAACCTACTGAAACATTCATTTCGCCAGACAAAGGTGCGCCAGGAAGTTTTGAGTGCATAATCGAACTTTTTGTAGCACCAGTATCCAGCAGAAATGGTTCCGACACTCCGGATGTAATTACCTCTACATAAGGTCCATTCTGATCTACTGTGTGGCGATTACGAGGATGAAGGGGTTGCATTCCAACTATGTGATGAAAACGGGTATGTTGCAAAAAACTACAACTCCCAGACTGCCTTGGGGGAGACTCGTGTGTACTAAGCCCCTCCTTTCCCAGAGAAAGGTGCTTCTCAATTGTTCCTGCAGTTCGAGTCAGAGGAAGGGCGGATGGTGTTCCCCGCCAGATTCCAGCGAGAAGACTTACAGAGTGTAGGAGAGAACTTTTGTTTGGTGCCTGGTGGAGAAACTGAGATCTCCAAACGGACTTTTGTATAGCCAAGAAGGAGTGCGGGCTCGCCTCCTTTTCCTTCGAGATTTGTTTGCCTGGACACTTGAAGGCGTGGTGCCTGTCAGAGTAGCCGCGGCGTTTAATTTAGCGCGTGTCAGCGCTAAATAACACGTGAGTAAAAACAGTCTTTATTTTTGTGCGCGTTTATAAAGAAACGCGTGCAGATTACAGGCTGGTAGTTTGAAGAGGACAAGGGATCCGGCGCGGCTGCGCAAGGTAGATACCTGAATAGAGTCCTAGAGTGTTGAAGCTGAACTCAAGTTTCAAGTCGGATTGTCAATGACATTTGAACTGCCTTATGGGAAATGAAGTCCAAGTTGTGCCTATAACAACTATAGGAGAGAAGAGATCAGTAGTATATCTTGTTTATCATTTTTGTTTAGTTCAGTTAAGTTAATTCGTGGAGGATTCGATTGTCCAAGACTTTGGGACTAAATCCTATTTGCTAAAGGACACTTTGAAGAGAAAGGGATCTAAGTGTTAACCTTCCATTGAAGTCCTGTATAGAGAAATTGTGGTGAGTGATATCATAATCCCAAATGATGGTAGAGTGAAGTATTTCGTGGACCAAAAGGGTAATTGTGTGTTTGTTCACCTTTCAGATACCCGTGAAGGTGTTACAGAACTGTCCCTTAGACCCAGTCCCTCTCAGAGAGTAACGAAGAGTAGTAAAACCACATCCACGTTCTCCTCCAACGCTTCTTCTCTCCTTTTTTCCCTTCTTTGCACGAAGTCAGACAGAGGTACATCTTTTCTCTGTTGGGGGCCGTGTGAGAAGGGAGTAAGGGATCTAGCATCTGACATCGTCTCCGCTGGGCCAAGAAAGGAGGTTAGTGGCGTTTATGTTCCTTGCGCTGCTGCCAGTCCTGACATACTGGAACTGAAACAACTCCCTCTCTTTGTCCATGGCTGTCCTAGCAATTATTACCCTCATTCTCAGTCTCTGCGTAATAGTCATCTGCATAGTACTGAGCTGACCTAGAAGATGTATTGTTCTGTTGGTCAAAGCTATTCATAGAATTCTGAGGCGGAAAAGAAGTGGTGTTATGGGAGAAATTTCCACGGCCCCTACCTCTAGGAACCTGTTGAACACCTCTACCTCTTGCGCCGGAAACACCGCTTAAACGTCGTGCAAGAGCTTGGCAATTACTTTTGTAATGACCCTCTTCTTTGCAATATGCACATAGATTCGGGCCATATGGAGAACGCTGGTGGGAAAACTCGTTTCCTTGCGCGTTTCTCGAATACTGCTGTGGTTGCTGATAATTTGGCTGACTAGGGGTGCGAGGCAGGTATGCTTGCTGGAGAAGAACTTTAGTCTTTAGTTCCTCAGTCTTCTTCTCTGTCTTATCTAGCTCGTCTTTGCGCCTGTTTTCATAGTACTGGGCTGTGGCTAAAATCTGTGCTGACGTGGAAACAGCCCAAGCACTCTCTGAATCTTTCAATTTATTGCATAATTCAGGAAGCAAATTATGTACAAATTTGTCTACAAACAATCTTTGGCCACCCTCGGTAGCCATATCCTGACCACTGTGATCGGTGAAAGTCTCCTCAAACCTCGTGAAAAAGTCAGACACATTCTCATCTTTCTTTTGCTTGCACGCAGATAGCTTGTCCCAATTTACGCGTAATTCAGGCATCAACGTTTTCATGTACGCAATAATCCTACCTGGAAGATCTGCTATTAAAGGCTCGGGTTTAGAACCACCAACTTGTCTAGCATCAGTAGCAGTGATATTAGCCCATGAGTCACCTAGTTCCTGATCGTGATCTGCATGACGAATTTTACTCCATAAGGGATGCGGAACCACGTTCCCAAACAACATGTCTATATCTGCTAAATTCATTATACATGAGCTGGCAGTCTGTGATAATTCCTTGAAATACCCTGCGGGATTTTTACGTGGATCAGGTAGTGTCTGTTTGAGTGCTAAAACTTCAGATCTATTCCAGGGGACATGTACCCATACACGCTGGAAATGCGGTGGAACAGGCGGTTGCGCGTACCGGAGGAACCTCTCTCATGGGGTACTGTCGCGCCTTTTTCCTACCAGACACATCGTCCTCATCAAACGATCTAGAGCTATTTCCTGTGCTCCTATAAGATAACAACAAATCCATTGCTTTCTCAACATCCGTGCCTATAATCATGCCTTCGTAAAATTTGAATCGCATGCGGGCTAGTTCCTGCATTCTGCGTTTTGGGTCATTATGTCGTACATCTTCCCAGAGGTACACACACATCTCCTCAAATACGTATCTTTGAGTGGATGGGTCCCACTGACGGAAAACTTCCATAACGGACTGAAGATCATATCTTACAGTATCAGTAACCCATTTGCGTGCTAATTCATTCAGTACTTCTCTTTCCTCGTAGTCGGGTAGTTGACTGCGCAACTGTCTACGTTCTGGTTTAGGGGTCGTTTTAGGCGACCCAAAGAAGGGCGAGAATAGACCAGTGACAGTTCTTGCCACTCTCTGTCTGACAGAAGGAGAAGCTTGCGGCGAAACAGATGCGCCAGAGAAGACAGGCTGATGTAAAGAGGAAGTCGAAGCGACAGCAGAGGAAGTTGAGGCAGTAGCAGACGTAGTATCGTAGTGAATAGTTGGAGCAGTAGGCAAGGTTGTAGAAGTAGAAGAAGTATGTAGCAAAGGCGGCGGCCCTTGAGAAGGCTGCGCCGGAGAAGTAGGAACTAGCTGAAGAGGAGCTGGTGCTTGTGCGAGAGCTGCTTTTCGTGCGCTAGGGCGTGGTATAACAATACGCCTTGGGGGACCAAAAATACTCGATGTATATGGGGGTGGTGAGTTCAATAAATGGGACATTAATGGATCTTTCTCGGATGTTCCCTTTGAGTCTTGTCCCCCATGTGGTAACATCGGGTAGCATTTATCTATCGCTAGTTTCTTGCTTCTGAGCATTTGTTCACTTTCCTGCTCTTCCTCATTATCTCTGTATGCGATGGCAGCTTGCACCATCGACATACCTCTTTTATTTTTCTTTGCTAGTTTTATTTCTTTCTGTTTGGCTTCTTTGCGCCATAAGCGAAAAGAGTCAAACATCGCCGGCCGGGCTTTCTTCTTGAACAATTTGACCTCAAGGTTGTCTAATATTTCTGAGTCAAAACTACCATATTGGGGCCATTTTAAAACACCATCCTTGCGGGTGTATTTTATCCATACCTCGTTATACGTAATAGAACCTACTCCATGCTTTATATATAACTCATATGTTGGAGTTCCAATCGGAGGAACCAGACACGAATCCTCTAATCGGGAGTCCTTACTACAACCAAGACAAAACAAGTTTCCAAGTCTGCTGAGACTAGGCATCTTTGCTCACTAGTCTAGCTTCAAACTTCAAGGGATTATCTAATTATGATATTATCGTGAATACACGAACCCCTCGGTTTTGGTGCTTGCAAGTACCAATAATACAAACCGTATCTCTGGGATACCAAAACTAAGAACCAAACTAAGAACTGGGAGACGCTCCACTTATACTTAACTGAATATTGAAGATCGGTGACGTCACTAGAAGACTCTTCTATCGTTTCGCTCTACCAAGGATCACTGGGTCCAAAACAGGGCGATAGTCAGGGCAGCAGTCCTTCGTAGCGGTCGGGACGCGGGGAACCTTGCAGCAAAGACCTTCGGAACCACATCGACATGCATGGGTCGCTGAAGTGGCTGGCCGTCCTCCGGAATTTTCACACGAAGCTCCTCACGAACATCTGGCTTGGACCGTCACCGCTTGATATCGCCTCGATTTGGGCGCCAACTGAGGTGCCGGGTTTTTAGAGACCCGGTGGTGCCAGGGGACCACACCTGAAGACCTCTAGGTTCTCCCTGTTCTGGACTTACAGAAACTCGGAGTCTTCTAGATGAAGTCAAAGATCGAGTTTATTGGCTGCAACCAAGTAACATGCGTCCTAGAAGTACGACAACACGGGCCGTAAGTTCTCAGGAGACTGTTTGTTTTTACAGAACCAGACTTCTCCTTATATACATAAATAACAGCTGCAGGCAAGAATTCTTAAGTTTACGATATGGCAATGCAAATATTTCCACAATAATACAAAGAGCGAAGTCATGCTGGTCAGCACATATTTTAGATGTCCAGTTTGTGATGGATTACCCCGCCAGATCCAGAAGTCCCATCAGATATCGATGAAATGCCAATAAGGTCGAGCCCCCTCCCATCATAAAACGGGTCATAAACAAGAATCATGGACAGGTGTGTGTGTGTATGGAAAACAGGGTTTGTATGCAGTGAAGGGTTTATGACATGTTGACATGTTGTGCTTTGATGATATCGGGCTCGGCCACTGGGCGAGGAGCTGCCCAAACAGGCTTGGCTGGAGGCAGTGGAGTCAGCTCGGCCAGGTCATGGGGGAGTCAGCTACAAAGGACGTGTCCTTTTAGATCAAGCTCGGCTTTAATCAATTGACTTATATGAGGGCAAGCCATAAGATGGATGCCGTTTACAAAATGGAGTCTGCGGGTTCGAGACGCAAATCAAGATTTGAGGGTGTTAGCATCGCTTAATCATGACGCAAATGCATGGGGATGATGTCCTAATCATTACCGGTTCGTAGATACCAAATTCGTCATGATACGACGGTATTTTATAACACGAGTGTTGGACACCGAGGCTGGTGAAACGGAGGGGTCCAGAATTACAGTACCACATAGTGCAGCTTCTGTTCTGTGGTTAGGACAGAAAAGTGACCAATGGGAATTCAACAGTTAGCTTGCTTCTAAATATTGTACAAATTGTAGGGTGATTATTCTTTTCAGGTTTACTGGGGTCGGAGGAAGGAAGAAACTGGAAATGTATGTGGTATTTCTCTATTTTGTTAATGTAGGTTCTCATTATGGCAAGTTTGAAGAATTGACTAGATGAACCTTGACCCAGTGAGACACTGATGATGGTAACAGTAGTCTCGAGCAGTGGAGGAGCAGAGTCTTTTTTAGGGTCTTAATTATTGTTCTATTATTGTCTTGAGAAACTGACATCTAGAAAGTGTGTTTTTTATGCATGATGAGCTGTGACCTGAGCATTCTCTGGGACTAGGTGATGTACCAGTGCAGTGATGGTGCAGGTTTTCACAAATCTCTCTTCAGCATTGTAATGTTAGTCTACGTTTTTATTTTTTTCAAGGATTTAAAAGTTGCTAAGCAGTTCAGTGATCAGTTTTGTCAACTATGAAAGCCTCTAAGCGCACTGCCCACTCTAAGTCATCACGTTTCACTACATCTGAAAGTTTTCTTGTAAATTGCATCTCCAGACGGGCACTGCGATTAACCGGAAAACTTTAACAAAGGCACACAATCACCCTGCAGCTGCGCTCTATTAAGAAAAGAAATGCAGCAACTCTACAAACATGGCGTGTAAAGCATATGCCGTGTTTGTAGACTTGCTGTATTTCTCTTCTTAATAGAGCTGGGTTGTAGGGTGATTGTGAGTCTTTTTAAACTTTTCTGTGCTTGGCATAGTGTGACCTCGACTTCTTGTATTTTCTTGTTTCTGCCATTGCATCCAGATATATGACACATCAAGTAACATCGTACCTTCAACAAGTCGGACTATTGGCTTTGTCAGTGGTTGTTAGTTGCATAAGATAAATAATCAGCAACTATGGCTTGTAAATAATATTGAAAAAGCTTCCACTTAAAGCCCGGGTGACACGCGACAATGCTGCTGCCTCTGAATTTTAAAAAGAGAAGGGAACCAAGTGTTAGTGAAGAGAATACTCCTGACAGATCATTTACACACTTGCAGCTGCCATTTGCTCAGACCTGCTTCTTGGCAAGATTAAAAATCTTGGCAAGGCCTAACCAGCCTTCCACCCTTCTTAGTTTGTTGAGGTGAGCACGGTTATATTGAGCAAGCATGTAGAAATGACAAGATGTTGAAAAAGGCTCCTTATAGAACCCCCCAACGTCGATATGCTGAGACGCTACTTCTGAAGCATTGCCTTACCACACTTGCTGAATTCTCTGACATATCTTTTGTCCATTTTTCTTCAACTCCCCTACTGCTCTCGCTGTCTCCTTCTCTTCTTTTTCTTCTTCCTCATATCAGTCCTGCTCCACTTTTACCCACTTTCCCTTTCTCCCCCATCCCATTCTTGTCTCCATTTCCCTCTCGCTGTCTGTCTTTGCTTTCTCTCTTACCGGTTTTTCACTCTCCTTTCTCCCTCCCAGTTCTCCAAAGCCTCTGGCTGCCTTTCTCTTTCCGTCCCTCTTTTACCAATTTCGCCATTTTTTCATTATTGTCATGGCATGTGTATTCAAATTGCAATTCTGCCTTAAACCCCTTAACGTGGGTTGTATGTGTGGAAATGCACCATCTTTTCAGTTTTTTAAGCAAAAGTTTGGAGTGATATTTGGCCCTGCGCACAAGCACGGTCTGGTTCATGGTGCACACAGCCATGGTTGCTGGGACAGTGACCCTACACTGCTGTACACAGAGGAAATAAATTAGAGGGAACATTGGTCACATGACAATGAAAGCCAATAGAAAACTAGATAAGAAATACAATTACGAAGTTAAGCATCATTTGATTTGTTATTAACACAAAGTGGACTATAAATACAGCAAAATAGTACTAAATAACACCAACAATCCTAGAAACTCTTCTGACTGTTGGAAAGCAATACAGCTGAACTTCTTCAAAGACATGACAGAGAGATGGAACATGATACCTAATCACCTTCACCTGTTCACACGCTGCTCCACTCTGTGACATGCCACTACAGTCTACTACACTCCATGCCACTCCGTGCTAAAACACGTGACTCCACTCTATCACACGCCGCTCCACTCTGTGACAGGTCCCTCCTTGTCACTCCATTCTATAACATGCCATGCCACTCCACTATACAACATGCCACTTCACTCTACACTCTCCACCACACCCTGCCACTCCACTCTATACCCCTCTATGCCCCTCCATGTCTATGCCACTCTACTCTACTCTACAACATGCCACTCCACTCTACGACCATCTCTACACTCTACAACACATCACTACACTCTGTAACATGCCATTCCACTCAAACAAACTCCACAATATGAAACATCAGTACACTCTGACGGGCCACTCCACTCTACAACACTCAACTCCACTCTATGCCCCTCCACTCTATGCTGGTCTGTTGCACTCTGATGCGCCACTCCGCTCTGATATGCCACTCCACTCTGATATTCCACTCCTCTGACACACCACTCCACTCTACGACATGGCATTCTACAACAATGTGCAACCCTCTACTCTACTGCACTGTGACAAGCCACTCCATGACACTCAACTCTAGTAGAACACTCCACACCTCTCCACTTGATGACGTGCCACTTTACCCTATGATGGGCCACTCCACCCAACGACGGGCCACTCCACCCGACGGGCCACTCCACCCTTATGGCAGACCACTCCACCCTTACGGTGGGCCACTCAATCCTTACGATGGGCCACTTCCCCCGTTACGATGGGCCACTCCGCCCTTACGACGGGCCACCTCACCCTTTCGACAGCCCACTCCACCCTACGATGGGCCATTCGACCCTACGATGGGCCATTCCACCCTGCGATCGGCCATTCCACCCTACAACGAGCCATTCCATCCTGCGACAGACCACTCCATCCTACGACAGCCCATTCCACCCTACAAAGGGCCACTCTACCCTTACGACGGGCCACCTCACCCTTTCGACAGGCCACTCCACCCTACGATGGGCCATTCCACCCTACAATGGGGCATTCCACCCTGTGATGGGCCATTCCACTCTGCGATGGGCCATTCCACCCTACAATGAGCCATTCCACCCTACGACTGGCCTCTCCACCCTACGACAGGCCATTCCACCCTGCGACAGGCCATTCCGCCCTACGACGGGCCATTCTACCCTACGACGGGCCATTCCACCCTGCTATGGGCCATTCCACCCTGCGATGGGCCATTCCACCCTGCGAGGGGCCACTCCATCCTGCGATGGGCCACTCCATCCTATGACGGGCCACTCCACCCTACGAAGGGCCACTCCACCCTACGATGGGCCACTCCAACCTACGACGGGCCACTCCAACCTACGACGGGCCACTCCATCCTACCACGGGCCACTCCACCCTACGACGGGACACTCCACCCTACCACGGGCCACTCCACCCTACCACGGGCCACTCCACCCTACGACGGGCCACTCCACTCTAAAAGGCCACTTTGACAAGCCACTCTGTCACACTTTGCCCCTCCACTCTGCACCACTCCACTGCGATGCCCACTCCACAATGACATGTCACTCCACACTGACATGCCACTCTATGATATGCCACTCCTCTTTAAGACACTCCACTCTACAACATTCTGCACCCCTCTACCCTATGCCACACAATGACTCTACTGTACGACACTCTATAAAATGCCACTCTACTCCACTCCTCTCTAAGACACCACTCCACTCTATGGCACTCCACTCTACTGTACAACTCTTCACTCTACTGTACAACACTTTACTCCACGCCACTCCACCACGGGCCACTCCACTCAACCATGGGCCACTCCAGTCCACCATGGGCAACTCCACTCCACCATGGGCCACTCCACCCTACGACGGGCCACTCCACGGCAGGCCACTCCACTCTATGACAGGCCACTTCACCTTGACATTCCACTTCACTCCACCACATGCCACTCCACTCTACGACATGTCACTCCACACTACGCCACTCCACTGTGCATCACTCTACTCCACCCCACCTCATGCCCCTCCAGTCTACACCACTCCACGCATATACACATAATATCAACAGCTACATTTTTTTAAAGGAGGGCAATTATTAGCCTAAATACAATTTGGGCTAGTAATGTAGTATAATACTACCAAAATGAGGAAAGAAAATAAACTAGTCTGTAGTAATGAAGTTTAACAAGTATTAGAAAGGCATTTGAAACACATATTTCTGGTCACATGACAATAAAAACTAATAGAAAGCTAGATAAGAAATACAATTAAAAAAATAAAGCATAAAGTTATTGGTTATTAAGACAAAGTGAGCTATAAACACCACCCAATAGTACTAAATAACACCAACAATCATAGCAACTCTGCTGACTGTAGGAAAGCAATATATCTTTATTTCTGCATCAAAGACATTCCAGAGAAATTCAAAATTATACCTCATCACCTCCATCTGTACTCAAGCTACTTCACTCTGTGACACACCACTCCAGTCTACACCACTCCGCTCTACTACAATCCATGCCAATCCACTCTGTGACCAGCCACTCTACACTGTGAGACTCCATGCTACTCCAGTCTATGACACTACACGCCACTTCACTCTACGACATTCCACGCAACTCCATTGTACGATGCTGCACTCTACGGCAGGCTACTCTACTCTACAACACGCCACTCCTCTCTGCGTAATGCCACCACACTTTACACAACTATAGGCCCTTCCACTTTATGCTACTCTACTACACTCTACGATACCCCACATCCCTCTACTCCACTACACTCTACGACCTGCTCCTCCACTCCACAATATGCCACTCGACTCTGTGACACGCCATTCCACTCCACTCTATGACGCTTTACTCCTTTCCAAGCCACTGCACTCCTCTCTGTGCCCTTCTACTTTACACCACTCTCCTCCACTGTACGTCACTCTATAACATGCCACTTTACTTCACTCTACAACATGCCACTCTGCACTGACTCGCAATATCACTCCACTCTACAACACACCACTCCACTGTGACACTCCAGTCCACTACACAACACTCCACACCACCCCACTATAGAATAGGCTACCCTACCGTACGACATGCCACTATACATCAGTTCACTCCTTTCTACAACACTTCACACCACCTTATCCCCCTCAAGTCTACACCACTCCACTCAGGCATGCCACTCCTCTCTATGACACGCCAATCCACTCTACGACACAGCACTCTACTGCACGTGACACAACTCTACAACACTCTACTCCCCTCCACTCTATGCCCTTCCAAACTACGACACAACACTCTACAACATGACATGACATGCCACTTGACTCTACAGCACGCCATTTGACTCTACAGCACGCCACTTGACTCTACAACACTCTACTTGACTCTACAAAAAGTGTCTTCACTGTACAACACTCCACTCTACAACACTCTACTCCACTCTATGCCCCTCACACTACGACACAACAGTCCACTTCACTCTACAACAATCCACTCTATGCGATACCACTGCAGTCTATAATACAACATGCCACTCCACTCTGACACACCACTGCACTCTACAAGATGCCACTCCGCTCTTCGCCACTCGCTTTATGCCCCTCCACTTGAAGACACTACGACATGCCACACTGAAACACCACTCAACTCTGACATGTCACTCTACTGCACAACACTCCACTGTACAATGCGCCACTCCACTCTACAAAAGGCCACTCCACTGTGATGTGCCACTCCACTCTACAACACTTTACTCCACTGTGTGCTCCTCCACTGTATGCCCCTCCACTACACTCTATGTCAACCACTACACTCTACACCACTTTACTGCACTCTAAGTCACCCACTACACTCTGACACGCCACTTCAATCTACAACATGCCACCCCTCTATGACACTCCATGCCACTCCAATCTACAAGACTCCACTTCACTCTATGAAATGCCACTCCACAACACCCCACGCCACTCCACTCTACCCTACCCCATGCCACTCCACTCTACAACATGTTATGCAGTTATACAACTGAATAACATGTTGCGCCACTCCACTCTACAACACTCTACTATACTCTACTCCACTCTGTGCCCTTCCACTCTACCCTACTCCACTGCGCTCTAAGGCACATCACTCTACTCTACGACACTCGACTCCACGGCACTCTGACATGCCACTCCACCACATGCCACTCCATTCTACCACACAACATTTATTTATTTTTATTTTATTTATTTTTATTTATTTAGGCTATTTGTTAAGCGCTCAATTACCCGTAGGTGTCTCGGCGCTGGGTGAACGAACTAGCTCATGAGGAGATTATTGCTTAAACAGCCAGGTTTTTATCTGTCTGCGAAAGGAGAGCAGAGAAGTGGAGGTTTTGATGTAGGATGGTAGACTATTCCAAAGTTTAGTGGTAGTTACTATGAAGGATCTGTCTCCCCAAGAAACTTTTTTTGTCCTCGGGACTTGAAGAAGTCCAGCGGTTGATGATCGTAGGGATCTGGTAGGTTCATAAGGACAAAAGGAGTCTTTCAGATACGCTGGTCCTTGATCATGAATTGCCTTGTAGGCAATACAGAGAGCCTTGAACTTGGCTCTTTTCTTCACTGGCAACCAGTGGAGCTCCCGGAGAGTTCCGGAGATAGAGGCGTACTTGGGAAGTCCAGTAATCAATCTGGCCGCCGCATTCTGCACCAGTTGTAGTTTCTTTAAGACACCTTCTTGAGCATTGACTAGCAGGCCATTGCAGTAGTCAATGCGGGCCATGATAAGTGCGCTGATCAGAGTTTTTCTTGTGTTCATTGGAAGGTAAGGCAGGAGTTTTTTTATCATTCTCAGAGTGTAGAATGAAGAAGATACTACCGTGTTGACGTGAGACATGAAGGTGAGTTTGGTGTCCAGTATGACTCCAAGATTCCTGGCCTTGGTTACAGGGGAGGGGGGAGGTCCCAAGGCAACAGGCCACCATGTGGGAGACCAGGCAGGGGAAAGATTTCCGAACAACATCACCTCCGTTTTATCGGAATTCAATTTCAAGCAATTTTGTGTCATCCAATTACTTATGGCCAGCATTCCCAGATTGAAGTTGGAGGCCACTTCATCTCCGTTCTTATTTATGGCTAGGACAATCTGGGTATCGTCGGCATAGGATGTAACCGCCAGGTGATGGATTTTTATGGTCCTCGCTAAGTCCGACACATAGATGTTGAATAGTGTCGAACTTAGCGAAGATCCCTGGGGTACACCACAAGGAAGAGTGAAAGAAGGTGAACTGAAATTGCCGAAGGTAACAGATTGAACTCGATTGGTAAGAAATGAGGCGATGAGATCCTTCGCTGAACCCGTGATGCCGGCCGATTCGACATGGCCGATCAAGGTGGAGTGATCGACCGTGCCACTTCACTCTACGACACGCCACTTCACTCTACGATACCCCACTCCACGACACTACACTCTATGACTCTCCACTCCACGATGCACCACTCCTCTCTACTACACTCCACTGCACTCTATGGCATGATATGTGTCAGAATACTTCAAATATTTATATTTTATTCAGACTCGCTTGCTTAGTCGCATACCATGTAGTCATCATTTAGTGTGAGAGCAACGACTTTTGGTGCTCATATGTTTCAGTCCGGTGGGAGGGCACTGTGGCATGATGAGATGAACGAAGTGGAGATTATCTGTGTGAACTTATATCACAAGGCTTGAAACTTACATGATTATATCAGTAGCTCTGAAAAATTTCCTCTGTAGTAACCTTGCCTTCCTTCACCAGGCACATGTCCAGAGAATAATATTAAAATCATTGTGTCATAAATGTTTTAGAGATTGTTGGTTAAGTCTTGAAGAAGGATGCCAGAAGTACTGTGAATAAGCATTGGCGCTGATTCACCAAAATGCTAGGGGTAGCGGAGGTGAAAGTATACACCCTTGACCTTGATGACATCAGAGGAGGTGACATAATATGACCTTTGATGCTCAGTCTTCCCAGGAAGTGATGTCCCATGCTCTTAACCCTGACAGCATCAAAGTAATTTACATTGCCAAGTTCCATTATAAATGCATGATTAATATAACAAATGAAATAGACAAATGTCTGTTTTAGATACCACCTGTAATAGGATGTTGACCTGATATGCAATGGGGTCGTTAATCGATTCTCTTAGAATTGCGTGGGTTCATCTCATCTCATGAGGATATAGTACCACAAAATATACAAAAACGATAGTTTTAGGCTCAGACCGCTGTACTGGGGTAAATGTATGACATTGTTCTCCTTTCTCTCCGTCCATTGTTCTTTTGGCACAAAATACACAACAGCACCCTTCAAACTATCTTGATTTAATAATTTATACTGCAATGAAACGTTTGTTGATAAAACTTAGGTAGAGAAAAAAAGAGATTTAAATAAAAACGTAATAGTTATGTCTACATGTATTAATTGATGTAGCCCATATATTGATTCTGAATTAAATTGGTGGCCTGAATTATTCCTTACTGTTAATACATTTTGATAGATCATGTGCATGTCCCTATAACTCGTACGAAGCACATATGTGAACCTTTTAACCAGAATTTTCATGTATTTACAAAAATGAAACATGGCAAAAACGTATTTAAAAAAGTTTTTTTAGTTCATTTTTCTTTAACCAGAAAATTAGAAGAATGCACAATTGCACTGCAGAACGTATTAATTTTACAAACCCTAACGTGTAATGTCCTAGTCGCAGTCCCAGAAAGTGAATAGGGCTCAACAAGACACTGTTTGCCTTCTGTTCTTCAAGTGCAAGCTTGTGATTTTTGTAAATCAGTGGACCATACGTAACCAGTATTGTAATAAGGGTTCTGGAGATGGAGGGGGGGAAGAAGTTTCCTCCCAAAAAAAGTTTGAAAAAATGGTGCCAGATACTGCATTTTAAAGCACAAAACACAGTTCACATAAATTTGGTAAAACAGCACATGCACTGAAAAAGTGCAATATTCAATTCTTTCATAGTGTGTGTGCCCGGTCAATTTAACCAGATGCTTTCTCAAACGTGTTGACCTAATTTCTTCCAAAACGTGCTAGCGGTGCACCTACATGTCAAAAAGTACTTCCATTGTGCCAGGTCAAGCACATTGTCATGCGTGCTCCCCATATGCCATGGGTGTCTCTTTATTCCCAAAATTACATAAAATATGGCACTGCTTGAATTTTGTCCAAAAAGCGCTTTCTCACAATTTTGCCATTAGTTCAGTCCATAAACCACAGGTCACCCTTATTTCAAAATGATCTCTAGTATGTGAGGGCCAGCATGTTGTCATGGTTGTCCCCTGCTGTATAAATTGTTTGTCCTCCCTTATGAAAAAAAACTACCCTCAAATTGTTGGCACCAGCAATTTGCTACAGGTGCCCCCCATGCCAAGAATTTCCTCCAGTATAGCAGCACCAGCAGTTTTCTGTAGGTGCCCCATGCCAAGAATTACACCCAGCATGCCAAGAATTACATCCAGTATGCCAGTGTCAGCAATTGTCATGAATTTTCCCATATGCCCGGTATAGCCTCTAGTGTGCCCTCATTTGCTACCCTTTTGTCACAGGTGCCTGTGATGCGAAGAACTGCTTCCAGTATGCCAGTGCCAGAATTTTGCCATGGATACCTCTTCAAAGTAAGAATTACCAACAGCTTGCCAGGGTCACTTACAAGCATAACATCACATTCTCACTCACCCTCACTTATAGTTACTCATTCAAACACTCGATTATTCTCACTCACTTGCAGTAGTCCCCCATTTAATCGCACTCAGTTACACTTGCCCTCAGCCACCCCTGCTCAATCATCCATGGCCAAACTCCCTCAGATTCTCTCCCTGTCCATTACACTCTATTCATGTCCCTCACATTCACACTCATACTTCTTTACTCTCACCTACATACTCTCACTCACATACTCTCTTTTTTTTGCAGGCATTGTTTGTCTCACTCACTCATGCTGCCACTTATGGGCGCATTTTCTTTAAAAAAAAAAAAAAAAGATAATAGCGTCATGTAGCACAGCAATCGAAGTTGCTACGCTGCATTGAGCTTGGCAAAGAGAGCATTGCAGAGCCAAATCTACTAAGATATGGCACTGCTTCTGTCTTCGCCCGGCCCAAGTGTACAAACAGGCTCCCTAGCAACACAGACACATTCCTTTGCCTCACTGTGCAAGGGTGTGCGCTCAATGTCTAGCATGGATTTTGTACTTGAAGGTTAGCCTTCCAATACAGAATACTCTGCTTAGACTAACTTTAGAACTTTGGCACATTGGATGTGTGTTGGATAGAGCAGCGCACAATCAAAGTGTAAATGGTTAGTAGAAATTAAAACATTTTTCCAAATGAATTCTTACCTCAAGAATGTGCTTTTTAATTGTGCAAAGCCGAACGAAAGAGTTTATTGTTTCAGTTAATTAAAACCATAACAATACATTTTATAAAATCGGACACTACGAATAAAACTCTTAGTGTTTTCCTACTTTTTGTTACTCTAAAACTTTCCATTTCAAGTGCAAGTATTTTTAAAATATAGTCATTTTAACATACACAATGTCATATGTTAAAAAGGATCGGAAGCATTTATTGGTCTAAGTGAAGTGTTCCTCCCGGTGTTCTAGTGTTGTTCTGTGTTGTGTTCGGGAGTATACTCTACTTCAGAGTTGGCCGTCATGTTTCCCTTTTGTAAGCAGGGCACAAGGTTCCATTTTAGTGCATGTGTATGAGCTAAGAGGAACTTTATTAGGTAGCAATTCAGTGGTGTGTAAGTTGGATCTAAGGTCGCCATGATTGCCGATCTGAACGTTCTTATGCCTCTGGAGGTCATGGCTTTTTTTAGAAAGATGCCTCGTTCTTGGGATAAGTTCGGACAAATGCAGATAAGATGGATGAAGTCCTCCTTGCTACTCCCACATAGTCTGCAGTCTTTGGGCCCGTCATGGACCCAGGTTGGCTGGTCCATGATGGATGGGAATTTACCATTAGCTGTAGTTTCCTGTGGATCGGAAATGTAATTGTTAAGTAAGGAGCGGAGTGATTTGTAATTGGATATTACCATCCAAGCATGTTTTCTCGTGCTAAAAGTGGTTTTGTCCGCTAGCAGCGAGTGGAATTTTGCTGATTTGTTTATGGCTTGCTTAAAAGCCGGGTAAGGCAGATTGGTTTCCCAGAGTTCTCTTGTGCAGGTGTCTGTTAAGGCATTTTTTAGGAATTGGTTGTATGGGGACTTTGCATCATTTTCTATTTCGTCCCACTAGGCCTTATTCAATTCCGAGGCTGCTATGTTCTGTTTCAGGCTGTACCAATGCTTTATAGTTGCATACTTCCTTCCCAGCGTTTCATTTATTACTCCAAATTCTAATCTGGTCTGCGCTAGTGAAGCTCCCTGATCAATTCGAAGACTGATTTAAAAATTTGCCATCTGTACTTTATTAAGCAGGTCCGCGTCTTTCCCGTAGAGAGCTGTGCTGCCATATGATAGCGTAGGTAGCATTTTGTCTTTTATTGTTGCCGGTAGGGGTTTGAATGATGGCCCCTTAAGTTTTTTTGTTAGAGACCTGAAGAGGAACGATAAAGCGTTTTCTCTCTGGGAGAAGTAGGCTTTTTGCTGCTGGAGATTGTGCCGATTGTCAAAATAATATCCCAAGTACTTGTAATTAGGCACTGCTTCTATCTTTTTACACACCAATTGGGTATGTTGATTGGCCATCCGTCGTCTGATGATGAGCATTGTTTTACTTTTTTTAGTGTGTATCTCCAAGTTGTTATTTGCTATAAATTCTGAGAATCCCACAAGTGACCTTTGAAGGCCGATCTTGGTTAGGCTCATCAGTACGACGTCATCCGCGTAGGATAAATGGGTTAGAGGTAAAGTGCCTAATTTGGGTGGATGAGATGTAATCTTGTTGAGCCTTGGCGCGAGGTCTGCCATGAAAAGATTGTAGAGATGAGGGGCTAGGACCCAGCCTTGCTTAAGCCCTTTGCTGGTTTTAATCTTTCTTAATAGCCGTGCTCCGTCTCCCAGTTTTACTTCCATCCATGTGTTGGAGTATAAGAGCAGTATTCTTCTGAGTATTTTGTCCGGGATATTCCAGCTACGCAGTTTCCCCCATAGAATATTGCGTCTACGCTGTCGAAGGCCACCTTTAAGTCGATGAAACAGAGATGCAGCTCCTGTTTCCTTCGTATATATTTGTCGGCTAACAGTGTGAGTGATAAAATGTTTGTCATTGTCTCACACCCTTTCCTGAAGCCTGTTTGATTAGGCGAGATTTGTTTTGTACTATCGGACCAGCTAGTCAGATCTTCAAGGAGTAGTGATGCATAATACTTCGCCTCTACGTCCAAGAGTGCTATCAGCCTGTGGCTTGCTGGAGATGTTCTGTCTCCACCTTTGAAGAGGGGTAAAATTATTGAGCCTTGCCAGCTTGACGGAATTTGATTTTCTCTCTCTACCTCGTCAAACAGTTTTTTTAATCTTCCATTCCAGAAATCCGGGTCAAATTTAAAAACTATTGTGGGGATGCTGTTTGGACCTGGGGCCCCACTCCCTCGGCTCTTCCTAAGTATTCTTCTTATGTCTTCCTCACTGAAACCTGGGTGTCCGAGTGTGTCTGCTATCGCATAGCTCTCCGTTGATTGTGCCTCTTCTAAGTATAGCAGTGTCGACCGTCGACCCATACCTGGTGGTTGAACTGCATTGCTTTCTTCTCTCAGGTATGCTTCTTCTGTGCAGAGCGTTATGTGTTGTCCACAGGTTGGGGAGCTGTTTGTTTTTTGTGTGGCCTTCTTGTTATTAATTTGTTGTTCCAAGCATGCTTTGGGCAAATCTTGCGTTCTCTGCCCCATTCTATGTATTTCGGAGGTGTTGTGTTGGTAAATCTCTTTGTTATTAGTTCGACCCGGTCCGCTTCTTGGACATTTGATGTTATTGGGTTTGCAGGATGGTTTAGCCCGTTGATTATTCTCCAAAATGCACTTGAATTGGTGTTCCTTGCCGTGCAGAGTAGTTTTGCCCAGAAATCGTCCCTTAGAGTTCTTTTGTGTTCCCACATTGCCTTTTTGTATTTTTTCTTAAGATTCTGTCTTTGGTCCCAGTCTGTGGATGTCGTGGTTATTTTTTTTAGTGCTCTTGCATTTTTCCTCATCTCTAGCTTGAGTTTAACCAGTACATTCGGGAGTGGCATATTGTCTATTGATGCCCGTGCTTTTTTATGAGAAACTGACATAATTGTTAACTCTTCCGTAAAACTCTCCCAGTTTTAAATCTGGTTACCTGTGATTGTTTGACGTCCTATTTTTATTCCCTGAACTTTTACTTGAAGGTCTTCAAAGTTGTCCGTTGTCCATTTCAATCGTTTCAGGTTAGTTGAGAGGGAGCTATCTTCGAGTATCTTAGTGTTTCGGTGTTTAATAGACTTTAAGTTGAAGTAAATATGCTGGTATGAATGATCACTTTTTGTTGTGAATTCAATTGAGAATAGCTGTACGAAGGGCAATAATGGAAGTTATACTGCTGTGTAGTCAATTCTTGATGTTGTCGACCCTCCAAGATGAGTATACTGTGGAGGGTAATGGAGTTCTACCATTAAGGATCCGTAGGCCCAGATATTCCAAGGTTGTTACCTGGATCGTAGCGCTCTGTTTTGAGCTGATATTGTGGTGTCACATTCCAGAATTCATTGTCTGCAGCTAGCTTTTTGTCCTCTTCAGGAGAGTGGATTAAATTTGAGTTGAAATCACCTGTTAAGATGACTTCCCAGGAAGGGTTGTTATTTGGAATGGTGTTAAGTGTAGTTACTAGCTGGTTTAACTGGGTTGCTTCTCTTTCACGTGAGGATGTACATAAATGTTCACTAGTAATACGGGGGCTGCTCTGCCGGGAAGAGACAGTTTTATTAATTGCATGTTTGACCCATGTGGGGCTATTTGCTCTTATCTAATGTTAGTCTGTCGCAATGTAAACTGATAGCCCCCCTTATGGATGGCCATACTTGCCGTTTTTTTCTGCTGAACTGCATATACCCAACAAGTGGTAGCTCCTCTAGAGCCCATGTATCTTGTAGGGCAATAATGTTGCATGATGCCCAATTACGAAGCGGCCAGCCATCTTCTAGCCATTTCCTGGCACCGGCTATGTTCCATGATATTAAATGGAGGACGTCTTGGATGTTGTTCGTTGGCTGTTTTTGGCAGGGTCAATTGTCTTTCTCTTTGTTCAGTGTTCCAGCTAGCCAGCTCTAGTAGTCAACATCATCTTCAGCATTTTCTTTTTTTCCTGAGTTGTCCACAATATGTTTTGCCGGTGGTGGGCTGTGCCCTCTTGCATTCCGGAGTACTGAGTGTGCCTGCTCTTTTTTGTCTAGCGTGCGTACCTCTTTGCCCTTCTACACCGATGGTTCCCTGAGTGGACCTGGGTAGCGTGGTTTTACCGATCTTGAGTCTTATGCCCCATGTGTCGAATATTTTCTTTGAGGACATTATTAGCTGTGTAATCTCCTCCATTCGCCATGTCATGAGTGTTTGTTCCAGTGTGTTGTTGTTTTCTTGCTTACAGAATTCCACTGAAAGTATGCTGAGGTTAGGTTTTGTAGCCCTTGGATGCTGGCAAAGAGTTTAAGTATATTGCCCCTGTTTAGAATGTCATGCATCCCCTGTGTTTCATATTCTGGAGTAAATAGCAGTTGTTTGAGATGTTGTTCATCCTTCCTAGTCCAGCTTCCGGTGCTTGTTTCTTGTTCAGTCCTACAGTCAGTGCTAACTTCGTGATGTGGCCCCGTCGTGGTAGATGGTTGTGTTGCGTGCTTTCCACTTGTCAGTTTGGTGCTTTATTCGGTGTGTTGAGATGACAGTGGCCATTTGGGCTGATACTTTTCTTTCCCAGTTTCCTCGTTGGTGTTGCATTCAAACAGGGATTCCCTCTTATGGACTGCCTCTGACCCTCCCCTGTGGACAGCTTCCCTCTTGTTGTTTATATTTACACTTCGGCCTCCACAATGTAATAAAATTTTTATTTCAGCAGTAGGGGGTGGGCTGTTGTCAGTCCCACCTGGGAGTTTCCGGATGTCATTATCTTCCGGAGTTTTTGTGATGTTAGTTGTTTCCTATTGGTTATTACCTGTATTTTCAAACTGGATTCGGTCGTTATTCTCTTGTACCGTACTTTGTGTCTTGCTTTGTTGGGGGTTTGATGTTTCTTTGCCATGTGCGGTACATGTTGTCCCTCCGGTCCGCTTTTCCAGTTTGGCGTTGGGTTTGGGCCGATACAGGTAGATTTTATATTTTGCCCTTCCTTTTTGTGTTGTAGGCTTATCTCAGGACTGTGTGTACTACCCGTGTGTTCACTTATTTCGAGGGTGCCCG
Organism: Lissotriton vulgaris; assembly: GCF_964263255.1. Taxonomy (NCBI): domain Eukaryota; kingdom Metazoa; phylum Chordata; class Amphibia; order Caudata; family Salamandridae; genus Lissotriton; species Lissotriton vulgaris. Next base: position 51,729,562 of record NC_141686.1, on the reverse strand, counting down.
CGTTTTCTTTGCGGGCGCTTTTTTCAGCGACACCCTCTGTGCGAGTCTTGATCTGTTGATTAGATGCATGGTCTCTCTGTATAGCAAAGCCTGCTCTTATCTTAGGGCTTGCTGCTCTATCTCTTCTGTCTCCTATCGACTCCGCTGCATTGTTCGTCAAGAAGTCACTTTCTTCCTTTAGGACTAAATCATCCCTTCCTTTTTTTGCTAGAGGCTGCTTTTTTGGTGACTCGATCGATAGGTCCATTGGGTCCTCAGATTATCTTGTGGTGTTTAGTGTGGGACCCTTTTTTTAGATGTGGTTGATATGGGGAACATTTTCACCCCTTGCTCCGTGTTCCCTGCAGTTTGTTTATTCCTTGCTTTCCTTTCACGTTTTTTTGATGTCTAGTTAATGTAGTTTGATTATTTGGGACAGGTATGTTTGACGTGGGACCTGCTTTTTCCGGGTTCTTCACTTTTTGTTTTCCTTTAGCTGACTTTTTGAGTGGAGTACATTGTATATTATTGTCAACTGCTTTGTGCTTGGAGCGAAGCGGGCTTGATTCTCTGAATGTCAGTATTTGTTCTATAAGGTTAGGAAGGAGAATCAGTTTGTCTATAATTGGGCCATAGGAGCAGGGACTTTGTTCCATTGTGTATTTTGATTGGGCTGTTATTATCAGTTTATTCAGTTTGTCCAGTTTAATGTCTATCCCCTTGATGTAGTGAGCTATGGTATTCATTAAGTCTATTTGGACGTCCAGTTTATCTGATTGCCAAGTTAGTGCGTTTGCTGATGACTGAAGGGTTTCTATTACTGATGAGAGAAGCTCCGATTGGGTTATGCTGGCACTATGTCCAAACTTTTGATAAGATAAATGATCAACACCTGGGTTGTGATCTTGTTGTGACGTGCTGTTGCTGGAATTCGGAGTTGATGTTGTACCTGTTCCGTTTTTATCTGGTGTTTTTCCTGGCTCTTCGCCTGGATGGACTGCTCCTTTTTGTTGAAATTGAGCGTTTTTTTGGCAGCTGTTTTTTTTTTATTTGAGTTTAATTTTGCTTGTGTCTTGTGACGGCTCCTTATTTACTATTGGGCTTGATGTGGAGCTTAGGAACTTCAGCCATGAAGTTTCAGAGTCATTCAGATTGTTTGGTTCCATTGTACTTGTCGTTTGTGCCTTGTGTATCTGGGCTTCAATTCTCCATGCCTGTTTGGCAGATGGTTCGTGTCTTAATGGCTTTGTTATGGCGCTAGGTGATGTGAATTTTGTAAATTTTGTGAAGAAAGTTAGTGCAGTTGTAGGTGTTGCATTAGATTCTACTCTTGTTATGCTTTCTCCATGCATCTCTCCTTCCTTCCTCCAATTGCTATCTGTGACAGGAGGAGTTGTTGCTGTTGCCTGAAGTTCACTCCGGCTTTTCCGAGGAAGTAACTCTCCGCTGGTTGCTCCCGCCAGTTTCCTTATGTTGTTGATTGATTGCTTTTCTGTCATCTTGATGTGGGCTTTGGCCGCTTGAGGTGATTTGGTCCTCAAAGGGGGCTGTTGGAACCAGGGATGACTGGGGAGTTAAAGCTCTTAGAGCGGTTGCTGGACCTTTGTTGTAGGCCGCCTTCTCGGGAGTTAAGGGAGCAGGCAGGCCTGGCAAAACTCGTGGAGTCGTGAGGAGGGTGGTCCCTGGGTTTTTCAGGAAGAAATAGGCCTTGTTTATTCCTGCTTTCTCTCTCCCTTCCTGCTTTTTGTTCTTGTTCATGGATGCAATTGGGGAGATTAGTGGACTTTGTGAAACTATTGATGTTCCGTTTTTGTCCGCATTGAGTTGTTAAATACAATTTTATTTTGTCTTGCGTTCCCCTGATCAACGTTGGGGGTTTTCTTCACCTTTAGGGATTTTTGAGGCTGCTTCGGTGTCCGCCTGACCCTGCCTGATCTCATCCTCTGTGGGCAAGTGGCTAAGTTTTAGCTTTCGAATTTGAAGGTTCTTTTTTTTTTGGTTTTAGTTTCCTTTATCAAGATTCTAGTACGGCTCTGCACGCCGAGGTACGAGCTCCGCCCGCAGTCGCTTGCCTAGCAGGCTTGCGCGGGGAGCGTAGAGGAAAACACGAGCTGTGAGCAAGGTCTTCAGCTCAGCAGCAACAGCGTTTCTCTCGGAGTGGCGGCAGCGTATCTTGGCGGTAGAGTCTGCATGTCTCAACAGCGGTACCTCTCCCACTGACGGCTATTCGCAAGAGCTGGACTGGATCAACACAGTGCCCCCAGAGTGCTTCCACCAGCCCACCAGTCCCAAAGCCCTGACAAAGAGACACCTCAAGGCTCCTTAAACACTCACCGGGGCTCTGGTCGGGCTTGAATGGTCTTGGTCGATCCTTTAGCAATCCTGTGGTGGTCACATTCACTGGGGGAGCAGGTTGCTACACCAACCTGCCAAGGATGGGAGACCATGGCCGCCCACTGCAAACCACCGTAGTCCACCGTAGTCCACCACCTAAACATGCAGACTGCTTTCAAATTCAGCCCACTACAGCAAACAGCTTGCTCTCCTCCTCCTCAGCTGTAAATGCTGGACCCTTCTCTCTGCCACACACTGTTGCCTGCTGCACACTGTTGCTCAGGCTCACAGCACTCAGCCCGCAGCCCTCAGCTCATCCTTCCCAGATGGTTTCGCTGCACTCCAGCAGCTGCACGGCGAGAGCAGCTGATCGGGGCACTCCGGGGTGGCCAAGACTTGGCCAAGACACACATATATATGCATACAGACGCACTTACAGATACCAAACGATTTCTCTCAGAAACACACTCGCCCGCATGCACACAACCTACATATAGAAGCATTTTTTCACTTATCAATAGAATAAAACTCTATCATTCACTAGTAACATAATTTTGAAAAAAAGTGCCTTAAGGTGTGTGGAACATGCGACCTCTAAGAGGTTCTTGGCTTTGGTTTTGGTACCTACGATGCCAGGTGCCGCAAAAGCATTGCCAGGGGTCGCAATGAGCAAGCCAAAGGTCGCACCTGCGATTCCTAAATGACGTCCATGATAACCCTGCCTTTCTGGCTGCGTCCTTCCACTCTTTCTTCCTGTTATATTCGGCCACACACTCTCACCTATGATACATTTCAAGCTAAACTGAGTGAGCTGACCTGATTTTGGTTGGTGATTGTGTTGGAGAAACCGGGAGGTGCTGTCGTGCGATCGGGGTGGGTGGGTTCCCGGTAGGGGGTGTTGGGGGAGGCTGGGGGAGGAGGGGGGATGCTTGGTCAGTTTGATGAAACTTTGATCTTTAAAATGTTGTATAGATTGCCAATTTCGTGATGCTCTGTATTGATGTGCAGTTAACTTCGGTGTGCGAGGTGCTGCCTTTACTGTGCGATCTATCAATAAAATCTGTTTTTTTTTAAAAACTGAGTGAGCTGCAGATCAAATCCGTTTTAATGTCATTTTAATTTTGCATTTGTATCTGTGTGGGGCTGTTTGGCACAGCTGTCTTCTGTGCTCTTTCTCTGCCGTTTTTAGCACTGAGGTCCACACCTGTGGCCACACACTGTGAACTTGACAGTTGCCAGGTGTAGATGTCATTCCCACAAGTTTTTCCAGCAGGAACAGCTGTTTCTTAGGCTGTTATCCTGCACAACTTAAACTCAGACTCTGCTGGTGATTGGAAGATTGGTTAAGGGGTTGCCAATTCAAGTTGCCAATGTCTAGAGCTAGGCTGTCCTGGTCAGTTCTCTGCAATTTTACCTTGGCGTGTTGAATGTGCGTATTATTTCAGACGAGGCTCACATAAGACTAATTACAAATTACTTGTCTCGACATACAGGGATAAAAAATAATTCCATATGTTTTCTCTTAAAGTCTGCTTTTATTGAATTTTCTGGCAAGCCACATACATATGAGTGCAGTAAAATAATTAAGATGACATATTTTAAGCTCTATGCTACTGTTTTGCCATCTCCAAGCACTTTAAGTAACCTGAGTTACTATTGCCCGTTTATTAATTTCCGAAGAAAGTAATGCTCAGAGGAGGTCAGCGTTTAGTAGCTAACTCAGTGAACCATCATGGTGGTCCATACTTACTGCATTACTTTTACCACATTTTCTTCACTTTAAAAGTTATTGTTGGAAAGTCAACAATGCAAGACTGGAAATGTTCCTTTGTTATAAAGGTCGCTCAGAATTTGAAACGCCACTGCATCAAATCTAAAGGGGAAACCTCCTTTACAATGAGGTTTTCAACCACGTTGTGCCTTTATCACACATTTTTTGCCACGCATGTTTTTACCCCGTACATGCCTTTACAACGCACGCCTTTACTACGCATTTAAGGTAAGTTGGGGGTATGGGGGCTCGCCCCCACGAATACATTGTTTCTAAAAACCTTCTAAAAAAATGCAGTTAGAAAATGCTTTGTAAAGGCATGTGAAGTATTTCCCAGCGTTGTTCCGTCATCCAACCCATTTAAAGGGAGCAAATACTTAATTTCAACAAGACGGACGTGGCTGGGATGGCACCGGTGATACTTCATGATGCCAACTCCACACCTCCCTCACCCCATTGATGATCCAGAGGTGACGATTGAGCGCCATTTGTCATCTGAGAGAGGCAGGGAAAAGTTGCCTCTCAGAGCACCTAGACCTGCAGCAGACATGCGGCTCAAAGTAAATAAACCATTCTTCCGAAAAATGTGAATGCTTCGGCCTTCAGCTGACAGGCTGCTTAAAGAAGAAAACAGTACTCTGTTTAAAAGCAGGTTCATGCTTCTTGTATTTTTAACAAGCGCCTTTTAAAGTCATTTGGTTAGAAAGTGGAGGGCTCTCCAGTAGAGACCCTGGGAAATGCGAAGACGCTGGCACCCAGGTTGATAGAATTCTACAAAGCAACGAGGGACCTAGTTCAACTGTCAGATACTACGCAAGCGGTACTAGTGATATCACTGTTAAAATCTGTCCGGCTTCCTCGTGACAAGACCGCCTACAGGCCGCTGTCTATGCTTACCTTCAGTTATAAAATTCTGAGTCATGTATTGGCCACGCATTTACTGCCCTTTATGACTAAACTAGTACACATAGACTAGGCATGATTTATCGCGGCCTGCAATACGGCACTTAAGATCTGGTGGCTCCTGGCACTAATGGGAGATAGCACCTAGGATCGACAGACAGCAGTGGTCCTCGCGGTGGACATAGAGAAGGCCTTTGATAGTTTGGAATGGGAATTACTCTATAAAGTACTGGATATGATGAGTGTGGGGAGAGACTTTATAAACTGGACCAGACTGTTATACACTGGGCCTACAGCCCAGGATAAGACAGGTAGAGGATAAAACAGGTAGAGAGATATCTGCAGAATTTGTGGTGGGATAAGGTGCACGGCACGGGTTCCCATTTTTCTCACACCTGTATGCACAGGTGGTGGAGCCTCTAGTGTGCAGTGCAAGGGCGGGGCTATACTATCGGGATTCTGAGATCCAGAACTCAAGGTATCACATGGCTCTTTATGCTGAAGATATGCTCTTGTTTCTGCAAGATGCTGCTGTAGGGCTGGAAGGAGCACTGAGGCTAATGGATAACTTTGGAGCACTATCCGGTTTAGAGGAAAACAGGCTGAAGTCCAGGCTGTTGCCTGTGTGTGGGGTTGCCTCCACCCTTGTCCATGAGAGTGTCGGTGAGTGTGGGAACCTCACTGCTCACAATATCTAGGAGTAAAGGTACACCAGGGATCATGTGACCTGCTCAATGGGAATGTAGGGGCGGCAGTCCGGACTCTCCGGTTTACTATAGAATTCTGGAAGCCACGTTGCACTCACCAAGATTGTGGCACTCACCCAACTGCTTTTTTTCTTCATGGTATTACCACTGCTGGTGCCTTGAAGTGTTTTTAGAGAGCTGTATTCACTCCTCATTGCTTTCATCTGGGGATCAGGCTGCCGAAGAATAGCTCTCGCTTAGTTGCTGCACACTGTTACAGGAGGGGGGGTGGGGTGGATCAGCAGTTCCTGACTTGTAGGCCTTTTTTAGCGGCACAGATGCAGTGGTTTACTCAATCGGTGAGGGATAGGCTGGTCCTGGGATGAGGGATGGGGGTAACCTTTTGTTCCCAAGCTCCCTCAGCTGTTCCGACTACTGCTTGGGCTTCAACTGCCTCCTTGTGAGGGAACATCGGAGGTCAGAATAATTAATCAGTGTCAGCTGAGATGGATTTAAAGAACCTTCTTGCTCCATAGAGCTTTGAAAGCAGCGATGAGGAAACCCTGGAGACGGGACTAACCAAACCTTCCACAAATCAGAGATGTCATCTCATATTCACGACCTCCAGTACGTTTGAGCCTGTTTCATGCTTTCACAGAGTAGACGTGATGACACCCCTGGAGGGCCTCTGGGAACAATGGGAGGAAGAATCTGGGTACCCAAATCCGGATTGACATTGGATGAAAATATTGGATATTGGACCCCGAAAGTATCTAGAAATGGCAGATTCCAATTAATAACCGTTTATGTCCCCAGATAGGGTGAACAGATTCTTTTAATATGTTGGAGCTAGATGTGGAACAGTAGGAGCAGAAATAATTAATATGTTGTGGTCATGCCCTTCTTTGGGAGAGTTTTGGAAGGGGGTTAAGTTCTATGTGGCTGTTAATATCCAGCGTGAAGTCCCATGCTCATCAGGGCTGTGCATGTTGAGTTAGTTTCCTCACCCGGCAAAATATAAGGCCACGAAATGCAAAGCTGGAAATAACCTGTAATTGGATTGCCACTAGGGGACCCAGAGAATGGACTTGATGGAGAGAACATGAAATATGGGCAGGCTATGAGAGTGGAGTGCTGTTTCAGGAGGCCAAAAGGCGCTGTGGTTCCATTGAGGTAGCCTGAGCTTGGGGAGTGTGGTTGAGGATATGAAAAAGCCAAACCCTGCCTCAGAGGTGACCTCCCCGAGGGGTGACGACACACTGGGCGTGGATGGAACCTTGATTGAGCGGGCGGATAGAACAGCCCTCACAGTAAATATTGAGTCCCTTTGCTAGTACAAATAACAGTGGGGAGTGATGGGGTTAGCGTCTCAGCTCAGGATCATAGTCTGATCATACTGTTTTGGTGCTTAGTGACATCTCACAGAAGGGGGGTGGGTGGGATGTTTATATTGTTGTTTTTATGAAATAACTCATTAAGCAGACTAGCAGGGTTACTTGTATGATTTGCCAACCATTGTGTATGCTTTGAAAATCACAAACATTCAGTTTACAAAATAACAAAGAAACTGGAGTATATGCATGGAATATTTTCTTTGAGAACACAAGATTAATTTCAATAACCAATGGATTAACTACCAACTTTGGACTCATGAATAGCTTACTACTCCCCGTAAAACGCCTCATCAACGGTAGTAAGCATTATACAAATGCATTTACAATGCAATTCAATATATATTTGCTAAAAAAACATAGAATCTGAAAGTGCACTCATTAAATATTGAAGTTCTTCCATGGTGTGCCAAGTCAGTGAAGCTGGACTCTCCCCACGAGTTTATCCCAATTTTTTCCAAAATGCGATGTGGGGTGCCCATGTATGTCAATGAATGCACCTTTGTGCAAGGGCCAGCATTTTTGCCATAAATCCCCCTAACCTCCACATGCTGTGGATACCCCCTCATGACAAGAAGTGCTTACAATATGCTAGTGCCAGAAATTAGCAAATTATTCTATCCATGTATGCTGTGTGACCCATATGTCAAAATTTACTTCTAGAATGTCATAATTTGGTCATGTTTGCTGTTCCCCTGTTACCCTCCTACTCAATTTGCCATGGTTGGCCTCCTTAATGCCAAGGCTTGTCTCCGGTATGTTAAAACCAGTATTTTGACACAGGTGCCCATATACCAAAAATCTACTCTAGTGTTCTAAATGCAAAAATGCCAGCATTTGCAAAGCGCACAGCTACCTCCAACGGAAGTGTCCCGGCGCTGTCCCTATACACAAGATTATTTTCAATAACCAATGGATTAACTACCAACTTTGGACCCATGAATAGCTTACTACTCCCCGTAAAACGCCTCATCAACGGTAGTATGCGTTATACAAATGCATTTACAATGCAATTCAATATATATTTGCTAAAAAACATAGAATCTGAAAGTGCACTCATTAAATATTGAAGTTCTTCCATGGTGTGCCAAGTCAGTGAAGCTGGACTCTCCCCACGAGTTTATCCCAATTTTTTCCAAAATGCGATGTGGGGTGCCCATGTATGTCAATGAATGCACCTTTGTGCAAGGGCCAGCATTTTTGTCATAAATCCCCCTAACCTCCACATGCTGTGGATACCCCCTCATGACAAGAAGTGCTTACAATATGCTAGTGCCAGAAATTAGCAAATTATTCTATCCATGTATGCTGTGTGACCCATATGTCAAAAATTACTTCTAGAATGTCATAATTTGGTCATGTTTGCTGTTCCCCTGTTACCCTCCTACTCAATTTGCCATGGTTGGCCTCCTTAATGCCAAGGCTTGTCTCCGGTATGTTAAAACCAGTATTTTGACACAGGTGCCCATATACCAAAAATCTACTCTAGTGTTCTAAATGCAAAAATGCCAGCATTTGCAAAACTCACAGCTACCTCCAACGGAAGTGTCCCGGCGCTGTCCCTATACCGCTTAGGAACCCTTCCTGGCTTTTCCCTGTGAAATGTCCACTTCTGGGCACCCCCAAGGTGAAGCCAGGCATACTAGCGCTGTTGGGGCCGTTGTGGAGATTAAGCAAGCTATTGCCCAGAGTTGCAGAGTGGGACCCATGAATAGAATAGGCACCGAGGCGAGAATAAGCAGGTCCGAGGAAATTAAGCCCAAGACCCGCCCAGGCGGGTATTGAACCCTGGTCCCGGGCCAGACTTCTGCATCTCTAGTGTGCTAGAATCCGCATTTTGCTATGGGTGACTCTGATTATGGAAATTATGTCCAATATGCTAATCGGCAGCATTTTATCTTGGGTGCTACTAAATGCAAGATTTATTTCCAGTATACCAGCATCAGCATTTTGTAGTGAAATTAAATGAAGTTTATTAAGTTCGATATTGTCCCCAAAGGGCTTCCCTCCACTAGCGAGACAAAGAAAAAATCAGGGAAAGAGAAGAAAAATTGATGAGTGCAGGAAGAGTTCCTCATTCAGTAGAGACCGGAAGGAGTTTATGCAGATTGGTCAAATAACCAGTCTTCAATCTCTTCCTGAATTTGACATGATGGACATATTCTTTAACCTGTAAAAGAAGATGATTCCCGAATTTTGCTGTACACACAGAGACAGTCTTATTGCCAGAGCAAATATTTCGGGTTTTAGGGATTTGTAGAAGCAGCACCACCTTAGATCTTGAATTTATTCAGCAAAAGGTGCCCAGATCTGAAACTGATTGATCAAGTAGTTTTTTTTCTTCCAGATTGGTGGATAACTGTGTGTTAACCAATATCTCCATTATGGTCACAAACAGTTGCACTAAGATAAGTCTCTAATCGCAGGGAAGTTAGGGTCACCATCCTTTAAAAAAAATAAAGGGACAACAGTGGCTTTGAAATTGAACTACTTCATGAGATTAGTTCATCAGGTCTGTGAATTTGACCCCCACAATACCATTGGCAAAATGTATGGTCTTCAGGTTACAAGGGTAAGTCGGGGGTCGAGAACTGGTTTTCTTGAGCTGCACGGCTACGTCATTCTGTGGGACAGGTTAAAACTGCACTAATGTGCAACCTACCATAGTGGTGTCCAAATGCCCATTTATTCTTAATTTTATAGATATTCACGATACATGTATTAGCTACCTTCTTGTTAATATTAAACTCATTTCATCATGATATTTTTGCTCTTTCGCAAGCCTTTATTATTTTTTATTTTTTAGGTTTAAATCGTTTTTATTATTGTTATTAAAAGAAATCATTGCCAACACCGATAAATCACAGAGAGCAATAAGACATAGCATAGCACTTAACAAAAAGTGAAGGGAAAAAGAAACGCCTCCAACTCCCACCCTCCCTCCAAAACAAAAAGACTCTCCTGGGACATAGCCTAGTATAGTCCGCATCCTCCCCCCACATCCTTTCAGCCTAGGCCTGTTTAAAACGACACCCTGATTGTGAAATGATGGCCTCTCGGTGTCCGTGCCGGGGCAGCAGGTGAAGTAGACTCCCGTGGGCAGGCGCGCAACACCCATTAGGCTCACGGGGCTTCAGCCCCCTGTCGTGTATTTCAGCCCGGGCGAAGACAGCATCGCGGCTGGCGAGCATCTAATTGCAGCCGCACCTGAGTACTTAACACGTCTTTAAAAGACCATTTAGTTGTAAATGAGGCTTTTAGTTGTAAATGAGGCTTTTGTTGTGTGTTCACCCCTTCTTACAGCCACTCTGTCTAAGTTCGGAAGAAATAGCCCTCCCCCTACCCGAAATTTGGCTCTAGTAGCCCGCCTGCCCGTGGGTGACTAAGAGCCGCAGCAGGCGTAAATACCTGGGACAAGTTTGCTCCCTCATTTCGGAGCAAAGTAGCTTTAAGATTGGGCACCAAAGATCAGCAAACGAGGCCCCATCTCCCTGCGATGTAAGAGTTATGCGTTACATACTCAATACGTTCCATAGCTTACCTAGCCAGCCCTGATGCGTAAGTATTCTGTCCGTGCTCCAGTGGGATAATATATTCTGTAGTTCTGCTCCTAAGGCTATTCCCATTTGTTTGCCTATGCGTGATTTAAGGGGAAAAGTAAGCTTGTTGGGCAAGCCTAGGACAATATATGCTGGGAAGCGTAGTATCTGCATGTTGAAATCTATATATATCTATGTCTGTTAAAACTTGTTCCCAATATGAAGATAAACGGGCTTTCCCATACTAAAAGTGTCAGTGTACCCTCTGCTCCGCATTTTCACCAGCAGCGCGTAGAATGGCTGGAATCATATCTATGGCAATCTAGGGGGTGTAAAAAACCAATAGGTGGCTATCTTGGTTGCGGTTTCAATGCTAAAGACATTCCGCGCAGTATGGCGTGCGTGGTAAAAGATGTCCCCCCCCCCATTCCTCCTGTGAGAGTGTTTGACCCAGCTCAGCTTCCCAACGCCGCTGCCCCGGTGTAGCGCTCGTCTGTTACGGAGGTCGTAGCATGTGATAACGTTTGGTGATAAGGTGCGAGTTAGACGTCTTAGTGTGGAGCCATTTGTTATACTGTGTTAATGGTCTTTGGGCACCTGAACGCACCAAGAGGTGCATTACTCAATGTCATATTTGGTGGAAGTGGTACCGTTCAGACTCAGGCAAGGCAAATGTGGAACAAAGGTCTTCGAAGGTCAAAGGGCCCTCTATCGTGAACAAATGTCCGATGGACCAGCATCCCCAGGTGTCCCAATGGTAAAAAGCCCCCTGATCTAGGCTTGATGAAAACACCTTATTCCAGACTATTGACTTAAGGTGCAACGGAAACGAGGTTAGGCCATGTTTGATCGCTGTGGAGTCCCATGCTTTCAAGGTTGCGTAAATAATTGGTGAGATATATAGACCCGCTCGACATTGTGCTTTATGTAACCCTCCTTAGTGTCAGTCCCGCAAGCACCCTTTCCAAAGAAAGTGCCAGTGTTTCTCCGACTCACTACGCCACAATTCTAACAAAACTCTCATTTGGGTAGCTTGGAAATATCGGGTTAGGTTGGGAACCCCCAGTACCCCTCACAAGGGGACCTGAAACATAGCTCTCTTCTCATTCCACGCTTGTTATTGGCCCATAAAAATGAACATAGTTCTTCCGGAAGCATTTTGAGGACCCCAGAAGGAGGTTCTACAGGGAGAGTTTGAAAAATGTATAAGATTTTGGGTAATACAGTCATTTTGATCGCCGCCTTAGCCAAGAGAGGATAAAAGGTCCCCTGCGTCTCAAATTCGTCCGCACCTGGGATAGGAGCTCCTTGTAGTTCAGAGCTGCCATGTTATGGGTGGAATTTGTAAGTTTAATCCCTTTCTCTGGGATCGACTCCGCCTCCCATTGGAATGGAACCAAGCGTGCAAAGTTTTCTGTGGTGGATGGCCCCAAAGAGATCACCATGGCCCGTGATTTTGATTCATTAACTCTAAAGCCAGAGGCCTCCGCAAACTTTTCCAATTTGTCAAAGAAAGCAGGAATGGAAGTCTGTGGCTCCTCCAGAATGGCAATCACATTGTCTGCGTATAGGCTAATGGCGTGTGAGTCTCCCCAAAAACGAACCCCAGAGATCAGCGGGTCCTCCTGCACCCTCTGGGCCATAGGCTCCACTTAGAGCGCAAAGAGTAATGGAGAGAGTGGACACCCTGGAGAGCCTGGTGCCCTGGGTGATCTGGACAGGGTATGAGGAGCGACCATTAACCCACACCAGAGCCGTAGGCTGGCTGTAGCTGCTGAATACTCATTTACGGAAACGGTCGCCTACCCCAAACTACACAAGTTGGTCCCCAGATACCCCCAGTGTACTTGGCCAAATGCCTTTTCTTCATCAATCAATATCATCACAAGCTCCACTTTCTGATGTTGTGCCTTGTCAAGGAGATGGTGTATCCTCCTTGTGTTGTCACTATACTGTCTGGTGGCTACAAACCCGGACTGATCTGGGTCAATCAGCCCCGGTATCATTGGCCCCAATCTTGCTTCTAATATACCTGTAAAAAGCTTTAGGTCAGTGTTCAAAAGGGATAGAGGTCTATAGAAGGCGCAAAATCAGATGTCCTTGCCTGGCTTCGGCATTACTACAATCGAGGCCATAAGAATCGGGGGAAATATCTCCAGTGTCGCCTATTGCATTAAAAAGCCTTGTGAGAATGGGTGCCAGGGTGTGGCAGTAGATCTTATAGAAGACGGCAGAGAATCCATCTGGGCCGGGGGATTTGTGTAGCTTAAGGCGGGCTATAGCCATGATCACTTCCTCTATACAATGGGGCTATCTAAACTGGCTGCTTGTTCCGGAGTGAGTTTTGGGAGGGTTGCCCCTTGTATGTAAGTCAGAGAGTCTTGTTCCGAAAGATGTTGTGCTGTGTATAGTTTAGCATTAAAGTCCCGAAATGCATGTGTTATGAATGCATCGTCCGAGCACTCGTTGCCGGCTTTGTCATAAACCATATAGACAGTGGCCACCTTGCATTGGGTGCAAAGCTTATTAGCTAAAAGGCACCCACATCTATTCCCCCAACATGAAAAGAGTGTCACAATCGCCTATGTCAGCTAGTTGCTGGCGTGCTGCCTCCAATTGTTGCCACACCGGGGGGGCCCCAGTTTGTTTGTGAAACGTTCCAGCTCTTGTACCTGCCCAGAGAGATACTTTCTTTTCTCTTGCCTAATTTTATTGTCTGATGCTGAGATGGCTATAAGCTCCCCTCTGGCCCCTTTATACTTTAAGTGTTTTCCATAGTGTAGTAATGGAGGTGTCGGAGGTGTCTTGAATGTCAGGAATTCCTTAAGTGCGGTGTCTAGGCCCTTTATCACCTCCTAGAGGTGTGGCAGGGTCTTGCGCAGCTACCAATTGAAAGATGGTCTAGCTGGTGTGGGGGGTTATGAGAGTCAGCACCGCGTGGTCGGAGTGTGAACGGGGTTCAATGTTTGATATGAGTAACAAACGGAATCCAATAAAATAATCTGTTCTAGCGTACGTTTTATGTGCGTACGAGTAGAAGGTGTAATCTATGGTGTTTGGGTGTAGTGTATTCCACATATCTACCAGTCCTATGTCTCGCAGCCACTCCCGCCCAACCAGTGTGAGAGCCCCTGCTGTCACATACCGCTGCATTGAATGATGTAGCTGATTATCGAATACTGTGTTTATGTCGCCGCCTAACAGGAGTTGTCGGTCGGGTGAAGTGGCTAAGTCCATCACAGCCCGTCGTAAGAATGCCTCGGCCCTCATTAGGCGCATATATGGAGCCCAGGGTGTAGTTGCGTGCATTGATGGTGGTTGAGAGAGCCAGGAGTCTCCCCTGATCTCTGCCTATTTTGCCCCCACTTTGCCCCTGAAGGCTCGTGAGAAAGGATAGCCAAGCCTGCAGTTTTAATGGTTTTGGAGAACGAATATTGTTGCGCGAAAGCCCTTGATCTGAGTCTGTGTGTGTGTCTGGCTAATATGTGGGTCTCCTGCAGCAGGCATATTTGTGCCGCTGAGTGCTCTGGGTAGGAGTGGACAGCCTTTCTTTTAATCGAATGTTCAACACTCTCACATTTAGGGTGAGTATTATAACCTTTTTTACCATATCAGAGAGGTATCAACAAGGTGTACAAGATGAGCTAGTGTTTCCCCATCTGCCCCCGTCTCAGTCACCCAGTGGTGACCCAAGGGACCCACCTGGCGAAGGGTGACAGCAATAATTGAAGCTAGGGGTTCAAGAGGGTAAACAATGTTTAGTTTGCATGCTAAACAACGCATGCAATAACAACGTGATTGTTACAACAACTGCCTTGTTATTTCGCATACCGTTAGGTGCAGAGGTGTTGGATTTAAAATCTAACACCTTCCCTAGTGTCCGCACAGACTGTAGTTGGAATAGTAAATTAAACTATTCCAACAGCCAGCGCCCCCTAAAAGCAAGTTGTTGTTCCGACTTGCGTTGTAACGGTATGCAAAATAACAACTCAGTTGTTGTCACAACCGCGTTGTTATGGCATGCGTTGTTATGGCATGCGAAAAAACATCATATATTCGTTCAAGAAACCCAGGAGAGGGGACAAACTTAATAGCAGATAAATAAAGAACCCCAACATTTAAACCCATAAGACAAAGATCCAAGAAAGAAAAGTTCAACATTGTGGAATAAATTCAGCCTGAGGTCTATGCCCCATACTAAAAAACAGATAACGGGTGCCCGTGGCCAGTGTCTACCTGCACCCGCCCAGGCCAGCCCTGGACTTCCACGGAAAAGGCTAAATGGAGGTAACTGCATACGGTGCGCTATGTCCCCAGTTATCTTCAGCCGTTATTCACCAGGGGATTCCCCAGTAAGGGTCGCCAGGATGGCCTGGCGCTCTCTGGTCATGTTCGAATCTGGTTTCATGGTGCTGGCGAGAGATTTCATTCAGATCCACCCATGACCCCTTCTTCGGTTTCTATTTGTCTTGTTTCATTGCGGTTCTTCTTCCGTTGGGTCCACGATGTCCAGGAGCTTACAGGCTTCAGCAACCGAGCATATTTGCTGTAGTTCCCCTTTGTGAGGAAAGATCAACTGGAATGGGCGGCTCCAGGAGTAAGAAACGCTGGTTGATCATAAGTTTGCAGGAACAGGCTGGAATGCTTTCCTTTTCAGCAGGGTCGAGGCAGTTAAGTCCTGAGACAGAGTGAGTTTCTGATCTTTGTACATAAAAGCAAGAGCGTTTCTGGCGGCACGTAAGATTCACTCTTTAAGCTGGTAGTCATGTACGCAGGTCAAAATATCGGCAGGGGGGGCGAGCCATTTTTCCAGGGGCCCATCATGTGCGTGCGATTGAGCTTGATTCTCCAGCATGCATGCGCAATAGATCTGTTACCATGGCTTGATAATCATACCCTCTGTCCCTGGTGCAATGCCTCGAAGACGTATCATATTACGGAGGGACCTGTTTTCAAGGTCCTCCATATGCGCTTGGAGGTCCAGGTTCTGCTCCCATGGGTGGATGAATTCCTGTTGCAGACTCATCTTCCAGGGTGTTGACCCTCTCCCCCAGTGAGTCCAGGTTGCGACCCACCTCTCTTAGATCCGCCAACAGTTCACGTTTCATGTAGGTGAGATCTTTCCGTAAGGAGGCGAAGAGGTATTCCAGCAAGGAGCGGCTGATTGGTCCCTCCGCGTCCCCTACTCCTCCTTCTCTGCCGTGGACTTCTGGGCAGGGGGATTCTCTAATTAGGGCTTCTTGAGGAGCATATCCCTGACAGAGCTATACTTTTTTGCTCTGCCAGAGGCTATATCCAGGGTCGTGCCTTTGACTATGCTCCGCTTTGCCTTCCCTCGCCTCGCACAGAATCAGGAAATGAGCCGCGCCCAGTGGGACTGTGTGCTACAGGCTATTTAGTTTGGGTGCTGGATGCTTAAGGAAATGAGGGGTGGCTTCAACGCTGCGCTGGCCTCTAGTCCTCGTCCACACTGTTTCGGAGGGTCCGACACCTCAACCCCTTCACTGTGCTGGGGTACCGCCTAATGAGTCCAACGAGATTGCTATCCCGGCAGGCAGTTGCCCCAGCTCAGATGCCCCTCCTCACCTCTCACTTTTAGGCCTTAATGTGAGGGCCCATGTTGCTTGAGGCAGTCGGGCGCCGACACGCTGGGCCTTCACTGCCCCTTTCGGTTAATAGCCCAGAGAAGGCGCTTCTGTAAGTCAGGCCGATTATAGCACTTTACAACACGTGCTTTTTCCACGTGGTATTTCACTACATGGTTGTTACAACAACCGCATTGTTACCACGCAATGCCATTACTACACAAGTCATTACATCAACTTGCAGTAGATGGCGCCGCAACATTAGAAATTTATAATTTATTATTCCAACTCCAGCCTACATAACAGGAGGGATGGTGTTGAAATAGTAACTATACTATTTCTTATGTTAGAGCGCCATCTACTGCAAGTCGATGTAATGACTTGCGTAGTAATGGCACTACATGGTAACAACAGCGGTCGTTGTAACGACCACGTTGTGATTGCATTGCAGTGTCAAATCCATGATGTAAAGGTTGTTTCCCAGTCAGACCCAGTGTTTCCCCCAGTAGGCCGGTGAGTGGGGCGTCTCCCCCTCAGTCCTGAAGATGCACCACCGGGCCCCAGTGTGCTCTCTCAGCATTTGCATGCTGGGTTCTGGTCCATCCAGTCCCGTCTCCCCTTTGCTCTCCAGAGGCCTTCTATGATCCGGCCTGGCGCTGCTCACTGTAGGCCATATATGTGTCTGCCCCCTACTTGCGGCCTCCTGTTGCCAGCGTCTGCCTCCCAGTGCTGACCTACTGCATCAATGGTCCCCTCGCCGACCTACTGCGCCATGTGTTGGACCCAGCCGGGTCTGATCACTGCTCCGTAAGTTTGGACGCGGTCCGCCCCTTGTCTTCTCCGGTGGGGCCCTCGGCCCAAGGTCACAGACAGCAGGCTCTCTCATCACCGGGCGTGTTGTAGTCGCTCACGGCGGCTGCTGCGTCACCTCCGGACGGTTCACCGGGGGCAGATCCACCTCAGAGCGATGCCGTCTCTTCTCTGGGGGTCATCCGAGATCCTCGCCAAGGCCACATCCAGCGCTCTCCTGCCGGTCACTCACTGCTAAGGCCTCGTCACAGCGTGGGCTCCAGCTTGCCGCTTCGCCTCTGCCAGCCAGTTGCCCAGTGTCTCACCCTGTGGTGGGCATAACCACAGTACGAACACTTCCTCTGGGCGCCGCTACCAGGGAAAGTCTTCCCTGGGGAGTGCAACGTTGAAGATCCCTCAGTATGCTATTTTTATCCAGGCCTGCGGGGCGGGAGTTGAGGGATGGGAGAACCTGTCGTAACGCTCTGCCTTATCGGCCACACCATCTTGGCCACGCCACAAAACACAAATTTATTTTTTTACATTTTTCAATCCGTTGTTAAACATAGGTTTGCCAGGTCAACAACAGCAATTCTTCATTACTGCAACTGGGGCAATGTAATCAAAGGCAACATTGATCCAGGTGTAAAAGTTGGCCATTGCAGAATTAATGTCACCCTTGGAAATAAATTAATGGTTTAAAAAGGTCTTTTGGAAAACAAGGCGATAGATCTTTGATGATGATTATTTTTAACTCTTTATCATAACCAGGAATCAGGATCTCGAAAGGAATGTAGTTATGATCCCGCCACAGAATAGTGCAACATTGGCCCTCTTCAATATTGACAGCAATCGCAAAAATGTCATCCATTGTATGGGCTGCCTTATGAGTGGACTTTATAGGTTTTTGCAGATCAAGCGTAGGTCCATTGTTATAAGGTTCCCAATTTTAAAGGAGTTATTATCTTCAGTCCACAAATTTACATCCCAAAAAAAAAATGTTGCAGTTTCCCATATGTAAGGTGCTAATAGTTTCAGTAACGGAGGAGTCAAATGCCAAGTCACGACCAGGAGACGATAGAGGACCCTACAGGAAATTGAATATATGGGGGAAACATTAAAATTTAATAGCTAACAGTCTCAATTCAGCAAAATAGGAATATGTAATGTCAAAACAGAACAGAATTACCATGAAAAAAATAGCAATGCCACCGCCCACTTTTGAGACCTAATCCCTGCGTGCAATTTTATATTTGAGGGAATAGCCAAAACGTGGTCATCAAAAAAACAGGTCTTGTTCTAACTACGTTAAAGCTCTCTAAGATGTAAACTGTCCTTAAAAAAAAGTAAGTGTTAAGACAAAACATTTATTGAGGTGTGTTCCTGGTAAACTACAACTACATTTGATGGCTGCATCTGTATCACATGGGTCTCACATGTTTGGTTTTTCCATATTATTTCTGGAAGGTTAGTAGGTTTAGGTGCCCACAGTGGTCCCAAGGCTACCACGTGTGCCAATAAACACATCTATTATGCCAGCACCATCATTTTGCCACATTTGTGCAATATGCCCATAATCTGCCAGTTCCCGTTTTTTTACTTGGCCCCCCTTGTGCTAAGAATTTCCTCCCAATATGCCAGATTTTGCCATGGATGTCTCACTAAACCAATATTTACTTCCAGTGTGTCGGGCAACTCACTAGTGTAACACACTCGCAAACACACCCACACATGTTTACTTACATTCACTCACTCTCATTCTCAATTATAGTCTTCTTTATTCTGTCCTTCACACTCTCATTGCCTTACACACATTCTCACACACTGTAACTCACACTCATTCTGTCACTCCAAATCACTCTTACTCTCACTTGTTTTTAGTCTCACTATTATTCTAACTCACTCTTCTTTGTTCTCATCCACTCATTTTTACAGTTACTGTTGCTCACTTATTTTCACTTACTCCCTCATCATTTACTTTCCCTCTGTCCCACACACCAACTGATTTTACTTATGCTTCCTTACATTTACACACCCACTTTCTCTCATACTCCTCTACCGTTATTCATTCTACTCACTGATTTACTCTCACACTCATTCTAACGTAGTCTCACTTATCCTCACTCCTTGTTACCTCATGTGTGTCAGGGCCAGTGGAAAACTCACAAGCATAACACATGCACATATACATTCACTCATTCATACCTACTTACATTCACTCACTCCTATTCTCAATCACACTCTTTTTCTCCTTTACACTCACATTCTCATTCGCTCACTCTTTAAGTTACTGTCATCACTTACTTTCATGCTCTCTTACACACACCACATCGCTAA
The DNA here is from genome assembly GCF_964263255.1 of Lissotriton vulgaris. Lineage (NCBI taxonomy): Eukaryota > Metazoa > Chordata > Amphibia > Caudata > Salamandridae > Lissotriton > Lissotriton vulgaris. The sequence continues at coordinate 51,710,248 of NC_141686.1, read as the reverse complement.
TGCTCGCATACTTTCGCTCACCAACACTTATTCTCACTCTTACGTCCTCGCCCTCATTTATTCTCACTTACCTGTATTCACTCACATGCACACTCAATCTAACTTCGTCTCACGCCATCTGACTCTCGTTTTCACTCACAGTTACAGTTCCTCACGCCCCTTGTCACTTTCACATTTACAAATAGACATTTACGCTCATGCTCACACATACAACATTTTAGAGTTTTTTTTCTTTTACTTACTTCAGCTGTTTGTTCTGGGCTGGTTCAGCTGCTGATGTTGGGTAACCCTCAAAGCAGAAACACAAGTCTTTCCACCTCTAGCACTGAAACTAGAAACTGAAAGTTGGAGTCTGTGCTATGATGCATAGACTCCATAGGTCATTTGTTTTCTTTTTCAATACACCTTTTTCCGTTTTGTCACTGCATTGGGTGGGTCAGTGAGGCACCTGACCCCAACCTACCGTGTAAGGAGCTAGGAGAGAGTAAGAGATGCCTTGCTGATGAGTATTTGTAAGCAATGGAATGCTTAAGCCTAACAGCCCAGGTCTACCTTTGGAGAGGATATGGTGTAACAGCCTGAGCTGCCCACTTCTGACGAGTGAGAAACAGGTTCGAGTTTCGGCATCAGCTCGATATTCTGTGATAATCATTTAATGTCCCCTTGCCTCCGATTCAGCGTCTTGAGACCCCCACAGGTGATTTGTTGTGCTTTTCGAATCCTGGATTTATTTATTTTAACTGTACCAGTGACACCACTGTGTAGCTCATATGAGCATGTCAGGAACCTGAGGCCAGGGCTGATACTTGGCCAACTTAGACATTCTCTTTGATGGTTGGTTATTAAAGGTACATCTGTGCACCTGTACCAGCTATCAGACAATTTTAGTTCATCTGGCTGCAGCGAGGGTCAGCATTTTCTTACACTCCCAGTAGTGAATAGTAGCTTATTATTCTACTTGTATGCTTTAAAAAAGTGCAAAATCAAGGAAGGAGCCGTCACGGCACACTTTCATTTTCATAATTGTCTTTTCACTCTATTCTTCTGCATGCACTTACGTCTCCTCTCCTTCACCATCCTCTCTCTCTCTCCCACACACTTTTCTCATCTGCAAAAACTGCATTTTCTCTTCCTTTGCCACTGTCAATATTTCAAATGCTGTGTATACCTCGTTTGCACTTTCATATAAAATTGTATTTACAATTGGCACTTACGTGACCATCACACTGAGGGCTCATCGGAGAAGCCAGGAATTGGAAATGCATATAGTCGACAATGATAGCCGCTGGGAGAAGCTTGCACTGCCTTCAGATCAATCGTGTACTATCATCAATACCTATTCACAGACTAATGCCAAGCAGACACCTGAAGGAAGAAAAGTTCGCTGTGTGCAATCTAAAATAGACATGTTGTGTGAAAAAAGTAGAGAAAACCAAAATCCGAAAAAAGCTAATGCTCATAAGGAATGCAAGATGAAGTAAAACATGAAGTATAAACAGTAACTTTATTATTACTGACATAGGTTTTTACAGCCAGTGTTGAGAAATCGTTCTGTTTTTGTTGTAAAGTTAAGGGCATGAGTGTAGGGCCCAATAGCAAACTGTTCCAAAGTCAGTTTTAAATGATGTCCCAGTTAAGCCCTATGCTGTGGCAACAAATGATGGACAGAATGCGGAATGAATCAAACATTCACCCCCAGTCGAGAGATCTGAGTCAAATCCATAGTTATTTTGCTCATTACTTCACCCCAGTTTGGATCCAGCCATATGCAAATCCGTCTTGATCCTGTGACAGGGCTGGGGGATTCCAAGAGACAGGATGAGTCAGCCCAGTGGTGAATAGAGAGATCTGCATCTAGATGGGAGGGAGGAGTTGCACGGGGGACCTGAATAGGGCTGGGCCTTCACTCTACAATGCTGGCTCCACTCCCTGTGGTGCGTCTGATGTCTCTACCCTGCACACTGAAAGAAGAGAAGGAAGTGTGTCAACAAAGTGCTCCAGGACTGTACTTGCCTTCCACAATGCTGGCTCCACCTCCTGTGGGGCGTCTGATGTGCCTGCCCTGCGCTGTGAAAGAAAAGGAGAAGTTTGGTAAACAGAGTGCTTCAGAACTGGTTTTGACTGGGCACAGGCCCCTCTCCCCTCAGAGAACAAAGGATTTTGGGGTATAAGTATTGGGACCCTGATCCCAAGAAATTAGATAACTTCTGGACTTACAAGACAAAACCTCTGCTGAGTAGAGGAACCTGAAGAAACTGAGGAAAGACTATTCCCAAGCTGAAGTGCTGCTTGGGGGATTGGCCTGCAGTGGTTGCCTGACTGACAAAGAGAGGAGAAAGAACTTTGTGGACTTTACTTTTACCTTGTGCAAAAGATCCCCAAGAGTTTGGAAGAGAGCTTGCTCCCCGACCGAAGTCCCAGGACCAGTGGACTTCACCAGCCTTTGTGAATTGCTGATGGAAACACTGTTTCAGTGGCTACAGAGGCAGGGAGCTGTGACCGACTCTCACGACCAGCCCGGTATCCTGTAGGCACCGTATCAAGGTATGTCCGCCTCGAACAATGCAAGCTCTGAGCTCACTGACTCCGTCCTGACGCTGTCCCGATCTGTTGCCTGCACAGGGACTGGGGGACACCGTGACGTGCAATGCCTTGCTACAACGACTCGTACTGGTCTGACCGACGCGGTCACTGATGCTGACTTTGAGTCCTGTGAACGCACCGGAATTGGGCACCACCTTGTATGCTTTGCGACGCACCACCCTACTTGCACCGCTATCCGGACTGATCAACGCCAGCTACCGAACTCCGGCTCTGTCGCTGCACCGCAAGCTGCAAGCACCGCATCAAAGCACAGTCTCGCCCTGCAACGCACGCCTTGGGTCCACCGACTCTATCAACAGACCACTTCCTGCACCGCATTGAGGGACAACGCGTCCTGCAACGTTTCCTTTCTGCACCGCTACGAACACCATAACTGGCTCGCACATCCGTGCCGGCCACCTCAAGTAAAAGATACTGTGGCTGAGTCTGTCGATATTTGAGCGTGCCCGTACCGACACGGTCCGCTGGATTTGCTAGACTGTGTTATTTCAACAAACGCTGTAGCTAGACCGGGCTACCGATTCGCACAGAACCTTGAACTAAGCCTTTTAACCAGAACTCTTGAAATCTAATAGTACTATGGATTATTTTTGTCGGTATTGGTCTTGTGGTAACTCTATATAAAATATACTTATTTTTGATATACAACCTTGTGTGGTGTCCATTTGTAGTTTTGTCACTGGGTTACTGTATGTGGTCACAAATGCTTAACTTACAACACGTCTGAGATAAAGCCTTACTGCTCATGCCAAGCTACCAAGGGGGTGAGCAGGGGCTATTTTAGGAGTGTAATCCCCATATCCTGACTAGAGGAGAGGGTCCCTATTTGTCACAAGTACCTACCTGTGCCAACTAGAGACCCCCAATTCTAACAGAGGGAATTTGTTCCCCATGGGCGGTTTGAGCCAAACGAATCATGCTGCTTTAGGCTTCTCGCTCTTATATTCCAGGTCCAACTTAAAAATCTCAAAAGTGCAAAAACTTCTGGTTCTTGAGTGTCAGATCTAAGAGGGCACAGCACCTCCACAAACTGGGTGACACCCAAAAGTCGACAGATTGGTATAATCCACTATGTGCAGGGGGCTTGAGAAACAAGAATAAATAATGTTCTTCTGATTCTTTAGCTGCTGGGCAAAATGGACACTCGCCAGCATTTCCACTAGATCCCTTCCATTTGGCAAACAGTTTTTAGGGGAAGCATGCCAATTCTGAAGCGAAAGTGCAGGCACTTGGCTGGATGGGTGGTATCCATGAAGTTCTCGTACTTTGGCGTACACTTCTGAGCCAAGAACCTATCTATCTGATCTCCGGGAGGGTCTTGTACCAAGAATACCAAATATTTTGCTCCCATCATATTTTCTTGACCTGAGTGCCCATGCTACTGCTCAGGTTTTCAGGCTTTTCCCACAGATGGGGCATGTGTAGGCATTGACATAGGTCTTTAATTGCCTTGAGCCACGGCTTGGAGCAGTTTGTATCAAGAATAATCAGCTCCTTCAGGGGTATTCTGTATGTAGCCAGTTTGGGGGTAGTCCATAATCTTATCCAGAACTTCAAAATCCTTAGTTTATGAATGTGGTCAAATCTCTGGATATTCAAATCCCATTTTAGAGGTAACATGAGGGAGCTGCTGGGTAGACTAAGAAATGACGTTAGGAATTTATTTTCTGTTCTTAAGAGAGTTAATCAGAGAGTCTCACACGAAAACCGAAGCTCCTGACCCTCTCAATCAGAGTCCCATCTACCTTCATTCTGTCTTTAAATGTACGGTTGTGTTGTGTAGCATTTTAGAATCCAAGCGTAATTTACGGATTCATGCCCTTATATAGGTATAACTCACATTGTCCTTATGTAAACATAGAAATCATACCCATATTTAGACATAACCCATCCAGTCCAAATACAGGCATGGCTACTTCCACTTGTTCCAAAAAGCCACAACGATTTCTTGGAAAACTCGGCTTAAGCAGTCAGGGACATCCCCTGGCTTGAATATTGATTTGTCCTAGAAATCATGGAGTTTTCAAAGAACTACCATTCCCTTGGGGTTCTTTGATGACGTTATTATGTCTGACTTTACGTCAAACTAGGCACCTTAAAGGTATAAATATGCCTACACTTGCCCTAGCAAACACACGGTGGTTCGTAGCAGCTTGACTATCTACTTGACCGACGCAACTCGCCACAGCAAGTGCCGAAGGAAGCCGACCCTCCAGCTGACGCACTGATCGAGAAGCTCTCCTTTCTTTCACTGAGAATCCAGCTCCAGTTGGGAAATCGAGTCCCGAGACAGAGATACCAGACCTCCTTCATTCTAAAACCAAGGTACGGAGCTGATTAGACCCTAAGAGAAATCTTGGAAAGGTTCTTGGCAAAGAAAACTAAACCTATGCTACACCTTACTTACTTCTTTCCTCGTACTAGACTTAGGTTAGGTACATTGGGGTAGGCGTATTTCAGAAGCACCAGTTGAGTACTTTTTAGCCTTTGTTATTTTTGTATGTATTTATCTATGGTCTAGAAACCATACAATGCTTTAACAGTAATTTTTTTATAATACTCTTCTTACTGTACGCATTATACTTTGCAACCAGTATTACGATTGTAGCAGTTCACTTTACTTGCTTGAGAAAGAAGACTATTCAATAAAACCCTTTTATTGAAAACACCCGTCTCTCTATTTCTCTGCACCTCTGATGAAACGAAGCATTCACGGTAAAATATCTATCTATTGTTTCCACAACTCTGAAGATCAGTTGTATTCTGGGGGAAACAAAGTTGTCCTGTTTATGCGGTTGTCAGAAACTAATCTTGTCTTGTGTATTCTAGAAAGTTTCTAGTGACCTCTGAGCTAGCTGGCACTCAGAATTAAGTCTAATATATTTGATAGAGACCTAGTCGACCTAAGTACTACGTCAAATCTATAGGATATATTATTTAAATGCGTAGAGCCTATTGGGAATATAGGAACTGCACTACAGTTGGGGTAAATTGCCATAAACTGCACTTTTCCTGCATTTATTTCAAGACCTCGTTTCACAGAACTTTTGGAACTCCCCAAGCAGACCTTGAAGACCCAAAGAAGTGTGTGGAATGAGTAGAGTGTCATCAGAAAACATCAGCACAGTAGTGCTGACGTTTGCTTGTTTGCGGCATTGTGTGAACTGTTTCACCTGACTTGTGCATATGTATCAACATGAATTTTAATTAGAATGGCTAAGCACGCAGTCCCTATGCACCATCTGTAGGAAGTCGTGACAAAGTCAAAAGCTGCCCTCAGGTGCATAGGCCACACAGATGTGGTCTTTCCTCATGATAAAATATTTCCACCAGATGGCTGAAAATCTGAACACCTTGTCCAAGGTACTGATCTTCTTTCGAAAACCAGCCTGGAAGTCTGCCAGGATTTGATGGTCCTTTATCCAAGTCTGGAGCCTAGATAAGACGTGTCTGACAAAGACATTTTGGGATGTTTCTATAAAGCTTATAGGCCTATAATTTGCTGGATGGACTTTTGAGTCTAGTTTGTATATAGGGACTATAATAGCCCCTTTCTATGACTCCAGATGGTTTATATCCACAGCAACAGCATTGGTAAGAGTATTTAAGTAGGAAATGAAAACCTCGGGCTATGAGAGGACCAAGTCTCCAGGGATAGAATCAGGGCTTTGAGCTTTTCCCCACTTCATTGACTGTAAGGATATCTCATTCTCTTCAAGTGAAAAGATACCAGCATGGTGTTGACACTCAACGGTCCGAGGCTTAGACGGGCCAAAGTTAACTACATTTTGATCATTTCGTAAGCCTTTAAGAGTTGGGTGGAATGTGCACCCCACTTGTAAATGTATTGGCATTTATATAGCGCACTACTTACCCGTAGGGTCCCAAGGCGCTTCGACCGCTGCGAAACCCTTCCTGGCTTCCCTGAGAGATGGTCCCTTAATGGGTATCTCCAGGGTGAGACCAGGCATCCCCGGCGGTCTGGTGGGGCCGTTAGTGAAGATGAGGCAAGCTAATGCCCAGAGTTGCCGAGTGTGATCGCTGATCAGAGTGGGCACCGAGGCGAAAGAATTATCGAGTCCGCTGACCCTGGTCCAGAAACCTGCCGCGCCGGGAATCGAACCCTGGTCCCAGGCCGTCCTCTGCTCTCGGGTCTGCCGCCTCTAACCAGTGAGCCACACTACTTCACACTAACCAGTGAGCCACACTACTTCACTTGTCTGCACTGACAGATGAATTGGGTTGAAGATCTTCTACTTCTACTAACAAAAGCCATGATTTTCCAAAAATCTTGAATATCTTTCTTTTTAATATTATCAGTGAGTTCACCCATTGTGCTTCATCTCACTCTTTCCTACATGCCCTCAGGGTGGACTTATAAACCTTTCTGGCAGTGCCTAAGTCGGATTTCGAGCCAGTTCTTGCAGCATCAATTAGCCCCTGCTTATACATTCTGCACTCCCTATTGAACCCGGGACAAGGAGAGTTTAAAATATATTCACATTTACTATGGGAGGTAAAAAGCACTCTCAATCGGCCAAAAACATCAGAATGGCGCAAAGCAAACTCAGACCACTCGAAGCCAGCTACATTATAAAAGTCAAAGGAATCAACAAAAGCTTGGTATACACGGCTCAAAGTAAAGTCATTGCTGATAATATCGACCCATTTTGCATCCTTTAAATTGTTTGTGAGGGCCAAGGGTGCTGATTCAGAATCAGTGTTGGGATCCTGGAAAATGGGGGACATATTGGGTAAGCGATCCAGCACCAGGGCATTGTGGACGCTATTGGGACAAAATATAACCTTCAAGTCAATTAAAAGATAACAAAGTCTGAGATCCAAAAATATATAGTCCTGTTGTAAGTGGAGGTACTACATTTTATTGAAGAAATTAGCAGTGTTTTCCGATATGTTTAGGCTAGTCTGAAACGTGATAGTAAACAAAAAATTACAAGACTCTAATATGTGGGTACAAGCTTTCAATTTTCAAGATTCGTAACAGTGCACATATTGTAAAGTACATTCTTTATCTCTCATTCAAATTCAGCAAACAATCGTAAGTAATAATCAAGCAGATAAGCAGCCCAGAACATTCCTCTTTTCACCCTGCTCATTATGTAAAAACACTGCAGGTATATGTCAAGTAGTGACGTGCCTGTCATGAGAGAAGCTGTGGTCATGCCTACTGTGCTCAACAAGCCTTAGTGCTTGGCATCCTTTCCCCTATCGTCACTTAGCTTGTTCTTTGCTGCAGTCAGTAGACTCAGGTTTCTGGGCTTTTAGCCAGATCCGACAGATCTCAGGCCTGTGGTGGGCTGGCTTTTAGCCTAGAATTGGTCTAGTTAAACCACATAATGGTCTCTATGCATAGCCTTGGGCCTCAGCCAGCAGGCACTGTCTACGCAGCATGGCTTTCAGTCACTCCTTGCCATCAATGCACACTACTGACCGATATAATATGTGGGCAATGCTTTTTGCATTCTCACACATCAAGTTGTCCCAGTAGGAATTTCCATGGAAAAAACTACTTCAGGGCCCCCTTATACCTTTTCCCCTTGACCAATTTGCACGATCCAATGGTTTCCTTAAGTGGATATACATTGTTTTTGGAATATTCAGCACAGATCTGATATATAAAACCACAGTTTCAAACAATTGAAAAATGTGTTCCCTATGGCTGTGCGCAATACTAGTATGTACCATCAGTAACCGGATCTCCGGATGGAGCAATATGTAGTGTGCAGTACAAACTGATACCAGTGAAGTGTTGGCATAACACAGGCCCGCGTTGAAGAGGGGCTCGTGCCCCAGGGGCCCCCTCCGCGGTCACTGAGCCAGCAGATACGCCGTCTGGGATGTGGGTGGTGCTGTGGTGGTGGTGGTTATGTTACTCTCGCCATCGTTGCACCCTGGCTCAGTCATAAATAAAATGGTGTTTGGCGTGCAGAAGCGTCAGCACTGTCTGCGTGGTGGTCTTCCTCACCCTAAAGGTGCACAGTTAAACGTTTGTGTGACGTGAGACGTCCGAGAGAACCGCGCAGTAAAAATTTAATAATTGCTAGTTTAGCTAGCCTAGCCCGATCTTCAATCTGCCACCCGCACCTGCCAGGGAAGCTGCAGGCCTCTCGTGAGTCAGAGTGATGGAGTCTCTCTTGATCAGAGGGTGGGGTGGGCACACAGTACTGGACTTGTCACATCATGGGTGTAAAAAACGCAGCATAGGCCCCGCAGCCCCCGTGCTCCAGCCTCCATGCTCCAGCCTCCATGGACCGCCTCAATCATCTGCGGGCAATAGCTGTAACGCACTCAGCTCTATACTCTCGGCGGCATTGCACCAGTGGCTGCCTCATAAATGAAATGGTGCGTGCAGTGGGTGCAGGTGACCTGAGCTCCCAGCAGCTAGGGGGTTGGAGACAACTGCCTCGAGTCAAGGCAAGAGATCTCTCTCTACTCCTGAAAAAGGTCAATGTAATTATGGCAAATGTGCACTCGTACTGTGTCTCAAGAGGGTCAAGTCAGGAATGTCTCGATCCCCCAGCCTACTAGTACTTTCGTTCTCGCTTCTCTGCATTGTAAGGTGCCCCAAGGTGTAACTGCTGCTGCCGCTTCCATGCCTCATGGTAGGCTGCAAGACCACACTGCTTCCTTACCGATAACACAGCTGTTTCGAAGCCAGAGGTCCTGCACGCAGCTTGGCGTTCACACCAGGATGTCTGTACGTACATGAGGTTTTATGCCTCCTGTCACATCTACATCCGCTTCTGAGCTTTGAAAACCAGTCCCTGATGTCGGTGGGACAATATACCTTAAAGAGCAGGGCCAACATGACTTGTTTAACTCAACCTCTAGCAATATCCTTACTAATTCTACTTTTTATCATCTTGAGTATTAACGTGGCTAAAACTCCATCTAAAATGTGAGGGAAAAAAATTGCTTTATATAAAGGATGTCTTGAATGCCTGGGTTCATGTCATAAACGTTTTTACTCGAGCACATCACCGCTGTGCACCTGCTCTTATGCATTTGCATACTGACAAGGGCAAATAGTATATTTTTGCTGATACTTGAGTCTTAATACCCGCAAATGGCACTGGTCTGAATACTGTTTTGAATTCTTCTGGGAGATTTGAAAGGCAGAAAAATCTGAAACTCTAAAAATAGGATGCATATTCAAATATACTGCACCCTCCGCCTGCTGCCGAAATATCTGAAGCCATTCTTGCAATCCATGCCGAAGTGTTGTCACAGATATTTGACGTTTTAGAAGTCACAAGAAAATCATGTGATAAGACGTTATTGCATGGCAGATTAGCACATGGAAGGAATGGACCTGGCTGTTGTAGCCACAGATCCCCACGCACAGGCAGCATAAGAGCAATGAATGGGATTGATAGAGTCCATCAGAACCACTGGTAGCTCCCCAGGGGCATTCCATTCACCTGTTTAGCTGATGTGTACCATTGCACGCCAGCCACGTGCACCACATGCCCCAAATGGCACAGCTCATTTCCAACTGCTAAACTACCTCTATTCGAAATGGGAAGTCAAGCAATCCCAAATTAGCTTCTTCCTAACTACCAGCCTTGTGCCAGCATAACAAGGTTTAAAATTAATCAATTGCCAGTTTAACAGGTGCTACTTGGGCCTTGCTGTGCTGTGAGCTGTGATAACCACAGTGATGCGTGTAGTTATAGCTAAGAGATGTAAATGACGTGTCTTACTTTTACCTAGCTTAACAGTAGTTAGTTGATCAACCTCAGAAGGAAGAAAAGCTTAGTTGATCCTGCTGCGATTTCACCTGCTCAAGCAGATCATATAGATGTCAGCAGCAAGTACTTCACTCACTGGGCCAACTTTCTTTTATAAATGTTTTCTAGTTTCTTACTACTTCCTTTCCCTAGTTGACCCTATCATCAGTTATCTGACAGAGATATTTTATTCACTGGTGATGTGTTTACTACTCTTAAGGACATATTACCCGCCCATAATTTGAAGATGGTTTCAATATGTGGCAGTGTAAGGCTTCCTTACTCTATACTAATATTAGGAAATACCTTTATTTTATCTAAAAACCGAACATGTTTACTTTTACTAAATAAAAGTGCACAATTGTGACATTCATAACGATTGTGCTTCAGTATTGGTAGACATGTAGTGTAAAAGTGCACATTTTCTGCAGCAGTGTAGCCTGGGAGGTTGGCCTCTAATGCAAGCAAGGAAGATGGCACTACCTACCCAAACATTGTGGGTACTATAAAGACATAATTGTGTTGTACAGGGCATCTCACATGCCAGGGTCCAAGAGCCACTTCACCCACCGCCCTAATGATAGCTACCCTGCTTAATGTCCGGACACAATGAAGCTACCACCATGTCCATGGCTCCACCTAGCAAGTTAGCAAAGAAATGTCCATTGGATTGGGTGACGTCTGTTGAGTTACAAATTGGAATGCAATGCAATAGGAAAGTTTTGCTGGTCTAAGCCGAATTGTGCAACAATCTGATGTTTTAAGTGTTGAAAACCCCTATAAACTGCAGGGACCCAACCACTTTGTTTCTTCGGAGTACTGCAGTCTAGCCTTTAACCTTTTATCTCACAGGAAAAATATTGACAAAAGAGCTTATGCAGTAGCATAGTGATCCTTAAGGTGACAATATGGGATAACAATCAGAGTATCCTGTTAAAATGTGTCTTCTGGCACAGCCCTATATAATTTGAATTGAAGTGATCTGTATTAGATGCTTAAAGCCGGTTATGCCTTCTCCAACAGACCCTCAGTACTCAGTAGGCCAGATGTACGACCATTGTAAATTGCACCTCGCAATTTGCTCTTTATTGCGAGTCAAAAATTGCGAGACTCAATTTACAATGTACTATACTGTTAGAGACATTGATTGCGATTCTCCATGGGGTCGCAAAATGCGAGGCTCATAAACATTAATGAGTCACTCTCAATTTGCGACCCCATTGGGAATGGTTGGCCCTCCCAAGGGTTGTGGCCTGCTGGGCTCAGCAAACCTCCATGTGTAGGACTGCTTGTCAATAAAGCAATTTTTTTTTAAATGCAGCGCTTTTTCCTTAAAGGAAAATGGGATGCATTAAAAAAATATATAAATGAAACGTTTTCGTTTCATTAGGTCAAACCTATCTCAGCGTGCATACTCTGTTCTTGGAGAGGGCCTCTTGGAATCACGCCAGACATTCTGGAAGCTTTCTAAAAGCTTGTGCATGTGGTTGTCACATTCTATTGGCCTTTGCGTGTGGCTTTCAAAAATGAAAGCACGCAATTGGCCAAAGGCGGGTGCATGTCCCACCTTTTCTGTAAATGTTCACTCCCACGGCCTACAGTAGTTGGGAGCAAGCAGTGTTGAGCAGGGTGCCAGCTGCATTCTTTTCTGGATCATTAAACACAGTGCGAAGACAGCTGTTTTGTATGTGGGGTGGCGGGCGGTCTTACCCCACTAATATCTTTTCGTCCTCCTGTTGTAATGTAATGCTCCCACCTCGCGTCTGCACATATCCCCTACTTCTCTCCGCCTGGGCGTTGCACCTCCTCCCGGTCATGGATCCCACACTTTGCTCCCCCCCCCATTGTACAGCCCCGTAGAGCCCCTGGCCCCTCTTGGTTGGTGTTCTGTATATGTTATTATGGCAGTCGGGTCACGCCGGCCCTATTGTCTACACGCCTACCCTACAATGCAGTTGCATTGGCGCAAATGTATCCGCTCTACGCCCCCCCTCTGAGAGCCCCCGCTAATAGTGCTCTCTTTTGTCGTGCTAGTACTCCCACGCCCCTCGTTAGGGTAATGCAACCCACCCAAAACATTTCTACTAAAGGGCTGTTGTGTATGCCCACCTCGAACCCCACTTATGGATGTGTACCTTGTTACGTCCTGGTTTGTTGGTGAAAATGTGCTCTACCCCTACCCCTCCAGACGCCTCTGCCTGCTTGTGTGTTCTTCTCCAGTACACTTTCCACCTGTGACTACACGCCCCCCACCAGTGTTTGCTTTGGGGGTCTGTTCCAATGCACCCTTACTTTCCTTTCTTGTAGCTGTTCGTTTTGCTACTGCATTACCACCCTCTTCAAGAGGCTGGTTGCAAATTGCAATTGCGGTCGCAAAACATTGGTCCATGGCTTATGACTCGCTATTTGGAAGGGTACGCCCCATCCTAATAGCGAGTCGCAAAACGCTATTTTGCGAGTCGCAAAATTGTGTTTGTACTTGGCCCTATCAAAATTAGCATGAGCAAACGGGTCGCAAACCGGTTTGCACATGTGAATTCCCGTCGTACTTCTGGCCCTTACTGTTCAAGGCTTCTACAGCTCTATGAAATCAATGGCTTAAAATTACCCCCCTCAGCCCCTGTGGTGCGGGGGGGGTACCCTAGTGCCACAGGGCCCCTCCGGCACTGTTCTCAGGCAGGGGGCCACTGACGTGAGAGCTCCTGACTAGGTCCGGAGTGTAGGGGGGACCCTCCATGTACATTACAGGAGGGGGCCTCAAGTTTTGTTATGCCACTGGTTAGAAATACGGTTAGTAATGAGGTTTTGGTTAGAGGTCAGAGAAATATATCACTCCCATCTCCCCCTAGGTTTGCTTTGAAAGACAAAATGTGTATTTAAAAACCATGAACTGGTTATAGACTTCTAAGTAAAATATAGCCCTATCTACTGGGGATGACTGAAGCATTCCAAAAGGGTAGGCTATGCCCATGCTGCCCCCTACAGTCTCACGAGGCTTCATGCAGCAGCACAAAAGGGCCGAGAGGGCACAGTGTTCACCTCCGAGCAGCTAATTAGGCTCCATTTTCCTCCTGCCAAAATATACAAAACCCTTTCACTCTAAGGACTCTTTAGAACTCAAATATCTAAAAATGTACATCATAGGAATTTACACCAAACCAAAAAAAGGATAATTTCTCATTAAAGCTTTTGGGTTTTACATGGAGCAAAGCATTATATGGGACTTGGAACGCTACTTTTGGATGACCCCAATAACTGTCCTTTGACCGATCCGCATGAAGTCTGACTTAAAAACAAAGGTGGGCGTTTCAACATTGCTACATTTAGTGCAGCTTCGACAAACCGTGTCAAATGTATTAACAAATCAAACGACCACCAGCCGTTATTTTGATATCTACGCACAACTTGTTGCATTGCAGTCCTGTGTAAAGAACTTTGAATTCCATATTTCGAAAGTACTTATAATCTTAGAAATGTGTGTTTGTACACACACACATATATATGTACGTACACATTGAATATATATTTATATGTATACTCATACACTCACAGATTTTATAAACATACTCATTTTTATAATTACAGATATCAATATACATTGATAAAATCAAAGGTTGCAGTAACTTTATGGTTAGCTTTGGATTGAACACCTCAGTGTAAGTTTTTAAAAAGCTCAGAAATCTACTTTAAAAGTCCGCATTTAAAATGAAGCTATGCTTTGGAATTAAAAGTTGAAAAAATAGGAACTTTGTAAATTTTTGTTAGGATCACGGGCCATAACTCGCACAACAGCCATGCAAACCGTAATTCGCACACCAAATGCAGTGCTCATGACCTCTCACTTAATGCGATCCATGCAATTACAAATCCTGCATTCACTCTTACAGATGAGATTACACTCATATTCCCTTTATCACTTTGAAAGAAGCGGCTATAAATGTTGTGTTATTTTATTGGGTTGAGTATGTATTGTTATTTAATTAAATACACATTAGGGGTTGAATTATTGGTATACATATTTCCGGCCATAAGCATTGCTTTTGGTGCCTAACTTGCATTACTTGTGTGACTGTTGTGCGAGTTATGGACTTGGGGCCACATGCATGAAAGTATCATTTTGCGATTACCAATTAGGAGTTTTTTGAGCTCCCTACTTGGTAATCGCAAAATGCAATGCAACAAAACAGACAGGAAATATCGATTCTTTAATTGCGATCTCTTAAGAATCGCAAACACAATTATGGATTCGCTACTTGTAATTGTGACCCCATTCGTTCCTACGTGCCTCAAGGCCCATAGGTGAGAATGATCTTGCATTACCTAAATTGCGATTACCTAATTGGGTAATCACAAATTAGGTAATTCAAAGGCAAGGGTGCCTGAGGGACTAAGGCCCCCCCTGAGGCTTCCCCTAATAAAAAAAGAGCACATGTAAGGCACACACATGTACGCCACATGGCACTTTGAAAAATGCAGTTTTGTGAATTTTTGAAAGTATGCACATCGTTAAAATCAACTCGTAGTTGATGTTAATTAGCATTTCCTAAATGCACATTTCACAATTAGGAAAGGCTCCTTTCATGTGCATTAGGTAATTGCAAATAGCGATTCTCTTTTTGCATTCACAATTTTGCAATTACCTAAATTGCGAATCAAAAAACCTTTCATACATTAAAAAAGGCGATTTTCCAATCACAAACGGACGATTTTTGCAAATCGCACTGTTTGCGATCGCAAAATAGCTTGATGCATGTCCCACTTGGTTCCTAACCACAACATGTACGTTTCAGTGTTTTTTTAATCATTCATAACAATACATGCTCTTTTGTAATAATATGCTGAGGTGTTGTAAGCAAAGGCATATGTACAGATAAAGAGCGTGTATGGTTTCACAAAATGGGTCAAACACACACGCACACGTTTGTGCGTTTTCTCTCTTTCCAATCAGGAGTTTGCAGCTTGGAAACAGAAATGCTGTCCTACTTGTGGGTGTGTTAGCAGCTGCACTTTTTAGGTTTCGCTGGTGAGCGGAGCCGATTAGGCTCCGCCTCCAGAGAAATCTAATGAGTATAGTAAGCACTATGGAAGACGCCCCCCCGTCCGATTGGCTAGCTCCATAAACGGAGCCTAGCCATTGGACGAGGGGCCTGTCCGTCAATGCCGGACCAGACACGGGGGCGTTCCCGACATTCTTTGGCTTTTGCCGACGTCACGGGACGCCGGGAACGCCCCCGTGTCTGGTCCGGCCGGCCGTGCTTGCTGCTGTCCTCCCTCCTCCCGCCGTCCCCACGTTTCCCTCCTCCCTCCCGACGTCCGTGTCCTTTCCCGCCCCCCTCGTCCTCTCCCGCCCCCCTCGTCCTCTCCCGCCCCCCGTGTCCTCGCAAATATTGGTGTCCCGCCCGGGGGTTTCTTCAGCCGGCCGGCCAATCCCAGCGCGGCCGGCCGGAAGTGCCCGCCCCCCCCGCCGCCCAGCGCGAGAAGAGGAGCCACGGCGAGCGCTGGAAGTCTGCGCTGCTCCCGGCCGGCAGCTCGGGGACGCTCTCAGGCCTTCGCACCGGACACACACCTCTTCTTCGCAGCGCTACGGTGCCTCCGGGTGCCCGGGGGCAGCGGAGCTCCGGCGGGGGGTACTCACCAGCCGTCCACCTTACCAGAGGGCCGAGAGGAGAGCGGCAGCACCGGAGGCGGCCTCGTAGGAGCGGAGTGAGGCCAGCCCGAGTGTCACTTCCCCCAGTGAGGCTGCCGGGACAGCTGCATTGATACAGCCCGACTAAAAATAACCCCGAATGTCAGCGAGGGAGGGCAACTCCTGCGCCCGGCTCCCTGCCCCGCTCCCCAACCCCCACGCGAGCTGTGGGAGCGCCGCCGACCGAGCTGCAGACTGCAGTGCTGCCGGCGGTGGCTGATCACGGTGAGTTATCTCGGTGGGTCAGTGCGTCTGCTGCAGGTGTGCGTGTGTGTGAGTCTGGGACAAGAGGACACAGAGGAAATAGCCGACCCGAGGGTCACAGGTTGAGATCCTTGCGGGTCAAGTCTGCGTTCCATCCTCTCGAGGGAACTACATCCAGCGTTAATCTATCTCACTACAGCGCTTAGAAGGGCTTCTAAGAGACATGCAATCATTGATGCTTGTGTGACTGTGAGATTAATACAGCCTAGTGAATTGATCACAATCTTTAAGTCTCTGGGGCAGATACAAATATGCTGATACCCATTCAACACACTGAAAACGTGTTGTTCTGTAGCAATGGCGCAAGCCATTCTTCCTACTGCCCTTTTATGATGTTACGCCTTTTTGTAAATCGCTGTTTTTGCCAAGTTTCTACTGCCCTTTTATGATGTTACGCCTTTTTGTAAATCGCTGTTTTTGCCAAGTTTGTTTAATGTGTGTATTAAACGAATTGCCCTTTGGTCCCTTAAACATAGTTGGACTTCGCTTTCCATAATATTGATTGTTGCTCTCGTAGAGGTTCTCTGTTCTCAAAGACTGTTGCTACATTACCGGAATGGAAGCAGTAAAATGATGGTTAAAGATTAACTAGTCATTCGAGGGTAGGCTGGCATGATGGACTGGGTGCACTATTGAGACTTAATCTGAATACAACATCTTGCAGTACATATTTTGTTACATTCTAATTTCCAGTGACTTCCCGCACACCATGCCTCCACCCCTGAGTTGGTTTAAGGATTCATCTGCTGGTTAGTATGACAGACCCTGCCTATTCACGTTCTCAGGGTCACCTTGCCGCTTCAGAGGCCCGAATCAAAAGTTAAGCCCCCCTTTAAATCGTGGCCTTGTGGGACAGTCCGTTCTGCGCATGCTTCTTGCTATCTTGTTGTTGTTCTACTCTTTAGGGGACATGCGCTTTTTCAAAACTGCACATATTATGTAACACATTTTTGCCGATTTAAGCTTCCTCTTTCCATGCCTATATTTTATTAATCCAGTATGTACAAGCTCAGAGAGCAACCTCAGAATGGAAGTGAGATTTCACATTTCCTTTTATACAGCTTGGGGCTGCCAGACACTGGCTCGGATTTCGCCACTCTCACCCTGATATTTGAAACTGGACGAACAATGCTCTTTCTGGTTTCGAGCAGTGCTTAGCACAAGATGGTGCGTCGAATTCACCCTCCCCCATGCAGAGAGCGTTCGTTGGAGCTTCGATGCATGGAGATATCAGCAGTTTCTCTGCGTTCCCTTTGTCCGATAAAAGGTTGTTTGCCAACTTCATACGCGGCCTTTTTTTGTTTCAATTCCTCACCGACTACTAGATGGCTTGATAAATCGGCATGACAATGCCCTCTTTCGCTTGCACGTGCCTCAGCTGTTTCAGGGTCGCATGTGAGCGCGAGCCGCGTCTCTTGGTGTTCTGGAAGTTTTGTGCGCTTTGTTAGTGATACTTGGTTTCCACGTCCATTACTGACATTCCATTCCGTCTATTTGAGCATTCCATACTAATAGTGCTGAAACTTAAGACCCTGTTTACACTAGTTCAAGGCCGTGCACGTCGGCATGGCTCGCTGTATTCATCGGGAAGTAGACATTCCAAAAATCCGACAACTGCACATGGTTTATTTTTCTTGGTATGTGAAGTTTTTGTAGCCAGTAAGCGTGCAGTACATTCAGTTGTCTTTTTTTTCTTGGTGGTCTTGCAATCTGTATTGTCCCAGAAGTACCATTTCTTAGTCTATTACAAAATGTGCCTGTCGGGTGTGTGAAAGCAACTGTTCATTTGATGCTATACTTTGTAAAATACTCCTCCTGTTGCACCCAAACGAATTTTGTATTGTTTAATATACTTATATTTTTAAAATGCTTAGGGGGAGTTTCCTAGATCAAGGATGACTTTGAGCAAGCAGATCGGAGTCCAAACAGTGATAATGTTTAGGTTTCGTCTGCACAGCGCTTGGGATGGGCTTGTGAAATCTATTATTTTTAATATAAATCTTAAAAGGAGCTTACTTCCTGCCCCCTCGCTTTCCTGGCATTTTATTGGTTCCTGTGTTGCTGCTTACGTTTCCTCCATTTCTATTGGCTGTAGCATATTGTACTGCATGTACCAATGCTTTTTACTTGTTTACTTCTCTTATCAATTTCCTGTAGCCGAAATACGGTTACCTTCCTCTTTAGTGGAACTATTTTTTCATAGTGTTTTGCCTCTTACTGCTTTTTCGTCTTGCAGCAGATTTATATAGCACAATCTATCACCTGGGCAGATAATGTTTGCCATGTCAAATTATTTTACACTTTGCCCTACCTATTTTCAATACCACATGCCTGCCATGGAGTCAACATTTACCATGTTTCTATCCTTAGCTTTATTGCTTCTTTAAAAAATGGTCTCCTTCAGACAGCTTCTTTGATTTGTTAGCCTTTCTTAGACTCTATATACAGGGCGTTAGTATAACCGTAGGTCACCGGGGAGTAGTCTTGCATGCCTCCTTAGGTTTACATATGAAAGTAATTTTCTATCTCGTTTAAAAAAAAAAAAAATCTATCTATCCGTAGTTCCACTCTTAATTGTGGGGCTCTTTGCATGTGTGTGGGGCTCTTTGCGTGTGTGTGTGGCTCTTTGCGTGTGTGTGGGGCTCTTTGCGTGTGTTTGGGGCTCTTTGCGCGTGTGTGGGGCTCTTTGCGTGTGTGTGTGGGGGGGGCTCTTGCGTGTGTGTGGGGGCTCTTGCGTATGTGTGTGAGGGGCTCTTGCGTGTGTGTGTGGGGGGCTCTTGCGTGTGTGTGTGTGGGGGGCTCTTGCGTGTGTGTGTGTGGGGGGCTCTTGTGTGGTGTGTGTGGGGGGCTCTTGTGTGGTGTGTGTGGGGGGCTCTTGTGTGGTGTGTGTGGGGGGCTCTTGTGTGGTGTGTGGGGGGGGCTCTTGTGTGTGTGTGTGGGGGGCTCTTGTGTGGTGTGTGTGGGGGGCTCTTGTGTGTGTGTGTGTGTGGGGGGCTCTTGTGTGGGTGTGTGTATTGGCATTGTAAATGAGAATGCCATTTATTTATCTGTTTTCAAAACCAACACATAAATAAAAAGTTTGCCATTTAGAATGCCAATGGCTCAAACTTTTCCGAAGGCGAAACCGTTGCATTGTAAATGCTTGTTTCCTATGTCTGTGAAAATCAGCATAATATGAATCATGTCAGAGAAGTCTGGTGGTTGTGGGCTTGACCACTTCCGTGCTTTTGAATGACTATCACAGAGGTTTATTTGTGATGGGAAGAGCATCAGTGTCGGAGAATTCTAATTGCAGCCAACCTACAACGTGACCCGCCGCCAACGCGATTCAGAAAAGACGGCCGTCTGTTTTACACCCCCACAGTGCACTCGTATTTGTAATTTTTTCTTGGCAGGAAAGTCTTTCGAGTGTTTTTGCCTTCCTACATTAAGAATCTGAAGGGAATAGGAAGAATGGCAACGACCTAAGACCTCTGCACTGTTCCAGAAAGCTCTTATTTAGTGGACATTTCTTTCCCTTAGTGTGAATGCGTATTTCTTCCCTCAGTTTCATTCATTCAGTGGGGATTTTTTTCGAAACAGTGTTCTGATTGTAGAAAATGCCATGGGAAAAAATGCTGATATCTGAAAAGACAAAATGGGCATGTTTATTTATTTAATGGAAGTTAAAATAGCAGTAATGTGTGTTGAAGCTCAGATCTTCTTAAAGTAATTGATGTTTGAGAGTCAATGTAGAACATAGTATGAGACCACTTTTAGATTGGTTACTGAATGTATCTGTATGTATTAAAGATGTTTATTTTTAGTTTAGCAGTTTGAGATTAAATTGGTTGGATTTTGAGCTCAATATTCTTAGAAAGTGCTCTGATACCCCTTAGGGAACACGGTTAAGAGAATTATCTAGACCTATTAATTCTGGGTATCTGAAGAGAGGTAATGCACTAGCGATTTCAGTGTTGGACAAGATTGGGAGAGTACTACTGGCCCCTGCTGTGCAGGGCCCTCCTAAACCTCCAGGGGCCTCCAACCCGCCAAGGGTGGCCCATTCAGCCCAAGATCAATGAAAATCTGTGAGATATAGGAAGCTAGGGGGCCCCTCATCACATTCCACTGGGGGCCTTATCATTTTGCTTTACGCCACTGGGACACTGGAAGTAATCAGTGAAATGGAATTGCAGGAAAGAAGGTTCACAGACGTTTTTAAGTCTGTACTCACTGCTCAGTTGTCAGACAACTTTATCTTGGGATTTTGTCAATGCCCATTTGGCTCACGTGGAAGAGCATTTCTCTCTCACTCAATTCTAATGCCAGTTAGGGTATATCTTCCCGCCTCCTAAGCGGTGTATGCATTTAATTGCACGAGTGACCTATTTACAATTTTTGTCCTCTCAGTCTACTCATGCTGGCTCCCTCCTTGCTTGTCACCTTTCTGTCTCTCTTTCCTCCTTCCCACCTCTCCTTCTTTCCTCTGTTTGCTAATTTTTCCCTTACCCACCACATACTCCCACTCGTCCCTGTTGACCTCTCTTTCCCTTGTCTGCTTCTTGATCCACTACCCAGCTCCCTCTCTTATTGCTCTTCCACCAGTCCCTCTTTTCATTGTACGTTCCTTGATCCCCATGCAGGCCACAATCTCGCTTTGCCCTTACATACTCCTATCTCCCCGCGGCTACTCATAACTGACTCAATGACAGGTATTTTCTTTGTTTCATGAACAGAAAAGGCTGGCTCTACTTGTCTTAAATAAGGTCCTCTTTATATTTCTATGTCAAAAGAAGGTGGGTGGCTGTGGAACCTTCCTAACAGTATTTCGTTTCAATGTCATAAAAATAAATAAGGACTATAATGAAGGTTCCCATACCCTTCAACTTGTATTTGACATAGAATCCAAAAGAGGACTTTACCAAAGGCAAGCGAGGGTTCAATTTGAGGTAGCCTTTTTCGTTTTTGTCTGGCTTTAAAGTGCTTGTCCTGCAAGCATCAGTACAGTAAACCCAGTCCTATTGATTGTGCCAATGCTTTTTGTTATTTACAACAAGGGGTGGTGAGGGACAGAGTCTCTGAATTAAGCAGAAAGCTCTCACCCAGTCAAGAGATCAGGGCTAGATCCAACACCGTTTTTTAGCTCACTGCACCATCCCAGTTTCAGAACCTGGCTGTATGCAAATTAGTCTATTCCTGTCCCAGTGCATGATGGGAACAGGGCAAACCAAACTACAAAAGCCAATTCTTACACTGGGAAGGAAACAAGCTCCCGGGGACCGGTTTCTGGCATTACAGCCGTCTTCGGCCCAGTTTGCTTGAATCCTGATGGTGCAATGAGCAAGGGTCTCACATCTGAGAATACCCTTCCACGCTTAGGGTGGACAAAAATATTTACAACAAGGGGTGGTGAGGGACAGAGTCTCTGAATTAAGCAGAAAGCTCTCACCCAGTCAAGAGATCAGGGCTAGATCCAACACCGTTTTATGCTTTTTGTTGGCCACTGGAGATCAGACGTTTGCGGAGAAATGTGATCTCCAACTAGAAGTTGGAAAAGCTGCCAGGCTGCTGAAATTTAAAAATCTGGAGATGTTAGTAAGACCTAAATACACAGTCTCCGATAGTCAAGTCTCACAGACATGGCATTCACCACTAGTTATTTCGTTGGGCCTTTTAATATTGGAAGTACTTTCAAGGTACTGCTGTGCAATGAAAACTTTGTTCGAGCCTGTTTAAATCTCTTTTATTTTTATTGTGTGCCTGCCTGCAGACTGTTTTATCTCTTTCTGTTAGAAAGGTCGAAGCTTAGACACATGCAGAAGTGTTGCATTATATCCACCTTCTAGCTAAGCTGACATATTTGTGTTGCTTATGTTATAGTTGCTGCATGTTAATATGGACTCTTACAGTGGAGGCTAAATTGTCTATATGTGAATTCAGATGACATATTTATCGCTATACTTATTTTGTCTTGTTGACACTTTAGTGTTGCCAAACGTATTAGTACTCTGTATTTAGTCACAGTTGAGACAGGTTTTCAACAGAAGTATATCCTTCCATCAGGGAGTTCAAAACACGACCCTTGCTTTCTGAGGCAGTTTTAAATAAAAACAAGCCCTACCTTTATGTTTTTTTGGGTACGCAATGTTGAAAAAGATTCACAGATGGTATGCTCTTTTTGCCTTCTCCATATAATTTCATAATATGTATTGTATTCTACTGAGCAAATGGCAGTACTAGAGTTCGTAACTTACCAAAGTCTTAACAGCTCACACTGGTCCCGATTTGTCCCAACATAAAGTAGATTAGTAGAACATTAGTAGAATGTGATACATGATGATCGATATATAGACTGATCATGAGAAGTTAACTGTATCTGAAAAGAAAGCCTACCCGCTAATGACTGTCTTGATATAGAATGCATGTGACTGGATGTAGTTGTGTCATAATTTGTACAAAGCCAATGGGCCATAGTTGAATGTCCTCTGTGACATTGTATTTATTGATTTAATTTTGCATATTGATTTAGTATAGTGCTACAGGAGGCAACGCTCTTTTGTGAGTATCTAAAGGATAGCCAGCAGATAAATGAACTTAAAGGGATAGAGGTGATTTGGTTTCTTGGTCAGCTGCGATGTAGGCTAGATGGTGGGCAGAATAGTTGTGTCCTCTGGGACGTCCTAATTTCAGAGAATTGTCTTCTGTGCTGAGGGGGAGAGGGTTCAACTTCTAGAGCGAAGAGCATAGAGGTTAAAGTAATCTACGACCAAAGCTTTGTATATCATCTTGTGCATGAAAAGTCTACTTTTTTTGGCCAGTATAGTAATAACAATTTGGTAAGATGGAAGGATGCTTGACCATGATGTGGTCTGCGTGTTGCATACCAAGAATACAATGGGCAGAATCATTTTGAAATATTTGCAGTTTGAGTAGAGTTGGTAGTTAATTCTAGAGAACACAGTTGCCAACAGCTGGGTTGTCTTTTGGGGAACTGCAGAAGGGCATCGTGATAGCTTGTAAAGCTTTTGGTGTTGTTATTTACCAGTGTGTTCATTGAGAAGTTAGCACCCAAGTTGCAGACTTTTTGGAAAGATGTTTAGGGTGTGCCAAGAGAGAGTCAGTCTGTCAGACTGGCTTACAGAAAATTGATGCGCTACAGAAGTCACACTCAGATGAGCTTTATTTTATGACACTTCTTAACCAGCACCACCCCATCTCTAATGTCGGTCGAATGCTAGGATATTATTTGTTACTTGTAAACATCATTTATTAGCTTCCTCATCATTAAAAGCATAACCAGCATTCAATATTAAATACACTTGAAAACAATCACTTCGAAAAACTCGGTAATAAACCAATTACTAATGTATTTAAAATTCCAGTTCAAGATTTAAGTAACAGTTCCCTTTCTGATTGCATTAAAGAATAAAGCTACTGCTACTTTTTTATATACTAAAACCTATAAATACCCAAATGCACTATGCACCGACTGTATGCCAGCTTCTTTAATGACAAAATTGAGATACCTCTTGTGCACTTCTAATATTATAAGACATAAAAGCATTAGATAAGCTAAATCATGCAGAACGCATTGTTCACACTCGTATCAATGATGGTTTATACACATATTTAAATTGGAATTTACTCTAAAGTGACCTTAGACGAAAAGTAGCAGTTGGCGTTGTAGCCTCGGATAAAGTGCATTTAATAGGTCATTTTCCTTTCCAGGTTTTAATTTTACCTCTTCAGAAAAGGTTAATGACTTATTAATAGCTGTAAAAGTCGTATCTGCCCGCAATGATTTGTCCGTAGCCTATTTACTTGCACTACATTACTTTAGATTATTAGTTTACAATCAAAGTTCACATCATACGTTTCAAATAATGTTTTAATTGTATGCCTATTTTTTCCATAATTGTTTTCAGTCTGTAACAGACCTTTTAGGCCCTCTGTGGAGCCCCTATGATTACCAAGGATGTTATAAACTTTATAAGTACTGTCTTAACCTGATTTTGAGATGAGCGCAGCTCTGGTTCTAAACACATGGCTTCTATGCCTACAATTGATGGCAGCCCAAAAGAACGATGCCATACCCATCCCTCAAATTACTTAAAGTAACAGACACTCTCTGCATAATCCTGTAAGGGTGTAAGAATTAATTGGTACAATGTTTGCAGAATATACCTTTAGTGTGCTATTATTAGGCCTCCGTTTATTGATTACAAATAATCCATCCATCATGGCTACCTTTGCTTTAATGAATACCTGTTCAAAATGTTTCCTAAAGCTCAATTTGTTAATTCCTTTTTTTTTGTTTATGAACCAGGTAAATAAAAGCTCCCTCCCGCATGTACCACCTGAATCTCCTTTATATTCATTGTTAATATGTTTATTACATAATAGGACTTCAGGGCTATTAATTGGTGTTGACATTCAATAGGCATGCGGTCTAATGCAACCAAGTCAATGGAGTATGGCATCCACCTAATCGTGGGGATTGGCTTTCGCTGAGTGAAGATCGCAGGAAGAACATAACTAACAAGTGAAAACAGCAATGGGGCTAAGCTACTCCCTTGTTTCCAACCTTTGCAGAGTGAATTCATGCTTTTCACTCCCCTCAATGCTCCACATTTAATTGTGCTCAAGTCATTGTTTGAAAAGCAAAGATGAATGCTAAAAGGGTAATACCTAATGACTAAAATCAGTGGGTGAGCTCAGGATGAAATTTTAGCAACTGTGTGCAAGCTTGGTGAAATAGTGAAACGTAACAATTAACCTGGGCAGCTCCCTTTTAATAATCATTCTGCTCATTTGGAAGATCCACTTATAGTATTCCCCCCTGTTAGATAGGGATCAAGGCAAATATTCCTCTGTAGGTTCACCAGGAAGAAAAATACAGTGGATCTTTACATTTCATTTATGTCTGTTAGGTACACGAGCTGACTTTGTCCATGTATCACAAAAGTTACCAGGAATCTACTGGATTTAGTCATGCAGCCCACTCCTCTCAAGGAGATGGGAGACAACTTAGCTGTATATTCTGAATGCATGTTTAATACTGAAATTTCCGCCAGATATTGATGGACAATGATCAGTAAAAAGTTAACTACACATTGACTGGTTTCAGTGCAAGAAATATATGAAAACTCTGTAACCGGTCTCCTTCTTACCTGCCATGTTAAATAAATAAAATTATTTGTACTTTGCTGGTAGTGTGTATATAGTACTTTTGAGAAATTAAGTCACTGGTTGAGGAGGGCGTGAGCCACAATCTCTGTCAGGGGGAACCACCAAAAGTCACTAAATTAACCTGTTCTTAACCCTCTGCCAGCTTGGCACAAAAGCAGTCAGGCTTAACTTAGAGGGAATTTGCAAGATATTTATGCAGCACTTAAACAGTACCAAAGTGAAAACACAGCACAAGAAAAATTGTGCCCTGCGTTCGTAGTCCTTCGGACTTAGTGGACGTTTTGGAAAAAAATGTCTGAGAAGGTAAAGTTCTACGGGGTTAGGCAACTCACGGTGTCCGAGGAGGAGGTGCCACCTTCGGGGAGCTGCTGGACGGAATTGTGGTGAAGATTCCTACTTTCGAACTACTCTCTTATATGGCCAAAAGTGGAGGGTTAGATGAAGGCATAGTTTTGTGGGGTAATTGATTTTATGAAGTTGAGGGCTATTAGGCAAATAAAAACACACCTCTTCAGTTAAAGCAGCGCATTCTTCATGTGTCCTGTTTAGCACCAGGAAGCCCGTGTGTGGGTAGCTGTTTGCTCTATAAAAACACTGTAACATTAAGGCCTTCTCTAGAGTCCTAACACTGAACCTTCCACCAGCATTATAAGCCTTTTAACCCCTTCAGTGCTGATGACAAAGCCAGCTCATCATGGGCGTTACCTGCTCTACGCGCATGACGAGCTGGCTTTGTCACGTAACGCGCGATTTTCGAATTTTCAGCGCGCAGCGGGAAAACCTGCTAGCGCGTATGCGGTTAATATATCCATCATTGCATTCACTCTATCCATGGTATTCACCCTGAGTGAATGCCAGTCCATTTTAAGCAATATGTTGATTTATTTAAATTCAGCCTCCAACAAGGATGTCTCCTGGCACCACGATAGTGACTCTACTTTAAATGATTATCTCAATACCTCCAAGACATTGAGAAGACCTTCTACAACACCTTATACACCCAAGGTGACAATAATCAAGGCCATCAAAGTCTGGAAGAACACAATGGATGTAGACTGCTACCCATGAGTACTAGCAGTTGAAAACTGATCTTAAACATCTGAATTCAGCAAATCAAAAATTGAAATCTTAATGTCTGGAACGTAGGCTTTTCCCCAGATTTGTGCTCTCTGTTCTTTTTTTTTTTTTTTTTTAAGTTTGAAAGCTTTATTAGAGTAAAATCAGATATTATAATAAGGTGACATCAGCAAAATATAAGAAAAAGGCTAAAGGATGGGATACATTAAACATAAGTAACCAATATCACAATGAAAAGCAAAGCATTTTGAATTATTTTACGGGGAGGAGGGGGGGAGAGGAGGGAGGGAAAATAAAAAGCATGGTAATATCAGAGAGAATGGATAAAAAATAGAAAATACAATGGATGTCAATCAGAAAGTACAGTAAAATACACAATATTTAGCAATACTTGAAATAAGAACTTTTAGCAAAAAGGAAACATGTATTAAAGCTAAAAAAAATCACAATAGTAAAATCGAAAAATATCCTAAACTACAGGCATGTGTTCAAGGGGGTTTGAAATTATCCGAGGAAAGTGGAGAGTATGTCTTTTTGGCAGATTGATCTAAATATAAAGTGAGAGGTAACCAGTAAAGTTCAACATTTCGGGAGGGTTTGCAGGAGGAGGCAAAGGCAACATCAAGTCTGTGTGATTGACATACTAAATTCCACCAGCAAGTTAGAGACAAAGTGTTCAAGGATTTCCAGTTAGAAACAATGTGCTGCAGTGCAAGGGCTAGCATGAGATCAAAAAGACCGTGAGAATGTGGAGGGAGATCCAAGTCGTCTGAAAGGCTACCAAGAAACACAAAAGAGGTGGAAAAATGAATAGAGATGTTGAAAATACGGGAGAGGCGAGAACATATCTGGGTCCAAAAAATGCGAACTGGGGGACATAGGAAGAAAAGGTGTAAAAGATCTGCATTGGGAGCATTACAGGTCCAACAATTAGGTACAGAATTGGATTGAAAACGAGAAATAGAAAGAGGAGAAAGGTAAAGTCTGTGATAGAAGAAAAAGAGGGATTGAGTAAGAGAGGCAGTACGGGAAATCTTCAAAGATCTGGCCCATATTTTGTCCCAAAGAGAAATTAACCATGAGGAACCCAAATCCTTCTCCCAGGACAATTCCAATTTCGATTTGAGGCGGTCTGGGTCAGGGGCTGAGAAATACCGATAAATAAGGGAAGCTTTAGGAACAGTAGAGAGGACGGTAAGTAGAGAGGGAGACGAGGCTGGTAGGCTTTCAGAAGGAAGAGAATAATAACAATCTAGAATGGTTTCCATAAGGATGAAGAATTTCTTTGCAAAAGAAGGAGGGCAGTGGAATTGAGATTGGAATTTAGGAAACGAGCGGGGATGAGCCATCAAAAAGATGACGTACCCAAATGATACCTTTCGCTCTCCATGAGGGCCATGCAATAGGTCTGTTATGTATTAAGATGAGAGAGTTGTACCATATAGGTAATAGTAGGAAGGATTCCTGAGAGACCGAGGTAGAGGAGACTAAAGGCCGTAAAAGAGAAGAGGTATGTTTGAATAAAAGGGGGTTAAGACATGGGGCTTTAGAAGTGAAGCGAATTACCTCTTGTAAAGAGTAAGGAAGCAATAACTCCTGTTCGACAGAAAGCCAGAGGGGAGAAAAAGGGGAGGTTTCCTGAGATAACCAGCGGGAGGCTTGTCGAAGTGAGAAGGACTTGTGGTAAAGGCGAAAGTCTGGAAAGTTGGTTCCACCATTAAGTTTAGATTTACGGAGGTGTAAGAGAGATATACGAGCCTTTTTTTGTTTCCAGAGAAATTTAGACAAAACAGAGTCAATACGGCGAAAATATGAATTTGGGATGCGAATTTGAAGCATGGATAATAAGTAGATCAAAATCGGGGCAATCATCATCCTGATGGAATCAAGGCGACCCCACCAGGATAGGAATAGAGGATTCCAAGAAGAGAGTAGTGAGTCTATTCTAGAGATGACCGCATTCATGTTAAGTTGAATAGAAGAGGAAATAGAGTTGGAGAAAAGAACACCAAGATATTTAATTTTCTTAGAATTCCAAGCAAAGCCGGTGGCTGTGAAGAAGTGGGGAAGGCAAAATTTGGTTAAGGGAAGGATTTCTGTTTTGTCAGAATTTATTTTATAACCTGAAACCAAAGAGAATTTTTCAAATTCACTTAATAAGGAGGGAATAGAGGTGACCGGGTCTGAAATAAATAAAAGGATATCGTCAGCATATGCAGATAATTTAAGGTGATGTTTACCATACGGGAATCCAGAAATGGAGGGATTATTACGTATGGAAGTAAGGAAGGGTTCAAGTGCCAAAATAAATAAAAGAGGCGACAAAGGACAGCCCTGACGAACACCGCGTTGAAGCGTGAATGGGGAAGTGAGTTGGCCATTAACGAGAACAGAGGCCTTGGGCATAGAATAGATCAAAGAGATATAAGATATAAATTTAGGACTGAAGCCATGCCATTTTAAGGAAGCCATGAGAAAGGACCAGTCAACTCGATCAAAGGCTTTCTCAGCATCTACTGAAATGGCTGCAATGGGAATTGATAGTGAGGGGGCTTTACTTAAAACATTAAGGAAGAGTCTGGAGTTATCCGAAGTAAGGCGGCCCTTAACAAAACCACATTGCTCTTTTCCTATGAGATGTGGTAGGAGCGGGTCAAGGCGAAGAGCTAATAATTTTGCAAAAATCTTATAATCTACATTAACTAAAGATATAGGTCGATAGTTTTTACAAAACTTAGGGTCTCTACCGTCTTTAGGGATAAGGCATATGGTAGCATCCTGAAATGAGCCTTGGGCTGATCCAGTAGAACAAAAAGACTGAAAAAGAGATAGAAGTTTAGGCAAAAGGAGATCTGAAAAATGTAGGTAAAATTCAACTGGAAAGCCGTCAGGTCCTGGAGTCTTGCCTTTAGTGAGGGAAGATAAAGCGGTGGACAACTCTGAGATAGTGAGATCAGCATCAATGGCCGAAAAATTAAGGTGAGAGGTATCTGGTTGAGGTATGTTATCAAAATAAGATTGAATAAGCTCTGGGGTAGGGGGGTTCTCAGGAGTATATAAAGATTCATAGAAAGAGTGAAATTGTTCCAAAATGTCTGCATCTGTATGAAGAAGAATATTAGAGGGGGAATAGATAGAGTCAATATTAGTTCGTTCTTTACGCGATTTTAGATAGTTAGCCAATAATTTACCTGATTTATTGCGACCTCCATAGTATCGTGCGCTGCTCCGGAGGAGAAAAGAGGAGGCTGAATCTGTAGTAAGCTTGTTAAAAGCAATCTTAGACTTAAGAAGTTCAGGAGACATATGTTTAGTAGAGGAAGTATAGAATTGATGTTCCAGCGATTTAATGTGTGCAAGGGTAACTTTACGCTTTTGAAGGAATTTTTTCTTCTTTTTAGAGACAAAATCAATGATAAAACCTCGGGCTGTGGCCTTGAAGGAATCCCAAAGAATGTGAGGGGGGGTATCAGGTGTAGAGTTAAGTTGAAAAAATTCAGAAGCGAAAGAACGAAAAGAGGAAGAAAAAAGAGGATCAGCAAGAAGAGAAGGGTTAAAACGCCAACGAGAAGATTTAGGAGTAGGAGGAAGAAGGTCAAAAACAGTAATAATAGGAGCATGGTCAGAGATAACAATAGGCTCAATAGAAGAGGATATGAGGTGTTGAGATAGAGATGAAGATAGAAAAATGTAGTCCAAACGAGAGAAAGTAGCATGAGGAGGAGAGAAAAAGGAAAAATCCATAATATCTGGGTGAGTGAGTCTCCATGAGTCTACAAGATGAGTTTGAGTGATAGTGTCAAGGAATTGCTTATGTGGTTTGTGAGGGGAAAAACGAACAGAAGATCTACGGTCTAAAAAGGGATCAACGATCTGATTACAGTCTCCACCTAATAGGAAAGAATCATCCTGATATTGAACACATTTTGCTGTAATAGAGGGCCAAAAAGAGGAGTCAAAACATGTAGGGCCATAAACATTGAACACCGTAATTGGAATAGCATTAATGAGTAGTTTAGCCAAAATCCAACGCCCCTCATCATCTTTTTCTTCTAATAATACTTTACACTGAAGGCGTTTGTGAATCAAAATAGCCACCCCGTTCCTTTTTTTGAGAGGCAGGAGAGAATAAAACAGTTCCAACCCACAATCGTTTTAGTTTTAAGGATTCAATATCTGAGAGGTGGGTCTCTTGAATAAGAACAATATCTGGATTGTAAGAGGACAGGTGTGAGAGTACTCTTTGCCTTTTGATAGGGTGATTAAATCCTTTCACATTCCATGAAACAACTTTGAAGGTGAAAGAGTAGTAAACTGATCAAAATTGAGAAATGCAAAAACATACTGTATAATTCAAACTTTAGAAAAGTAATAACCATAAAGTTCATCAAAAAGATAGAAGGAAGGATAGGTAGAGGATGAAAAAGAAAAGGGCAAGGGGAGAGGGGCAGGGAAAGGGAAGGAAGAGCAGCAAACGAGGGAGAAGGAAGAAAAGAGAGAAGGCATAGGAGACAGTACAAATCCAAAAGGATGACCGTAATGAACATACCTGGAAGGGGAAGTACACACAGGGGGAAGGTGGGGAAGTGGTGATGCGTTACAAGACGGATGGACCAGGATCAGGAGCAGAACCACACCGAGACCTCACATAAAGGAACAAAGGATGAAACAAGATGGTGAAGGGAACGTCCAACACACATATCCGTCTGGGGAAAAGAAAAAAGAAATTGTTAACATATGGAACATGGTAGATATGATCTAGAACCAGAATGTAGAAAGAGAAAGCAAGAATATATAAGACATGTAAAGCAGAAGAGATATGAAGAAAGAAGATGAGCGAGATAAGAAAAGTAAGATGAAGATAAAAAGTACAGGGAAGCGCACGAACTTAGAAAAACGCTAGTAAAAGACAGGACATGAAGACAACAAAAGCCAGAGTTCAGCCACTATTCGGAGTAGAAGATGAGGCGTCCATCCCCTCTTCACTCTGCAAAAAGAGAAAATTTCTTAGTTCACCAGGATCTTGAAATGACCAAGTCTTATTCCGGTAAGTGACTCTGAGAGTACAAGGGTGAAATAGGCCATATCTTGCGCCCAGAGAGCGTAGAGAGGGACGCATAGCTAAAAATTCTTTACGCCTGGAGGCAGTAACATTAGAGACATCTTGAGATAAGTAAACTCGTTGACCTTGCCAAGTCACTTGTTTCTTGTTCCTTGCTGCTGAAAGAATCAGAAGGAGGTCTGTGTACTTCAAAAATAGGATGATGACTCCACGAGGTTTAGAAGAAGAATCCGCTCTAGCGCCAAGTCTATGAGCCCTCTGTATACTAATGGAGGTAGAGGGGGGTAGGTCCAGAAGTTTCGGCAGAAAAGTGGTAAAGAAAGATACTGGATTGTCACCCTCAAGATTTTCCGGCAAATTGTAAATACGGAGGTTGTTCCGCCTATTGCGATTTTCCAAATCTTCTGTGTGCTTTTGTAGAGAGAGGACAGTCTTTTCTAAAACAACAATACGTTGCGTGTTAGATTGAAGTTCAGGAATATGCTGTTCGACAGTAGAAAGTCGGGCATCCATGTTCTCCCACTTGTCCTTCAAAAGCTGCATATCCGTACTCGTTTTTTCAACAAAGGGACGCATTGCTCGCAGCTCTTCCAAAATTTGATCTATAGAAGAGGTTGAAGGATTATCTTCTGGTGTAGGAGAATTTTGTTTAAGGCGTTTGCCCGATGTAGCAGGTGGAGAAGGCTTACTGGCAGGTGTATGAGCCAAAGATGATTTTTGAGAAGTCATTTATGTAGAACAATGCAATTTATTTGTACCAGATGAAGAAGCCACCGAAGTATTCACCGAGGGCGTAAAGACAAATTGGGGCTTACGAAGTCTCACCATAGAAATGACTTCTTGTGTCAGTAAGCTGAATATGACAGGGTTGCACTCAAAAAACACTTATCTGGTTCAAAGCAAACTTGGCATGAGAAACTAGCACAGAAATAGCAGGAGAGGCATTTGATCTAAGTGCGCCAAAAAATTAGGTACATAACATGAAATTATCTGCCTGAGGAAGCGCTGGTAAATTGCACTGGAAAGCGCCAGCAAGTTGAATGGTGAGTATGCTGGTATTATTAAAGAGAAAAGGCGCTGAACATGACGTTGAGGAAATAAGCTGTGAGGCAGAAAGTCATTAAACAGTGATGGAGGCCAGCTGTGGTACACCGTCAGTTATGAACACTGAAGTGGCAAAGCGCCTGAGGGAAGTGGGTCTCACAGAGGGAGCCTCGTGACCAGAGCTCGAGCAGACGCTCCTCAGCAGAGAAAGTGCAAAAGTAAGCACAAAGGAGAAAAACAGTTCACCGAAAAGTGTATTTGCTCACCCCCAAGGTCGGTAATGCTGAATGAGGCATGGCAGCAGAGGTCGTCTTGGCGGGTGGCGGGAGCGGAGGTCCGGCAGCTCACTGAACCGCTAAGATGGCGGCTCCGTGAGGGACGGCAGAAAACATCGCGGAAGAGATGAAAAGCGGCACTCCAGAAGCCGCAAAGCCGCTCTGGTCGTTCCTCTGATGTTCCGACGGAAAAGTCCGGGAGAGAAGCGTAGGTGGTGTCCCGTTCACATCGGGAAAGAAGGCTGCGAGGAAAACGGTGCGGCGGAGCTCAGCACCTAGCCGGCCATCCTGCGCGGCATCCAAGCCACGCCCCCCCCTGTGCCCTCTGTTCTAAGCAACTTGGTACACCTCCTACCACTTCCTGCAATGAAAGGAACCTCCGAGTCATCATGGACACAGAGCTTTCACTAACTCCTCAGATAAATCAGGTAATTAAAGTCTCTAGCATACATTCAAGACCCTGATTGGCAACTTTCACTCTCTTGAGTTAATTTAGAGGTTTTGGCCATAAGCTTTCAGACAGATTACACGAACGCCGTAGATCTGGGGAGTCTATCCTTCCTTTTTGACATTTTGCAGTACATCTACTACATTGATCGAAGACACCCTAGAGAGGGTGTTTACTTTTTATTACCTTGGGGTTAGGTTGACCGACACATTCCAATTAGTACCCTGTTGACTCTGTTGTATCTTGACCTTGGGATGAGAAGAATCGGTGACATGGCGCATTAAAACCATTAGTGTCCTGGATGCGCTTATGGTTCACCCGGAGCTAAGTGAATACTGTTAATCATTGAACAGACCCAAAGAACTATTCAACATCATCAGACAACAAACATCCAAACTCTCTGCAGTCCCAGGCCAAACCTCCAAAGACCGTGTGACAACTTCGCCAACTTCTTCATAGACAAAATAACCAAGATTGAGCTCACACTAGACGTCAACCCCAATACCTTGTGCACAATCCCACCCCCAGAAACCAAAGCCAATGCATGCAAGCACCCCATGAAAGTCTGGAAATCCTTTAACCCCCTTGCGGAAACCGATATTCTTAAACTGGTCACCACCTCCAAACCTGCAGCTCACGCATTAGATCCCTTACCCACTCAATTGACTAAAAAGCTGAAACTCTTCATAGCTCCATACTGGTGCAAGATCATAAACAGCTCCTTGAGAACTGGCGTCATACCTGAATGTCTCAAAGTCGGCAAAGTCCCTCCACTCCCAAAAAAACCTGGCCTTGGCACTAACAATCTGAACAACTTCAGACCTATTTCCAATCTACCCCTCGTTGCGAAGATCCTTGAAAAGTGCGTTCTTTCACAATTGACTCAGCACAACCTTCTTGATCCCCCACCAATCGGGCTTCAGAAAAGGCTGTAGCACGGAGACCGCAATCCTTAACATCGTGGGGGACATTCACAAATCTCCAGATACCGACAAATGCTGCCTACTCATTCTGCAGGACCTATCGGGCAGCCTTTGACACAGTGGATCACAATCTTCTCATCAAGGCTCTCCAAGACCGTTTAGGAGCAGACATGGTGGTCATACAATGGTTCTCCTGTCCTTACACAACCGCTTCCAAAGGATAAAAATCGAAACCTTCACGTCCGACTCACACCGTGTCAACAGAGGTGTCCCACAAGGATCAGTGCTCTGCCCTCAACTATTCATCATTTATATGGAACTCCTCACCTCCCTACTGAAAAAAGCCAACATCACCTTTCACTTCTATGCAGACGACACCCAGATCTATTTGGAAACCTCCTCCTTTGAAAATATTCAGAGATTGAACAAAACCCCTAAAGAAGTCCAGCCTGGCTAGCCATGAACCACCTCAAACTCAACCAAGACCAAACTAAAATTCTCCTAATCTCCAACAAAGAAGAAAACCCCTAAATCATGGAATGGCTTAAAGAAATCGATGCTCTCAACTGTAATCCCACTCCGGCTAACTCCACTAAATCATTAGGAATTACCCTAGACCCCAACTGGACATGGTCAGTCACATCAAGAACTCTGCGAAGAGTGCCTTCCTCAATCTGAAGTTTCTCAGCAAAATAAAACCCTTCATCCCGCCCATTGACCTCAAACAAGAGACCCAATCCCTGGTGTTATCTAGACTCGACTACGGAAATGCCATCCTCACTGGTACAGGGAAATCCCACCTAGCCCCCCTCAAAACAACTCTAAACGCAGAAGCCAGAATGGTCAGCCGAGTCAAGAAAGGTGAGCACATTGCACCAGCACTCAAAGGTCTAAAATGGCTCCCAATAGAGATGATTGCCAGCTTCAGAACTGCCTACCTCATGCACAAAGCCCTCCACACAGGGAAACCCGAATACCTGTCCTCCAAACTCTAAAAGGCCAGCCAGGCAAGGAACCTCAGGAGTTCCAACTCCCTTCTGCTCATTCCTATGAAAACATGCAAACAGAAAACCACTGCACAATCCTTCACTTGAAACGCTCCCAAAATCTGGAACTCCATCCCAACAGACATTAGTACTATCCCGTCCTTTATAAAATTTAAAAAACTCCTAAAAGACCTCTACCTCAACCGTGCCTTCCCGGACAGGTAACCAGCACTGAAGGGCACATACTTGCATTCCGTAGCACCTTGACACTTTGTCACCATAATCTACCTCCTCCTAACACCCTTTCGCCCCTCCAAGCTCCCCCTCCCTGAATATGGTTCTGCACAAGACAATCATGCACTCTGCGAGGCTCTCAGGACTGCTCTGCCTCAATGTTGCACTACACGCCAGGACTTCCGAAGCAATTTATATGCCTATGATTATTTGGGATTCCTGTACTATAACTGTTGTAAAGCGCTCCAATACCCTCGGGTCTGGCTAGCGCTATATAAAACTCCTTAAATAAATAAAAATAAAATTGAGAGAAGTCCTAAGTAAGAGTGGTGCTAAATGGATTTCCTGGCTACTCCATTTTGCAACCTAGTGTAGATCCCGGAGGTTGACCAATCTCTGGGATTGTCCGGAGCCTATTAGCAAAAAAGACATAGTCTCTGTTAAAGCCACGTATTAGGATTTTGTGGTTGAATGGAATGCAACAATTTAGCGAGCAGGGCGTTTACCCACTGAGTTCTTCAGTTTTAACGTGTATCCCAAGTTTGAGCCCTTTCTTGATCTGATTACACCCCCTTTGGCTAAAAGTTTATATGTGAGATTCTGCCTGGGATGCTTACTTTTAGGGTCTTTTAACCCTTGGGCCTCTGAATCTGACTCAAGTACTTGCCCAGCCAGAGTCTGTTGAACATATTTTGTTCTTTTGCACTTCATACCGCTTCCTTTGAAGAAGGTGGATTCGACCTGTTTGCTGTAACTTGGAAACTAGACATTACTGGGTTGCCCTGAGTATTTAAAAGACCAATAGATAAAATCCTATTGTTTTTTCTGTAAGCAGGTTCTCATTGAATGTTTGGTATAGGCGACAAGTTCGTGATACAAACTGTTTGACTGGCTTTTGTACTATCAGAATTGTAACCAAGCCTAGGGCAAGCTTGGCTGCTGCTTTTAGGAACTTCTCAGTATGATTGATTGATTTTATCTGGCACAACGCTCTTAAATAACATGATAGTATGATACTGATTGTGGTTTTTTAACTTTTTTATGGAAGTTTTAATATGCAGTTTTTGTATGTGCAAACTGAGTGCAATTGTTTTAGTCACTGATTTTTATTTATTGATCGTGTACACTTTGAAGGTTTGGATTAACCACCTAAAGTTTGTGCTAATATTGATGCAAGACACCTTTTGTACCTTCTCGATTGGGATAACAACAGTCCTGTATGACAAGCCATACTTTAATGGTTCCCTGTTAATCGACATATCTTCTTCAATGCGCTGTGTGTTGCTCATAGGACAGTCTGTGGTGTACACCAAATATTCCTGCCACAGAAGCTTCAAACCTATCCGTCAAGAAGGGTCTGAGATCAAAGGTAGCACCCCTAACCACCATTAGCAGGTGCAAAAAGTCTCTTGCACGGTTTGTTCAGTCTTCTTAGTACAATTTTCCTACTCCCTTATTGGCCTTAATAAGCACGTTCATAAACTACCTCAAATACCAAAATGCCATAAAGAAATGGCTAATCCCTCAACCTCTGTGAACCACTTCACCATTTTTCACCACCAAGGTAGGCTCCTGTTACAAGGTAAGGTCCTAAGTAAGAGGAAAGCATTGCATGCTGGATCAGTAAGATCATATGCAGGGTATGTAAGAGAAGCATCTAGTCTTCATGCAGGAACCCGATTTAGGTTAAATTTGATCAACTTTACTCTTCTGTATGATAGTAATAAAATGGCATGCCTAATGCTTCTCGCATATGTCACACAACAAACACTCTACCAATCATGCCTGCAGACTGTAGTTTGCACTAAATCGGACTGGGCTACACAGATCTATGATGCCGTAGTAGTGGCCACTATATGCTACACAGTTGTCAAAAATAATACAAAAGAAGTAGCACTGTTGTATTATAGTTGTAGTGTTTTTTTTTTTTTTTTGAAAACCTTTATTTGAGAAAATGGATGCATACAAATACGGGCCTACAACCCGGGGGCCGGCCACGGAGCAAAACTGGAAAGCACCATCATCAAGTAAAGGCACAGAGTGGTTAAACGATATTACCCAGCGCTGCAAGTCAGTATTATCAGCTAACTAGAACAACTCGACACAGGATTAGAGGAGGTTAATTTTATATATTTAAAGAATAAAGGATCGGTCGTATAGATAGCAACCTGGAGTACATGGCGGGGAATAATCCAACTGTTTCGTTGCAGTACAATAGAAGAGCAGTAGTCAGAAAGGTCCATAGCATGCAAAACATAGGTCAGTTTATATTTCCTCAATGGTAGTGTCCACGCCCAACCACATGTACCCAGAGACTAACAGAACAGCAATTCCGCAGTAATAAAAACCCATCAGGGAAACAGATAGGCTGCAATCACTATACATCCCAACCCCAGAAATAAGAAAACGAGAAAACCAAAGCAGAAAAGAAGTAGGGGGACTCTACGTTATTTTACCCGCCCCTCAATGATAATGGCGAGCAATAATACAAATAGCGAACGTGCTTGGGGGCGGAGTGACAAATCAGGAGAAACAGTGCCATGAGTATCATGTGTCGTAAAATACATATTCCTCCCCTCACTGTAACTCACCCCACGGGGTTACAAACAGTCGTGGAGACCCAAGGAAAGGATACAAAAGAGCCATAGAAACAAAGAACTACCTAATAGACCCTACTCCACCCATCCCACCCTGCACCCCTGCAGAAGGCTATGGCCTACCCCCCCCAGCAGCGTGCCTTTCGCCCTAATGATGAACCCGAAATAGAGAAAAAGAGAATATAGGGAAACGGAAAAAGAAAGGGAGAAAGAAGAAAGAGCCTGGGGAGAGGAACCAGTAGCAAATGGTACGGCCCCGCCCCACGCCCACTTACGCTGTGAGTAATACCCAAAACGAAACTGGCAAGTGTTCAGTTACACGCAAATACGAAGGAATCAACAAAGTATCACAATGTAAGGCAGTCCATAACTCCATATACCAATCAGTAGTCCTCCGAAATGAACCGGGTTCATCCTAGTCCCTTCTGGGCCATCGTCGCTATGTACGTAGATCCAGTGGGCATAGGACATGACGATGAAGAAAGGCCATGGAAAAATTGCTGGAGTATCAACGGAAACAGCCAATAGGACCCCCTCTCACGCGGGCAATGCAGATACTGTTCACAGCAGCCGTACATACCAATGTCAATGGACTCCAGCGGTTCCACCCGTTCATGAGTAGGACCATCGCCACCCCAGCCAGGAAGCGGGGAACAATCAACGACCGCACCGGACCCATCCGTGTCCTCAAGAGCCGGCCCGGGAGGAATGGCGGCCACTACTTCCCCCCGCACGCAGGAATCCCGGACCAAGGTCGACCTCCAGGACCTCAAAGCTTGCAGGACGTCGCCCACCGTGGGTTCAAGCTCACCAGTACAGGCCCAGGAGGAGTGCAAGGGCAAGAAATCGGCGTCCCGGGACCCTACACGGAAGATGGCAGCAGCCGCCATTTTGCAACAATTACGCCGTCTCTCCGGATTCGTCTCCAAGGGTGAGCTCAACAGCAGAACCCCGGCGGGACCCCCCTCAAGCGCACAAGCAGCACCCACAGCGCTGAAATAGTGGTTACAAGGGAGGGGGACCCGCCGGTGACACCGCTCCACCAAAGTCCTTCTTCGCCACCAAGTGAAGGAGCACGGTACGGCCGGACGGCAACAAAGGGGGGAGCCACCAGACACGGCGTCCCCACCCCACGACTTGCCGCACACCACCTCTGGAGCACCGGACGAGTGTCCCAGGCGCGTTCATGTGCCTCCGGGCTCTTCGCACATCGGCATCTTCCGGCCGGCCCCAGACCTCCACCCGAGGCCACCGCCGACACCGTCTCGCCGGCAACTCGCTAAGGGCGAGGCCCCGGTCTCAGCCCCGGGAAGGCCGCACTTTCCGGGAGGGCACCGCTGTGGATCCACCGAACACTTGACCCACCGGGATGGAAGGTAAGTTACTGCAAAGCTCTGCATATAAGTTGTTGTCTGTTTTGGGCAGGATAATCGACAGGATATTAGATTTCAGGCAGGTAGGGCGGCGGAGCCGAGCTAACGTGCGGCCATCTCGTTGTCGAGCTTGGCTCCTCCCCCTATAGTTGTAGTGTTAAATGATTCTTGGGACAAGCTGTGTAAAGAAGAATTGTAAGATAGAACATACATATTGTGTCTGGCAATTTAATGTTAAGCAATGCAATGCCACAGTAGATTTAACATTTTGCTCAGATGTTGCAAATGTCCTCTATCTTTGCAGTGAAATTTAAATGCACATATGTGTTGCTGACATTATTACGACTTTACTCCAAGTGCCTATGAGAAAGTCTGCCATTAGTGGCATCTGGGATCTCTTTGGTCGCTTTAGGGAACTCTTATTGTAGATGTAATCTCCCTAAAAGAAAATTTTCCACAACTATCGAGGGATAAGATTTTAAATTAAATTACAAGTCATGGATTCGATGTTAAACAACGAAGACCCCCTTCCACCACTTGATGTTGGCAATGAACACAATTATGCAAGAGCCTCCTTTCGTTAGTCCACACTGATTGTTATTTATTACACTTTTTTTAAGGTACGTTTTGTTTGGAAGCCATCACTTTAATGCCGTCTTTATTGGGCAGTGAAATGGGGCAGTATGAGCTGCAATCTGCTGGATACTTCCGATTTTTTTTTAAAACAACAGCGTGATGCCCTCCTTGAGCGAGCATTGAAACAAATAAAAATATTCACCTTATTGAACATTTAGAGACATTCATGAAATATCGTTTTGTGGGGTCGGGAGAGGACTATAGCATTTCGCTATATACGGAGGAGAGAGACCGTCCTGGTGATATTTGATGATTAGGGTGCTTGTTCTGAGTAGATCATACATTGGGGCAAATCAAGTCTCTACCCAATTGGGAAGAGCGGGACTTAGCAGACCTGCCCACACTGCTGCATATAAAGAGGGAGGGTTTCAAATATCTTGGTATCATGGTTACCCTAGATGGTGAGCGTGACTTTGACCACAATCTTCATCGAATACTAGCAGAGTTCCAGGCAGATGTCGACTGATGGAGGAAACTACCGCAGGCACTGCTAGGCCGGGCAGCTATGTTCAAAATGATTTCCATGCCAAAATTCCTGTATGGACTTCGCAATCATGACTCTTCTATCCCAGATTAATGGGGAGATTCGCAAATTGTTATGGGACAGAGGGCATCCCAGAGTGGCTATACAAACCTTGCAGCATTGCTTGGGGTGGGCAATGAGGTACACTCGGGAGACCCCATTGTGGTTAGGGATGAGACTCAAAGAAAAAGGGACATGGAAAGGCTTTAAGACTTGGGACCTCATCCGGATTTCCAGACTGGTGGAACTTCTAGAAAATGGGGATCTCATTCCTTTCAGCTCCCTTCACTGTAACTATCAACTTAGTGCTACACAACACTATAAATATTTACATTTGAGACATACATGGTGAACCGAGAGAATAGGCACGACGGACATCCCGAATACCCCCCATTAGAAGGGAGAGTACTCCAGATGGAATAATTAGAGAAGGTGGTCTTCCACATGTACAAGACCATAAAGATTAACAAGCCTGATAATCTGAAGAAGCTAAGAGAGAAATGGGAAAGAGACCTAGGAGAGTTAGATACCAAGGACTGGGAGGCAGCCCTGATGCATCCACAGGAGATAGCGATTAAATCAATATTGCGACTTATAAAAATGAAGATTCAGCATAGGATCTATTATGATTAGTCCTGATTGCACACATTTGTGAGAGCTGAAACACTGAACGGGCTGAGATGTGCGGAGCATGGGGACTCGTTCTTCCACACACTCTGGGACTGCCCAAATATATGCCTGTACTGGAGTAAAATATTTGATGGGCTGGACAAGATCCTGAATATGCCCCTTCAACGGACTCCAAACACGTGCTTCTCGGAATCCCTACAGATGTGGATTTCCAGAGAAAGCAACTTTTGTTTTGCAAACTAAGTCTTTTTTATTTTAGTTCTCTTTTAATATCTTTATTAATTTAAAAAGGACATATAAATAGTTCAGATATAATAAAAAGCAATACACTGACAAAGTAACAATACATATTCAGTGTAAATACTGGCAAATATAGTTCCTATATAACAATGCGATTAGTATGTCTGCAGAAAATGAAATCAAAATGGAACCATACTAAAGAGTCGGGTGCATTACTTGATAAAAATCAAACATAGGAGAAAAGGCAAGGAAGAAAGCTAAAGATAAAGAGAGAAAAAAGAAAAGAAGAAAGGGGAAAAAAAGAGAGCGAGTCTCCTGCTACAAAAAGGCAGAAAAAAGAAATTAAGGAGACGACACAAAGGGATATTGCTCTACCATACCCTATGAAGCTAAGTCCACATATCTATCCAAAGATCTCCATACCCCACTAGAAAAAGAATGAGAAAGGTGATTCTCCTCCACAGAGGCATGAGCCCCACAGAGGAAAGAGACCCAAGCAAACCATGTATGATATGATATGGATCCAAATGATTTCCACTCCGTGAGGATAATCTTCACCGCAATTGTTAGCAACAAGTCTAATAACTGCATATCTAAAAAATCCAGCGGCAATGGCAATAATGCAGCCCATGGACCCAACAAAATTAAAGGTAACAAAAGCTGAAACTGAATGTTAAAAATTAGAACAAGATGTTTACGGACCAGTTCACAAAACGGTTGGAGTAAAGAACATTTAAAAAACATATGTTGATGTGTACCAGCAGCTAGATTACAACTCCAACAGAGATCTTTATCCTTAAGATTGAGTGTAGGCGTACCGGGGTCCAATGCAGCAGATTAAGAGAACAAAATTTAGACTGAATTAAAGAAGGAGCAATTTTATTACGCAAAGAAAGTTTCCCAATAGTTTGCCAAGTTTCTGGGGTAATATGCTTAAAAAGATCATGGTCAAAATGGCGTAGCCATTTCTGTTGTGTAACAGTAGACAACAAAGGTGGAGTGGAAGATAAAAACTTTTAGAAGCCACATGGCCCGTTTTGAACCACATAGATAGAAGAGAAACAGTATGAGAAAATGGATCAAAAGGAACTTTAGCAACAGCAACTTTAATTTTAAAAATGTATAAAAATCCAAATTAGTCAGTGAAAACTGCAGAGCAAGGCAATGGATCATGATTTGGGCCATAAAGATGTTGGACTAGCGTGATACCCTTGTTAGCCCAATGGGCCACTGACACCAACGACGCAGCCCGCAACCTCACACAGTGGATCGTCAACTGCGCCGACGCCCTTGCACCACTGTGGAACCCTCCAGGCAAGCCCGGCAACAGGAAAACATGGTTCACAGCAGACCTCAAAGAATCGAAGAAATCCTGCCGAACCCTCAAGAAAACCTGGTGCCAAAAAACATGACAGCCCTCAAGAATGCCACCCGCAAACACCACCAGCTGATCTGCACCACGAAAAAGACTTTGTTCAAAGAACGGCTGGACAACAACACACACAACAGCAAGGAACTCTTCAGCATCGTAAAAGAGCTCTCCAATCCAACGCCAACAGCAACAACATCACACCGTCGCAAGACCTCTGCAACTCCCTCGCCACTTTCTTTCTCTGCAAGATCGCTGATATCCACAACCGCTTCGGTGACCAGACTCCACCCCCAGCCACCGAACCAACGTCCCTACAACCACCCTCAGCGCTTGGACTCCCATCAGCACCAAAGACACCGCCCACGCTATGAACACCTTCCACTCTGGCTCACCTTCCGACCAATGCCTCCACCACATTTTCAACAAAGCCGACACCATCATCGTTTCCCACCTACGCAACGCCATAACCAACTCCCTCGCGTCTGCCTCCTTCCCAGAGATCAACGCCCTACTGAAGAAACCCACAGC
Source organism: Lissotriton vulgaris (assembly GCF_964263255.1). Lineage (NCBI taxonomy): Eukaryota > Metazoa > Chordata > Amphibia > Caudata > Salamandridae > Lissotriton > Lissotriton vulgaris. The sequence goes on along the minus strand of NC_141686.1, from coordinate 51,666,824 downwards.
GGACCCTAAAGACCTCAAAAACATCCGCTCTATTTCTCTTCTTCCCTTCCCGGCGAAAGTGATCGAGAAGATAGTCAATAAACAACTGACCGCATTCCTCGAGGCCAACGGATCCCTCGACCCATCCCAATCCGGATTTCGAGCCAACCACAGCACCGACAACGGGGAAACCACCGCCCTCATCCTCCTAGACCTCTCAGCCGCCTTTGATACAGTCTGCCATCACACCCTAATAACTCGCCTCCACAACGCCGGGATCCAAGGTAAAGCCCTGGACTGGATCACCTCGTTCCTCTCCGACAGAACCCAGAGAGTCCGCCTCCCTCCCTTCCGCTCCGCGGCCACCAAGATCATCTGCGGCGTACCCCAAGGCTCATCGCTCAGCCCAACCCTCTTCAATATCTACATCAGCCCCCTCGCCACCATCGCACACAAACAGAACCTCAACATCATCTCATACGCCGACGACACCCAGCTGATACTCTCCCTCACCAAAGACCCATCCGCCGCCAAGCTCAACCTCCAGGAAGGAATGAAAAACGTCGCTGAATGGATGAAACTCAGCAGTCTGAAACTGAACTCAAACAAGACGGAGGTCCTCCTCCTCGGACCATTCCCATCTGCCTGGGACGAAAAAAAAAAACGACTCCTGGTGGCCCACAGAACTAGGCACCACACCGACACCCACTGACCACGCACGCAACCTGGGATTCATCCTGGACTCCTCTCTCACGATGACCAAGCAAATCAACGCCATCTCATCTTCATGCTTGAACACCCTGCGCATGCTCCGTAAGATCCTCCGGTGGATCCCTACCGGAACTAGAAAGACAGTCACCCAGGCCCTCGTCACCAGGCGCCTAGACTACGGGAACACCGTATACGCAGGAACCACAGTCAAACTTCAGAAAAGACTCCAACGCATACAGAACGCATCCACATGACTCATCCTCGACATCCCCCGCCACAGCCACATATCAGCCCACCTGAGAGACCTGCACTGGCTCCCCGTCAACAAAAAGATCACGTTCAGGCTCCTCACCCACGTACACAAAGCGATCCACAACATAGGTCCAGAATACCTCAACAACCGCCTCATGTTCTACACTCTCAACATGCAAACTCCGCTCCGCCAGCCTCGCCCTCGCCACTGTCCCACAGATCCGCAGAACCACAGCCGGAGGAAGATCATTCTCCTACCTGGCAGCCAAGACGTGGAACTCCCTCCCCGACCACCTACGACTGACCCAGGACCATCTCACATTCAGGAAACACCTCAAGACCTGGCTCTTCGAGCAGTAGCAGCACTACCCCCTCCCAACCCTCCCCCCCCCCCCAGCACCTTGAGACCCTCACGGGTGAGTAGCGCGCTCTACAAGTGTATTGATTGATTGATTGATTGACTAATGCCGAATCAATATCAATCTCAATTTTAGGATTGTGCCACAAAGAAGACCATCTAGACTTATGGGTTGGTTTAGCAACTTTTTTATCAATAGCTTTCACAGCAGCAATGGTATCTGAATTAATAGCACAAGAAAAAGGAATAGACAATGTGGTAGGTAATGAGTAGATATTTTGTGTTCAATAAACACCCACGGCGGAGTATGACAAGGATCTGTAGAGAACCAAAGAGCCCCTTGAGAGGCTAAAAAAGCCACTTGATAACGATCCCAGTCAGGAAAATTACAACCTCCCATATCATAGGGTTTCCTTAAATGTTTATAGGCTATTCTGGCTCTCTTATCACTCCAGAGGAATTTTGAAGTGAGGGAATCAATTTCATGAAAAAAAGATAAAGACAACTTGGAAGCATTGAGGACACAAAATTAATATTGGGCGTAATCATTGCAAACTAAGTCTTGTAGTGACGAAAGGAGATATCGCCAGAAACACCTTTCCTTTAGGAATGGAGAAGGGGGGTGGATCTTTACATGGCTTTAGAAAAAGTCACATATAAAGCTAGCTATTGTACAAATAAAAATGCTTACATTCTGGGGTCCCTGGTGCAAATATTATGACGTGAATATGATAGATGAAGAAATTGTGTCCACACTGGAATGATTCTTATGTCCTCCAGTAAAACTGTACATTACTGTATGTAACTTGTATGTTAGACTGCCCAATAAAAGAAATAGATTTACTGTATTGTCACAGGTGCTGTGATGATGACCTACAACTCTATATAAGTTGTTATGTGTGCGCATTAGTGCACCCCTTATTTATTGTTTGAAAAATAAAATATAAATATTTATATATAATTTTGCAGTTTGTATTCAAATCTATCTTTTTATGTTTCCTTGGAGCCTTGTAATACGTAACAGTAGCTTAGCTAACACAGCCTTCCCTACCATTTTCCATCTATTCTTGGTCAATTTATAAAACGCATGTCTTATCACACCAAATGAGTAAACTACAGTTCCGCTGTCAAGTGAAAAGAGATTAGCAAGATTTGTTACCTTATGATTGGCTAGGAGGCATGGACACAACACAATGCTCTCCCTGCATGGATTTCTCTCAGAAGTGTTTGTATTTGAGAGGAAAAGATCAGTCATTACCATTAGCAGTAACAAGCATTGGCAAAGCCAGTAGCTCTTTCCTCAGCAAGCTGTTTCAATGGTATTTCATTATGATAAGAGAGACTGTGCCACATGAAAAGTGTTATGACAATGGCAGTAGAAGGGTACAACTCAGATAATCAAAAGTGACGGCGAATAAGAAATGATACAGGTGTTGGACATAGGTAATTGAATACACAGCTGGGAAATGAGTTGGAACATAAACGTCCTGCAGTCATGAGTGATGGGCTAGGTCATAGGTCACTCAGTGCGCATATATATGCAGTGCTATATACGACAGAGCTGAAGTTGTCTGTACCAAAAACTCAAGTGTTGGAAAGTGATTCATTGTTTAGGGAGGGGATTGAAAGCCTACTCAAGCAGCAACCATGGTCTCTGTCAGGGTGAAACACAAGCAAACCCCAAATTAACCTATGCTTATCTCCCAGTCAGGCTTAACTTAGAGGCAATGTGTTAAGTATTTATGCAGCACTTCAAACAGTAATAAAGTGAAAGCATCAAAAAATCCCACATCAATTTAGAAAAATAGAGTTGCATTTATTCAATTATTTCAGACCAAAATGACAAAAATTCAATCAATAGAACAAGAGATATGGAACATTAAAGACTTAAGGTAAATAGTGCCAAAAAGCACAAAGCACCAACTTAAAATAAGTTAACCGAATGTTATATGGGAGAGGCAGGCCTTGCAATAATCGAAAACAAATGTAAGAGTTTTGCACAACAAGAACATGTAAAAGTTAAAAATATATGTCCAACGTTTTAAATACGCTGCACCCTGCCATGTGGGCTATTTAGGGCCTAATCTAGGGGTGACTTATATGTATTAAAAAACAGAAGGTTCACCGTACCTACCTCACCCCGATTTTGTTGAGTCGCTACTCCGAGGACAGAGGGGGCAGTTGCCCCAGATGTAGAGCGGAGGGGGCGGGCTTCCTGCACTTAGCCTGGGTCTGCCCGTTAATTAGGGGCTTTTGGGCAAGCATTGTAGATCACATAATTGCCACGACAAGCCTCCAGATCACACTAACACCCTTACATTGCTTACTGGCGTTGTTCTCTAAGCCGAGGAAACTGAAACTTTCTTATAAATTACTGCAACTCATGTTAGTGCTGGCAAGGCGCATGGTAGCTATAGCATGGATGGGACAGAGGGCACCAGAGATAACTATGTGGCTAGGAGACGTGAGAGAATGGTCCCTAGCCGAAGAAACAGATATGCAGAGTACCAGGAGGGATGAGAAATTACAAGAGGACCTGCTTGCCTGGCGAGCCATGTGTATCTCTGGATTAGCAATGAGAGGCCGATCTTCCCAGAGCGATTCCGAAGGGACCAGTGGCAAATTATTCTCAGCGCAGGAATCGGGGTCAGATGGGGAGTGTCTCTTAAGGTTTATTGAACACAGTGCATGGTGCGAAGTCTGGTTATATGCCCACGATGATGCCTATTCATTTGTTTGCTATTCCATTATTCCTCATGACTCTTGAGTATTCCAAGTGAAGTCTATGTCCAAAAAGTGCCATAATGAGACTGTTGATTTGTATACATGTGTTGTTATGATGCCAGCTGGGGCGGGGGGGGGGGGGGAGGGGGGTTCATTTTGTAACTGTTACATTACAAAACTGAAAAATAAAGTTGAAAAAAAAGCACACAAAAAACAGAAGGTTGAGGCCTGCAAAATGTTTATTTTGCCGGTTCGAAATGACAGTTAATAACTGCACACAAAGGCTGCAATGGCAGGCCTTAGACATCTTAAGTGGGGGGCATAATCAGTGCCTGAATAGTAGCATTTAATTTACAGGCCCTGGGTAAAGGTGGTAGCACTTTACTAGGGTCTTACAAATAAGTTAGATGTGCCAATTGAGTGGAAGTCAATTTTACCATGTTTGAAGGAGAGAACACATGCCCTTTAGCACTGTTTAGCAGGGATGGAGAATGACAGAGTCCTAAAGCCAACAAAAACCATTCTAAGGCTGAAAGGCTGACCTAAAACCAAACAGCATTAGCAAAGCCAATAAGCCTGGCCTATACAAAAGCTATGGACTTTGTGAATGTATTTTAGCCATATGGTGCAGCGGACCTCTGCTCTGCAGCATGGCTGAAGTTAGAAAAAAAAAGTGCAATGACGCTACGAATGCTGACCGCTGGGCGTTAGGGGAAAGTGGGGGGAAGGGGAGGGGGGGGGGGGGTTCATTGGGGGGGAATGTTCCGCTTTCTCAGTATGGAATTATTCCCTGCCTTCACAAACAAAACTTTCCAAAAACATGAGAAAACACCTGGTCAGTAAATGTAAAACTACTGGAAATGGAAATACATAGTTATACAGCAATTTTTAGAATATATGTACAAGAGTACTTGCCAAAAAACCAAAACTGCCATCCTTAAATAGGCAGGAGGGCTGCAGTCTTCTAAAGTGGTATGGAGTTGTCAAAAGTGAGAAGGATCATGGCATGGGTAAGAGTTTTGAAACTCACAAATACATAAAAGATATTCAAGGAAAAAAACTTGCTTGTTTTATTATCTTACATTAGAGCTGAAGTTCTCTGTGTTGGTCCTGCTTGAAGGCAGCACCAAAAAGGCCATGCAGAGCAGGGAGCGCAGCACTGTCTACATTTTTTTACCAACTTGAAACCCATTGGCGTTACTTTTGGGAGCTTTTTGTTTTCTGGCCAGATGGGTGGGCCAGCAACAAAGGTCGAGATGAGGGGCTGATGGGAGGCAAACAGGGAAATCAGCAATGGGGAATGGGGCGAGGGCAGGCCGGACAAGCTAGATTAGAGAAAAGGGGGGCAGGGGGAGCAGGCAAGCAACAATGCAGGAGTTTAAGAGAGGGAAGGGTGCAAGTAAAAAAGGAAAGAAAATACCTCTGAAAAAAGCGATCAGTGGAAGGATACTGGGCAAGGGAAGCAGTGCTTGGGCCATGCTCCAGTGCAGGGAAAACAGATGAAGATTAAATGAAGCTGCCACACACTGACTAAAGAGAAGAAAGGAAATGAGCGCAATGATGAAGTCAACCAATGGTAAGCAATAGGCGGGCTCTAAGGCCCCTGTAAGTAAACAAAATATCTTGCAAACGCTATCTCAGGCGAGAGCTAAAGTATAGTCCATGAGGGTGAGGTCAAACTCAAAGAGATGAAGCTGCCTAGTAAACATACCAAAGGGCATAAAACAACCACCAGTACCCCCAAAATATTTAGGGGCGCTGGGGAGAAAGCAGGAGAATGTTTTATTGGGGGTTGGGAGAATGTGTCCTGCCTTTATCATGCAGTCTTTGTCATTCAGGTAATTTTGTTTTAATAACATAGTTTTCAAAAAAAGTAATTTAGGATTTATGAATTGGAAGAGGTAAATGGAGGTATGAGTGATTTTAGTGTTTGAGGGTGGGCAGAGATAAAGGGAGGTAAAGGTGATTTTAGGGTTTGGGAGTGAGTAGAGGTAACAGGAGGTAAGGGTGATTTTAAGGTTTAGTGGTGGGTATATATAAAGGGAGGTAAGTGTGTTTTAACGGTTCAGGGGTGGGTAGAGGTAACGGGAGGTAAAGGTGATTTTAGGGTACAGGGGTCTGTAGAGTTAAGAGGAGTTAACTGTGATTCCAGGATTTAGAGAGTAGTAGAAGTGAAAGGATGTAAGGGTGATTTGAGGGTTCAGGGGTGGATAGAGGTAAAGGGAGGTAAGCATACGTTTAGGGTTTAGGGGTAGGGGTAGGGGTAGGGGTAGGTAGAGGTAAAAGGAGGTAGGGGTGATATTAGGTTTCTTGGATGAGTAGAGGTAAAGGGAAATAAGGATGATTTTAGGATTTAGGTTAGGGTAGAAGTAAAGGGAGTTAAGGGTGATTTCGGAGTTTGGGGATTCGTAGAGGTAAAGGGGTAAGGCTGATTTTAGGGTTTGGGGTTGCATGGAGGTAAAGGGAGCTAAGGGTGATTTTAGGGTTCAGGACTGGGTAGTGGTAAAGGGAGTTAAGGATGATTTTAGGGTTCAGGGATGGGTAGAGGCAGTGCTTAATTTGAGTTGGTGGTTTCCGGTGATCGCCACCAGCACTTAATTGCCGGCACAAGCACTTAGGATAGCTGCTCATTCAAATATGAGGAGAAAAAACATTGTTTATTCATTTAATACATGTTTAAAACAACCAATACCTACCACCCAAACCATTTTTAAAGCTTTGGGGACCTTGAACAGTCTAATTTGTCAGGGTTGTAGCAGTGTGATGGTTAGTACTTGTGTAAGTTCTGTCATTGGCAGCGCTGGCAGTGGCAATGTGTCTGGTGCTAACCGCAGTGGCCTCATCTCAAGGGTCCCAGCACTTATTTAAAAAAAAAAAATTAAGCACTGGATAGAGGTAAAGGGAGGTAAGGGTAATTTTAGAGTTTAGAGGTGGATAGAGGTAAAGGGCGTGAAGGGTGATTTCGGAGTTTGGGGATCGTAGAGGTAAAAAGGTATGGGAAATTTTAAGGTTTGGGAGTGCATGGATGTAAAGGGAGCCATGGATGATTTTAGGGTTCAGGGGTGGGTAGAGGTAAAGGGACTTAAGGATGATTTTAGGGTTCAAGAATGGGTAGAGATAAAGGGAGGTCCGGGTAATTTTAGAGTTTAAGGGTGGCTAGAGGTAAAGGGCATTAAGGGTAATTTGGGGATTTGGGTATTGGTAGAGGTAAAGGGGGTAAGGGTGATTATAGGATTCGGGTGCATGGAGGTAAAGGGAGTTAAGGGTGATTTTAGGGTTCAGGGGTGGGCAGAGGTAAAGGGAGTTAAGGTTGATTTTATGCTTCATGGATCATCAAGAAGAGGCGTGCGCAGGCCCTCATGACCAACACAACTGCTATGTGGTACTGCAACAAGCAGGGCGCAGTGAGGCCTGGATACTGTGCTAGGAGGACCTATGTAGCTGGATGACCAAAACATATTTCTAGTAGCCAATCATCAGGCAATATTTGTGAATGCCAGGGCCTAGGTGCTCACCAGACATCGGCTGGAGGCCGAGGTGGCAAGGTCCATCTTCGATCACTGGGGCATGTCCTAGTTAGACCTCTTCACCACAGTCGAGAATGAACCATGTCAAAATTACTGCACACTAGATTTGTCTTCAAGAAAGTCACAGTGGTGCATTACCCCTGCGATGGGACACTGATCTCCTACACACGTTCCTGCCAGTGTCTCTAATGCCTCGAGTTCTAAGAAAGTTAGGACAAACAAGAAAACGTAATAATCCTGGACTGCCCATGGAGTGTTTGCTAACAAAATCTCTTGAGCATTTGGGTAGACCTTCTGTCTCAGCACCAGTAGTGGGTACACCCCCTGAGTTTCTGCAACCTACATTTCCATGCATGGGGTTTGTGCCTGTTAAATGTATTTGACCTGCCCGCTGCATTGTTCGATGTTACCCTGGCAGCCCAACTCCAAAGTTTAGTTTTATGATGGGTGCTGGGAGTAATTGTTTGCCTGGTGTGGTGCTCATCATACACTCTCTGCACGCCAACGTTTCTGATATGTTATTATATATTTTATAATGGGACCAGCAAGGCCATGCAGTGGGCACCTGTAAGAGTTATCTATCTGCCCTTTTGGACTTTCTCTGTTGACCTAATTAACCGTCTCTGTTTAACGGACCTGTTTTGTTGCGTTTTAGCTGAGATCTGACTCCCATATGTTGCTCGAAGCCATTTGTCATGCCACAATGGGACTTAAACTTAGTTGGGGGCGTTTCTTATGTGCATGCCTTTTGAGCTAATTCACAGCTGCTCATTGCGGCTTCTGGCGCTAAAAGCAATTTTCCTCATTGCCAGCATCTCTGTGTGCCCCATGAGTAAACTGCAGGTGTTCTCAGTGTAACCGCCCTACACTACCTTCTATACAGGCATAATAGTTCAGAGGATATGGGCAGAGGCCCAACCTTCTTATCCCGAGTTCTGACAACTACTAGTACAATTCTTTTTTACTTGACCTCTCCGTTCAAAAAAGGGACAGAGACCCTATCAGATTGTCCCCGAAAGGATATATGAGCTTTTGCATTGAACTCACAAAAGACCATTATGTGAATAACCATGTTTTTGTGGGATTCTGTGGAGCAAGCATAGGGACAGTGGTGCAGAATAGAACTCTGCCGAGATGGATACTTCTCTGCATCTCAGAATGCTATGTACAAGCCAAGAAACAATCCCAGGAAGACCAGTGGCTTATTCCACCAAGTCTGCTAAGAGGGCATGCGGAGGGTGGTGCCTATATTGGGCTTCTTTCAAGCTCTGCTGTGTGAGCTTTTGCATCATTTTTGCTTCTCAGTCCTGCAAGACGTTCAGGTTTGGAAATCTATGAGGAATTCTAGGTCTGGAAGGAACTTCAGATAATGACCAACCGCTGTGCTCTATGTTGTAATGCCCCTTTCAAGCTTGACTAAAATGAAAGAGTAATGTAGACCGGTTTAGAGGCTTTTTCTGTGGTTTAATAAAAATTAACTCAAAAGAGTTAATCAGTGTTTGCAAACGGTAATTCCCTTGATGTAGTCATCTGATTCAGGTGAAAAAAATATTCATAGTACACAGCTTGAAGCCAACCCCTTTTGCCACGATCTTGGTTACGGTGTCACTTTATCAGGACTTATGACAGTTGTTTAGGTAATCTATTCATATTTAAAAAAAAAAATAATACAACAAGCCTTTTGACTTTATTTGTATTACGAATTTACCAAATATGCTGTTATGATCTAGCTAGTGTTGTCCTTTTCTCTATTTAATCTGTTAATATCGTTTCTCATCTCTACCTCTCTTTTTCACACTATTGTCAATGTCCTCTGCTTGCTAATGGTTCACCTCTCTGAATATAATCATGGATGCTCACCTATGTTTCCCAACAATTGTCATAAGCCCTGATGAAGCAACATTGTAAACAACATCATCCCAAAATATGTCTTGACTTGTACCAGGAATGTGTTCTGAACAAATCAATTAACATAAATGATTACCTTTAAAGGTTAGACTTTGCAAATCTTGATTAACTCATTTTAGTAACTCAGAAAAAGCCTCTTAATCTTTCTAGATTACACTTTCTGGGACAGGTCTGCACCGCAGACTCTGTACCTTTGAGAGACATTGCTGTGGTATCCATTTTTAAGTTTCGGAATCTACGTTAGAAGTAACCATCAGAAGAACAAGTTACTTACCTTCTGTAATGGTCTTTCTGGTGGATTATCTATCTAGGCATAAAGATGTCACTGACCTCCAACCACCCAATTCTCTGTAGTGGGATCATGAACATCATAATATTGTTTGCTGCAAGTTAGATTTTGGCACCCTGTCATCTGCAGTTTGTTCTTAGTGCTGGGTGTCTGAGAAAAGGGAAGGAGAAGGATTAAGAAACTGACATCAGCTCACAGTGGTGGCACTTATTTGCTTCTCCACTCTTTCACTTCTGGGTGTCTGTAGTATGTTAGATTAGGTATATGTATGTGTCTCTTTAATTATTAGAATGTTCTGTTAGAACTTTACTATGTAATTCTGCTATGTCATTAGAACTGTGGTTTAGCAGATGCTGTTCAACCTACTTCCTTTCAACCGCTCATGCTGTGGGCTCCTAAATTCTTTATACTTCTAAATGAAACAAGAAGCTATTTACTACGATTAAGAGTATCCTTGTTCTGTTGGCGTTCCTCACTACCTCATTTTGGTACCAGGAGTGGGGTAAGGCAAAGGAGTTTTGCTGTTACAAGAGACTTTTGCTATTCCGCATTTCAACTTTACAAAAAGGAGCCCACCGGACCGATCCTTCATTTCTCGGCACAACTTCCTCAACGGATTTGCGTCTAAGGTCGGTCAAGTTTTCAATCTTTATTCAACTTTCTTCACTCTGGCTGTTACTATCTAAGAATCGGTTGATCGAAACAGAGCGCGACCATTTAATCGTCGCTTAACTGTCTCGCTCTCCTGTTCCATCTGTGTCATCATCTTGGAACTTTGCTGGCCATTCTGTTGCTGTTCGATCTGCACCACTGCTGTCACTGATCGCCTGTTGCATGCTGGGTAGACGTTGTGACGTCACGCGCCGGCAGCGGCCATTTTGGATTGGGCAACGGTTACCACGGCAACAGTTCACGATTGTGATTGAGACACTTGCGTTAGTGCGGAATATCTTGCCGTTGATTCCCACACCTTTGCTTCTGCAGGATTATTAGTCATTATCATTTAACAATTGTGTCGCCAGATAAATATACCTATTCAAATTTAAAACAAGTCTATTTTACATCGTTCTTCACTGCGATTTGGATATTTTCATAATACTTACTACACAGTATCTCATTGTTATACAATTTTCTACAGCACATTACATGACCTAAGTTTTTAAACTTCTTTCTATGTTTTCATTTATATGGTTTCACATTTTTTTATTTAATCTTTATACAAAGGATGTTTCTTTACTGTAATTCTTCTGACATATAATGGCTTCTAGTCAAGGAGTTATTCAACCATCACCATTTTTACAAAAACCTGGGAAACCTGAATTAAAATGGACTGAATGTTTGAGAGATTTCGAGAACTATCTTACCGCTATTGACGCAGATGGATATTCACCTTCAAGGAAAGTAGCTCTACTATTAAATCATCTTGGCACAGCTGGTACGTAGAGTTTTTGAAAACTTACCACATTATCCACCTCCTATAGATGAAGATGCTACATGGAATGTTTTCATAGAAGCCAAATTACGTATGGGCAAACAATACTCTTGACTTTACCAGTGTTTTATTAGAGAGATTCAATGTTGCTATGTATAAACAATCTCCTGATGAATCAGTAGTAGATTATTTAGCATCTCTCAGAGTTCTACCGGAAAAATCTGATTTTGGTGCTAATGGAGACATGTACATAAGAGATCAATTTGTTTTTTACTGTCACTCCAAGAAGATTCAAGAACGTCTTTTAACCACTATTAACCCTACCTTGGCTGAAACAATAGATATTTCTAAAAGTATCGAAAGATCGGTTGTCACTTCCAAAGTTCTTTTCACTCACACCATTCAAACTACTCCTATTTCTAACCAACCCTCTGTGTCAACCAATGTAAGCTCAATTTCAGATGACAATCTTGTGTGTGCCATAAATAATAATCAAATGCCCAGTGCTGTCAATACTAAACAAACATTCAATAGGAGGCCTTATAGAAACCAACCCCAGAAAAGTCAATTTATTTGCTACAGATTTGGCTCCAAAAACCATATAGGAAATAATCCCAGCTGTCCCGCTTTAGGAAGAAAATGTACTAAATGCCTAAAATGTGGACACTTTCAAAGTTCATGTAGAAGTGCCATAAATGTATCATCATCCAATAAAAACAATATCTCAAATATTACATTAGACACGTCTGATACTCAAGAATGTACCTCCCAATTCTCCAATTTAGTAGTCACTGTAGAAGTTTCAGAATATACTGACAAACCTATTAAAGGACCTCTAACCGATATTTCAATAAGTGGTATTACCATTTTAGCCATGGCTGATTCAGGAGCTCCTATAACCATTCTAGCAGGCAAGACATTTTACACATTTTGGCCTAATACCATGACTTTGATTGCGCCTGACGTAAATCTTAAAGCATTCAGAAGGCAGGACATTGGCCTCATAGGTTGCTTTTGGGATGTATTAGAATGTTTAGGCAGATCCATCAAGACCAAGATTTACATAGCTATTAAAGGCAGCGATATTATAGGTTGGAAAGATCTTGCTCGTTTGGGAATTATTCTAGGTCCAGGACAAGATCCTCCAATAATTTTGGGTGACTTACTGTCTTGTGTCCTAGCTATTGATCAACCAGTTCCTATTGTTAAAAATCTAATTACATCATACCCTAATGTGTTTAAAGATACTGTTGGCACGGTTATAGGTTATAAACGCAAGATTATCTTAAAAGAGAATGCTGTTCCTGTAATACATAAAGTCAGGCCAGTACCACTTAGCGTCAGAGATGACTTGAAGTCATTACTTAATGATCTACAAAAACATGGTATAATTTCTCCTATAGATTCATCACAATGGATTTCTCCAGTGGTTTTACCGAAAAAAGTATCGGGGATCTAAGACTCTGTGTGGACCTAAGATCCCTTAATCAAAATATCCTGCTTGATTGCCATCCCTTACCACTCATACAAGAAATGCTAGCTAACATTGGAAAATCAAATTTTTTTTCGACTATAGACCTTCATTCTGCCTATCATCAGATTTCCCTTTCTCCGGACTGCCAAGCACTTACGGCCTTCGTAACGCCTTTTGGTACGTTCAAATATCTTAAACTTCCTTTTGGTCTCGCATCCGCTGCGAGAGTTTTAAAAAAAATTATGGACAATTTATTTAGTAATTTCACCCAAGTGCAGGCTTTCCAAGTCAACATCTTAATCCACACAGAGACAGAAGATGAACTTTTAGACTTACTCAACAAGGTACTCAAAATCTTACAAGACAAAGGTATGACAGTGAAGGCGAATAAATGCAAATTGCTTGTGGATGAAGTTGAGTATTTAGGTCACACCATCTCAAATAAAGGCATCAAACCCAAATTTTGCAACATAGAAGCCATTCAAAATGCTCCTCATCCATATGATAAAGATTCTTCACTGTCATTCTTAGGACTTTGTGAAAATTATGGCAGATTTGTTCCGGGATATGCACAATTAGTACAACCATTAAGGAACTTGCTTAAAAAAGGTGTAAAATTTGATTGGAATGATACTTTAAATGATGTCTTTGTTAGAATCAAGTTACTTGTTATAAATGCTCCTGCATTACAGCCATTTGTTTCCAATGCAAAATCTTTCGTGTCTGTAGATGCCAGTCAAAAAGGTCTTGAAGCAGTATTTGGTAAGTTGGTTGATAATAAAGAAAATACTATTGCTTTTGCATCTCGTGCTCTGACGCCAACTGAAGGCAACTACAGCATGATTGAACAGGAGGCCCTTGCTATTGTTTGGGCGGTCCAAAAATTCAAAACCTATATTTGGGGCAATCACCGTGATATATTTACTGATCATAAACCCCTGTTATCTTTACTTTCTGGCAATGGGTTAGGAAAGTCTTCAGCAAGATTAGTTAGACTACTGTCTAAATTACAAGAACACAATCTCATTGTAAAATATATTCAAGGTGGGAAAAATATTTGTGCGGACTGTCTTTCCCGCATTCCCCTACCTGATTGCAGTGAGGGTAAAACTGATGTCTACAAAGATTGTGTAGTTGGTGTTATTGATGCTATTTCTATGTCTCATTCGTAGCACTTCACAAGAAGAATGGCTTTCAGCTATGGAAATAGATGAAACTCTGAAAAAAGTGGAAATATTAATTAAAAGCAAATGGCCTGCTAACAATACCTTAAGCAATGAAGTTAAGCAGATTGCTCAAATTAGTGAACAATTGTCTTTTGAAAATGGCATTTGCATAAGAAATGGTTTATTTGTACCTCCCACATCTCTTAGAGAGAAGATCGTTAATATTGGCCATAAAGGCCATTTAGGCATTTCTGCGACTTGTAAAAGAATAAAAGACATCAATTGGTGGCCAGGAATAGATAAACAGGTTGCTGCATTTGTGGATAGATGTCCGAGTTGTGTAGTTTCGGATACACATTGGAAAACACACAAAAAACCTTTACTTCCTGTACCATATTCAGACTTACCTTCGGAAAAAATCACCTTAGACTTCTCTGGACCATTTAATCTACTACCTATAGACAAAAAGTACTGTCTGGTTGCTATTGATTATTACTCTAAGTGGATATATTACTCTTTTGTGCAAACAGCCAATTAATCCACTGTTGTCTCATTTCTTCAAAGTTTGTTTGAAGTTGAAGGTGCTCCTACCTGTGTAATTACTGATAATGGTCAACCTTTTGTATCTGAATTAGTCACCAATTTTATGGCAAGTCGTGAGATTAAACATTGTCAAGTTGCATTATATAGTCCCTTCTCTAATGGACTTGTAGAAAGGGCCAATCTGTTTATTCAGGAAGGAGTTCAAACTGCTTTAGCAACTAATATTGATGTAAGTACTTTTCTACAAGAGAAAATGTGGGCTTATTTGACAACACCTCATTCAACCACTGGTGTTTCACCTTTCAACGCCCTTAGAGGCAGAGAAGCTAGGTCCAAACTCATGCCTAAATGGTTCACTAACTTGGCAACTGGTTCTGAATTGCACCACAAAAGGAACACTCTGTTGGATACTCAAATTATCAAAAATAGAGTTGCTGATAAACAACTTTTACAAAAGAAAGGTTATGATAGTCCCTATGGTTCATTTTACCCCAATATTAAGACCAATGATTGGGTTGTCATTAAAAAACCACATAAAGTTTGCAAAAGTCAGTCTAAATTCACTGTTCGTGTTATCAGAGTCACCAAATCCTCTGTTCAATTAGAAAATAAAGGTTGGTGGAACAAGAACAATGTAGTAAAAATTAATGACAATCAGGCAAACAGTTTCAATGAAGTTTATTCTAATTGCCATGATGAAGATGGTAATGATTTTACTTTTGGACCTGGTTTAGAATTTTCCAATTCTTCTAACTGTTCAAATGTTAATGGTTCTCCACACAATTCTATTAATTCTTCACCTAGGTGTTCTAGTAATTCATCTACTATAAGATAAAGATAATTACGCACTTATATAGCGCACGACTACCCGGAGGCATCTCGGCGCTTGTACGAATACCGCCGAGGAACCCTTCCTGGCCTTTCTCTGTGAGGAGCCCACTCCCCCCCAAGGTGAAGTCAGGCATCCTCAGCGTTGTTGGGGCCGTTGTAGAGATTAAGCAAGCTATTGCCCAGAGGTGCAGAGTGGGGCTCATGATCAGAATAGGCACTGAGGCGAGAATTATCAGGTACGAGGAAATTGAGCCCAAAACCCGCCGTGGCGGGAATTGAAACCTGGTCCCAGCCAGGCTACTGTCTGCCGCTCTAATCATTGAGCCACACTTCTCTACAATGACACATGTACATGATCATCGTAATTGTAGGATGCCTGTCAAATTCAATGATTATATATTATACCAATATTATTATTATTATTATTATTATTATTTTGTTATATGGGGGAGGGTATGTAGTATGTTAGGTTACGTATATGTATTTGTCTCTTTAATTATTAGAATGTTCTGTTAGAACTTTACTATGTAATTTTGCTATGTCATTAGATCTGTGGTTTAGCAGATGCTGTTCAACCTTCTTCCTTTCAACCGCTCATGCTGTGGGCTCCTATATTCTTTATACTTCTGAATAAAACAAGAAGCTATTTACTACGATCAAGAGTATCCTTGATCTGTTGGCGTTCCTCACTACCACAGTGTCACCAAGGAGGTACACATGTTGAATGTGGGGCCATACTAGTATCGATGCCCGGATGGCTGGCGCAAGTTGCCTCTTAGTTCCCATTCTGAATAGTTACCAAAATAAAGAGACGGGCGCTGGAAGCAGGAGTCACAAGAACAGGATTTATTACTCATGAGGAGAGCCTGTCATTTCGGACACGAAACTCAGTGTCTTTCGGGAGGTGCTCTAACAAGTGAGCTGAAACATCGTCTTTTATACCTTACAAAACACTTAGCATTACAATCGCGACATTGTGAAACACGGAAAAGACATCCCCATAATCCTCGTGTCAATCCTACCCCACATGTGTTCACAATAGGGACCCTTGACCTGCTGATAAGAGGGGAGGGTAATCACGCAGCTGAGTGTTCCGCCAATCTTTAGGATGTGTGCGCCTGATCATAGCCCAGGGGGTGGGGTGGCCAGGATCAATAGTGGGTCCTTTGAAGAGGAGTGATTCCATACAATAAGCAGTAAACAGTATCTCCTGGCTTAGGCGATGACCTCAGACATGTGTGGACAGTCAATCGCGGAGGGAGGGTTTACTAACAGAGGGGTTATTCATGAAAGGACTTGAGGTGCTGGTCAGGTGCGGCCGTGACTCCCAAGGACAGGGTCTTTGCAGAAGAAGAAGGTTTATGACTTGCCCGTGTGAGGGAGAAGGGAGGGGGAGCCAGGGTGTGCACAGGGACAGAGTCGCACAGAGAGAGAGAGGTCTTATGACTTATGCGTGAGAGAGCGGGGGCAGTCAGGTGCAGCTGGGGAGGGCTATGTCAGCTAAGGCGAAGGATGCCTCTTCAAGAGGGAATGGGGGGTTTGCGTGGGTCAAGCAGGAGGGTTGCCTTTCAGGGCAGGGTCGCGCAGAGGGAGAGGGTTTCATAGTCTATGCATGTGAGAGAGGGGGGGGGTTCAGATACGCGCAGAAGGGAAGCCGGTGATTCTAATGAGCGGGCAAAAGGCCAGGGTGCCTAAAATGGCTGTCATGTACATATGGGTACGAGCTTTTACTGGCGGAGTGATGCGGTCAATATTTTATGGTATTCATGGTGCTCACAGGGAGAGGAGTGGGAAAAAGGGAAATGAACGCTGTTTATGTACATCAATTTCTCTAATTTCCACAGTCGCACCTTTTTACATTAGAGTTCATTTTTGTAATTGATGGGGGTACAAATAAACAGGCGTGGTTGAAGAATTAGCATTTGTCAATACTAACATTTGGCATATAATCATGGACAGTTGATGTGATGGGCAGAATCACATAGGAAATTGCATTTGTCGAGTTCCTAACATTCAAACGCACTACATAGCATAAATGTTTCTGACTTAAAAATGTGACCAATGAACATTTTGACCAAGTAGTTGAGGGCGGAATTCAGTTCAATACACAAGATCTCTTCGTCACAGTGTCTTTTTAGCAGTGAGCCATCACTAGTAGGCTCTAGTCCGTATCCTTTCGTTGGCGCTGTTGAGCACCGGCGGTGGAGCTATAGGTCCAGCTCGTATTCAACCTTTCGCGTTGCAAGGTGCGGTCTGTCCTCTGCTGTTAGACCACAGTCCTGTTCCCTAACCAGTCCTTTTAGTGGCGCCTTATGCTCGGCACCTATATTTCCGTGGCAACACCCTATTCCCACCTGAATGCCGTTCTTCCTTTTGGCGTGAAGTCACATGGAAAAGGGGGTGTGTGTGGTTCAAATAGTCGATAGGAGAGAGGGCGGAGTTGGGTCAGAGTTCCTGGGACACACAAAAGGGACCAAGGGAGCAAAGGATAACAAGCAGGCAGGCCCATCAATCGGGCCCAAAGAAGGGGGACGGAGACTCCAGGCACACGTGGGTTAGCAGACGGAGGGCTTCAGGGCGGCCCGTCATTTCTCATTTTCCACGTTAAAATTGCTGTCTCGTCCCGTATCTTGTTGCTCTGCAGCTCCACCTTTGGTCGAGGTCACATGTGTCTCAAGATCTGCAGCCAGGCTGTACGTCACGTCCGACCCTTCTCTTCCGGTGATCGTAAATCTTTGAATAGGTACAAAACAAGCTTTTAGAGAACTGGCAGAAGAAGACATCTATGCATGTGAATTCCTCCCTCAATCCTACGCACTTGGGAGATACGCTCATCGGTCACAGTCAGAGGTCTATTACCAAGCAGTGCATATGTCAACATTCCTACTGTGTTCATGCCAAGTGTATTCATCGTCTATTCATCACATAAATGGAGAGAAAATAAGACTCCCATCAACTGCGCATTTCATCAAATTCAACATTTCGGAACTTCCAGTGGAGACTTGTCTTTCAAACCCGAGCCTTTAACAGTCTAACATTCCCTTCAAGGCTGGCTAACCTTTTTCAACCAGGGCGGGGGCGCTATCATCGAGAGTCAGGTAAAAACAGGTTTTTCTCGAGGGACGACAGTTACTCATGGTCATCATGTTTATATCCGGGACAGCAGCTGGGGTCTATCAAATGGGGCGGGGATGCTTCGGGCGTTCGCGCTTGGGTGCAAAAGGGGGTGGGGCAATCTGGGCATTGGGGGTCAATCTAGACGTTGGCGTTCGTCTCTGATAAACAGAAAAAATAAGGTGCCATTGACATACAGTTCCCCTATAAAAGGCCAGATTGGGGGACCTTAGTCGTCTTACCTGTCCTTTCCTTCTCAGCCAATTCGAGTTCATTCGTTTTGCAGAAAGGAGAGGTAGTAATATGGCGAGATACAATCATTTTAGTTTCGGTCAATTTCACTGAACACCTTCGCGTTCAATAAGAATCCAATCAGACTGGTGCCAGCGAGGCACGATTTTACCATAAAAAGGAAGAGGAAATAGGGAGACTCTCATAGAGAGTGAGAGTCGTCCGCAATCTAAACGAGCCATTCGGTACACGTATGACATGTAGAGAGAGAGAGAGAGAGAGAAAGAGAGAGAGAGGGATAGGTAAGGGGGGGGGGGAGAGAGAGAGAGAGAGAGAGACGTGTACGAAAATAGGTCATTTAGTGCGCTCACAACACAGAACAGCAGGGGGGTCAGGTAACGGAGAGACGCAAACAGAGGGAGAACATAAACCCCTACAGTACACACACACAAACTCAGACGAAGGAAGACAGTACATGTATTACATATACAAGACATTCACAACAAAACAGAAAACAATTGTTGGCCAACAAGATCTATTTTTATATCCTTCGTATCTTTACTATCCTATTTACCTACGTGCTTAGCTCTTTTGACCTTTCCCTCCTTTTCCCTCTCGCTTGTTATTTCGGCGAGCGTTCTCAATTGCCAATACTTACACCTCGGTCAGTCGATCAGAAATTAACCTGGTCGCGCTATTTACCCATGGTTGGATCTTAAACCATTTTTCAGTTTCCTCCTTCGGTGGGAAGTTTTCCAGGCTGAGGCAACGGCAAGTATTGATCGGGAGAACAGTCGGACAGCTTGGCTATATCTATAAGAGTGTGAGAAGGGGGCAGTACATTTTGAACATCAGCAACATTTCTAACTTCCCAGACGGGTGGTGCCTTGGTAACCCTTACCCATGCACTCTTCTTTGTCCTTTCCCTATCTAGTCAAACGTCTAGTTACATTATCTAACGTGTTATTTCGAGTCAATTTTCGTCATACAGTACCCGTCAAGTTTCTATGTCAGTCCATCCTCCCAGTCGCTACGTTCTAAGGAGGAACAGTCATGTTTAAGTCTACGTCTTTCAAAAACTTATCGACATAAGGACTATGCTCATATTCCCTTCTTCCCTTTTCGTCGGTGGTTCGATCATCGCTCTCCCATACTTTAGCCGACGTTCCGACGCGACCTGCAGAAGGGAGGAGAAAGAAGGGGTGGGGGGCAGCATTCAAACCACATCAGCATGCAGTAGTCCGAAAATGTTTTTACCTACCACATACTCGACCTATCTCCACGTAGTGCATTTCTTTACCATCTCGGCGTTTAAGCCCAGAGGGACCAGTAGTGTCAGATAGATAATCATTGACGATCTGCGTATCTACTTGAGTTACTTGGTCGCGACCCCTTTTGGCTGTGTGCAAGGGTGGCGGTCAGGTGGCATTTCTGTGGTGTCGTTTTAAGGGCGTCTAAAACACTTTTCCGGCTGCCTGTGACACATAATGTAGCTGCTAAATATCGGGTCCTTTTTAACCTTCAGCCTTCATCATACTTATTCTTCGCTCACAGTAGTAACACATTCAAAACTCATTAATGCAACCGCTACAATTATACTTTATTTTTCAGAATACCTTTAATAAAAAGTGTTGGTGTATAAATACGGGCCTACAACCCAGTGGACCGGCCACGGAGCAGATTGGAACTGTACATAAGAAGAACGAAGTTGGTGGCAGTTCATTGCATAAAGTGCGGCAGTGCAATAAAATCGTATCGAACTTTCCTACAGAGCAAGCATGATGTATGTCAAGAATTCAGTTTTTCAATTAATTCATTAATTCATTATCCAAATGCTCATTCAGTGCCCAAATTACACCAATTTCATTGCTCCCAATCATAATTAGTACCCACCCTAAATCAATTCATTGTCCAAACACATGATCAATATCTGTCTTACATTGCTTTCTTCTCTAAGCACATAATCACTATCCATCTTATCGACTTTCATTGTCCAAAAATGCATACATATCTCAGAGCATCAAGATTCGAGCAATCCGGGCGAACAGGGAGTTGGAAAGTTTCGTTTCGCATATCGGCGCCATTTTGGGCGAGGTCAGGCAGGTTCCAGTATAGTCAGAATGTCTCCAATGACTCGTGGTTGGACCAGAACCTCTTTTGGCAGTTCAAAAAGCTTTCGTAATGGGGTGGCAGATCATTAGTCAAAAAAGTGGGGAGGGAGGCAACAATCTTTTCCTACCGGGTCATTCTGGTGTTCCACCGGAACTGAACAAATCTGTATCTTTGCAGGATTTTAGTCATTTCCAAACTGAGGTTGGCGCCGGCAGGAGTGCGCCGACGTCTCGTGGCTCCATCGGAGGACAGGGCGGGGGGCGCCTCGTGGAGAGGTCGGCCCCCCGGGCTCTTCTAGAATCTTCAAGGTCGTGGAGTACAGGGCGTGTGCCCATCCCGGGCAAGAAAACCCGCTTTTTGATATGGACCCCTTCTTCAAGCAGGAGTGTTGGGGTGTCGCTGGAAACCTCCACCTGGAGGGAGGTGGGGGAGGCTCGTTCGCGCCGCCTCTCCCTTCCAGCGACCCCGCGCCGTTCCTCGGCTCCACCGCTTTGGTACAGCCATGCCAGGCAATGAAGATGGGGGGGGTCGGTGGCTGAGGCAAGACATCCCCCCCTTGACATGTGGCGGGACTACCTGAAACTATCCAGGGGTGGCCGTGTGGCCGGACTACCTGTCACTCTCAGGCGTCGACATGTGGCGGGACTACCTGTAAGCGCCGCCGTCCTCGCCTTGGCTTCGGCCTTCGATGAGAGCTGGATCAGGCGAGAGAGAGAGAGAGGGGGGGGTGGTCGGTGGCTGAGGCAAGACAGCCCCCCCCCGTGGCCTGCAGGGCAGCAAAAGAGGGGAGAAGGAGAGGTCATTACGATTTTTTGGGCCGTCCGCCCCACAGCCTCCCCTTCCGACTGCGGCCAGGCGAGCCCTGCATGCATCGAGGCCTCGCCTTCCGGATGGGCGTAACCACGGACCTGTTGCACTTCGGGAGCTTCCGGAATGGGGGTAGGTACCTATTGATTTGTATCTATTTCATGTGACCGTTATTTGGGCGTGGTGGGCAATGAGGCAGACATGTTTGGAGCAGGAGTAGGCAGCGGAACCTCGCTACCTCGTGGCTGTCTTGCTGTCAACTTTTTCGCCATTTTATATTTCTTATTACGAACTGTTTCTAATGTTTCTTATTTTTAGTGAAGTCGAAAGCTCATCAGGGGGTTACTGAATTAGCCTGATTTCTTTTTATTTTTATTCTTCTTTTCCTTAGCGTGTTTCGAGCTAAAGTTTCTTGTTAACAGGGTACGGTGATCACTTCATATTTTTATGTGTCCTTTTCATTAGGGGTACTCCTGGACGGACCAGACGAGTTACCTCCAATAAATGGTCCGGGGTGGAACTAGATTATCGATCAAAGGGGAACATATATTCCTTCATTAGGGTATCATCCTAGACAGACCAAATGATGTACCTCCACTTACTAGGGTAGCCTCCTGGACGGACCAGATGGCCTACTTCCACTAAATGGCCCATGAGTGGGGAGCATATGTCCTCCATAAGGGTAGCCTCCTGGACGGACCAGGCGAGCTACCCCCCAAATGATCAATCAGTGGGGAGTGGGTAGGACTGACGAATCACAAAGGGGCATAACCTACCCTTTACTACTTGCAAAGACTAGACAGAATATTTCTATTCCACGTTGTTTGCAAATAGAAAATACCTCAAACAAAACAATTCCTGGAACAACAATGTCCAGGCAACCAATCAATCAGTGGGGAGAAAAACAGGCATGACGGATTACAACGGGGACAAACGTCTGCATTACCTGCCCTTCGCTATCTGTAAAGGAAGACAGAATATTTCTATTCGTCTCTGTTTGTAGACAGGGAAGATCTCAAAGAGCAACAATCGATTATTAATCGATTTCAAACAATCAGTGGGGAGAAAGGTAGGCATGACGGATTACAACGGGGACAAAAGTCTGCATTACCTACCCTTCTCTATCTGCAAAGAGGGGCGAACGTTCCTATTCACCGCTGTTTGCAAACAGAGAATGTCTCGTTCTCAAGAAGAGAACCAATATTTCAAGTAGCATCCAAAGCTAAATGAACCAATAACAACAATATCAGTATTCAAATACCGATTCCAATACAATCAATCAATCAATCAGGTGGATAGAACCACCCTACCAATCAGGCGTAAAAACACCCTACTTAATCTTACCCGGACCGGACCATGCGGATAGTTCTTCATCTTCCCCTTCCGGCGCCCGATCGTTCTCTTACTCTATGCAGCATTCCTGTGGGATTCCAGTCAGGACAGTAGGTCACTCGAGAGAGGTCCGTTCAGAATCGGTAAAGTTCATTCAATCGGCAGCCGGACGAGGGCCCTCTCAAGGCAGGTATACTCCGATCATTTAGATATTCACCTCATCGTCTGGATCTCTCTTACTGGACCTCATGTCACTGATGGACCCCGCGTTGGGACACCAATTGTTGAACGTGAGCCCATACTAGTATCGATGCCCGGATGGCTGGCGCAAGTTGCCTCTTAGTTCCCATTCTGAATAGTTACCAAAATAAAGAGACGGGCGCTGGAAGCAGGAGTCACAAGAACAGGATTTATTACTCATGAGGAGAGCCTGTCATTTCGGACACGAAACACAGTGTCTTTCGGGAGGTGCTCTAACAAGTGAGCTGAAACATCGTCTTTTATACCTTACAAAACACTTAGCATTACAATCGCGACATTGTGAAACACGGAAAAGACATCCCCATAATCCTCGTGTCAATCCTACCCCACATGTGTTCACAATAGGGACCCTTGACCTGCTGATAAGAGGGGAGGGTAATCACGCAGCTGAGTGTTCCGCCAATCTTTAGGATGTGTGCGCCTGATCATAGCCCAGGGGGTGGGGTGGCCAGGATCAATAGTGGGTCCTTTGAAGAGGAGTGATTCCATACAATAAGCAGTCAACAGTATCTCCTGGCTTAGGCGATGACCTCAGACATGTGTGGACAGTCAATCGCGGAGGGAGGGTTTACTAACAGAGGGGTTATTCATGAAAGGACTTGAGGTGCTGGTCAGGCGCGGCCGTGACTCCCAAGGACAGGGTCTTTGCAGAAGAAGAAGGTTTATGACTTGCCCGTGTGAGGGAGAAGGGAGGGGGAGCCAGGGTGTGCACAGGGACAGAGTCGCACAGAGAGAGAGAGGTCTTATGACTTATGCGTGAGAGAGTGGGGGCAGTCAGGTGCAGCTGGGTAGGGCTATGTCAGCTAAGGCGAAGGATGCCTCTTCAAGAGGGAATGGGGGGTTTGCGTGGGTCAAGCAGGAGGGTTGCCTTTCAGGGCAGGGTCGCGCAGAGGGAGAGGGTTTCATAGTCTATGCATGTGAGAGAGGGGGGGGGTTCAGATACGCGCAGAAGGGAAGCCGGTGATTCTAATGAGCGGGCAAAAGGCCAGGGTGCCTAAGATGGCTGTCATGTACATATGGGTACGAGCTTTTACTGGCGGAGTGATGCGGTCAATATTTTATGGTATTCATGGTGCTCACAGGGAGAGGAGTGGGAAAAAGGGAAATGAACGCTGTTTATGTACATCAATTTCTCTAATTTCCACACACAATGTCGCATTTCGGTAGGAAGGAGCATTGATGTAGAATTCTCCAGTTGCATGCCTGGGTATATTTGTAAGGTGATGAATCTGCAGTTCGAGTAACCACCAGAAAGAGCTTTACCAAAAGTAAGTAACATGCACTTTTTGGGCAGTCTTATACTTCTCTGATAGCTTCTCAAAGCATTTTCCTCAGATATCCTTGTACTTTGGACATTATAAAAGAAAATGCCTGTCAGTTTTTGTAGTGCCCTTTTAACACTAGGTAGAGAGGCTGGCTTCTGTAGGTCTCCACTTCAGTTTGTGTCAACGTTCTGCTCTTAAGATTGTTGTCACTGTCACTGTGCTGTGTCATCAATACTCCATTCTAAATTTCTTCCTTCCAAAAGATACATAAGCTTTACTATTCTCTGAATTAAAGTCAGCTTGACTGTCTTCAATAATCTATTTAAAGCATCCACCCTTTCTTTAAACCTTTTTGAGTTTTATAAATTAGGGCTACATCATCCGCATCCTACAGAAAAATGCCTTATCTGTCATTCAGCATGAATATACAACTCCTAATCTCCCCACTGCTTTTGATGTAAGGTG
This sequence comes from Lissotriton vulgaris, assembly GCF_964263255.1. Taxonomy (NCBI): domain Eukaryota; kingdom Metazoa; phylum Chordata; class Amphibia; order Caudata; family Salamandridae; genus Lissotriton; species Lissotriton vulgaris. The sequence goes on along the minus strand of NC_141686.1, from coordinate 51,642,043 downwards.
ATGGGGATAGTGTTCTCCCTGTTCTGATTATTTCTTAGCTGGGTTTTATATAAATTCTTATGTGGATTTGAACACCTCAATACAGACATCTTTAAAAAAAGGTGCTGTCATTCGCACTGTTTTCCATTTTATCAAAGTAGAACTTCTTAAAAAGTATCAAAGACTGCTTTGGTGTCCTGACTACAAAGCAGTTTTTGATGTTTGATAATACCCGCAGTCGAGTTACTGTTATTTTTTTCTACTAAACACCTTAGAATCAGATGAGGATCCAGTATTAAATCATCTCTTGCAAATGCTGCCCTATGATTAACTCACTGCCCAGTCCTCTGTTTTCCACAGAATGCACTTCATAAATAATTTGCCTGTAGTGTCTTGGAGCTTTATCAGTATTTAGGCCAAAATATTTTATTTATTCAGTTGAAAGATTTGATGTGCGCCTAGCTACCGCAAAGGGTTTCCCAGCGCAGGAAAGAAGCAGATAGGTTGTCCCTGGACTGTCTTCTAGATGATAAATAAACAAGAAGAATCCTACTTCCAGTGTGCACCACAAGGATGGGGAACACTCAGTGTTGTGTAAAATACCCCTCACACACCAACAGGCCCCTTGGTGTCATGCTTCATCATCGGGGTCTTCGCATCCCGCTAAGGGGATGCGGCACGCTACGACCTGCGACTACGCGGGAGCGTTGACAAGGTTGACTATGTGTGGTGTGTGTTGAGTGCAGGTGAGGGGATTAATGTGAGTGAAGGGTGTGGTGAAAGGTTAAAAAGTACCTGGCTAGTGGGTGGTGTGAAAAATCTTTATTCCGTACCCCTAGCTGGTGCTATTAAAAAGGTGTGCAAAAAAACGAGGTTGGTTGTCTTAATTAGGGACAAAACCTCTGGTGTGCGTCGACATGTTTCGGAACTGGTGTTCCTTCTTCAGGACGGGGCACAACTTCCCAACCCTACTCACGTTTTCCTATGAAAAGTGTTATCTTAATTATCTATCTATTAAAAGTGATAACAATCTTAAGAAGGCTACAATGTGCCTACAGCGGTTTTTTCGGATCATGCAATTGCATGCCTCATGGTCATTGTTGTATATTGCATCATGAGCAAATCCAGGACATCAAGGTAGGTAGGTGGATCCACAATGAAATCCGCCTAAATTGGCCTCCTTCTACCACCCTGTGCTGCTCCGCTCACAGCGCCTGTGGAGTAGGAATCCTATCTTTGTACTCTACCTCCCCTCGTTGTTATTTTTGTCTTCTAGATGAACCAAGTCTTCAAGATCTTGAGAAAAGCAAGTAGGGAATTGCAGTTCCTAAGAGAGGCTGCAAAAAGGTCCACAATTTAGGACGAAGGTAGGCAAAGGAGCGGCCCTTCATATGGGTTAAACGAAACCTAGGTATGGAAAATAGCACATGGCTCGAAGATCTCATGAGACGAATCAGGAGTAACCAGTTCCTCAATGTATTGAGGCGCCAAGTCATGTTTGGCCTTGAACATATATATATATTCCTGTTTCATTCTAAAAGAAGAATTAACCCTCCCCTCTCTTAATGGAGCAACTATTTGGAATGGATTTCAATAACTATTGTGTCTAGCATTCAGTATTATTTCTCAGTATGTCGTTTAAAAATGTCATCTGAGAGCTTTCTCAAATGAGTATGCTTTATCATTATAATTATCCCTTCTAAGTCCTTCAGTTCCATTTAATTTGTAAAAATTGTAATATAATGAACACACTGTTGTTCTGAAATACCAAAATGCCCTTTTTGAGAATATGCGCATACTACAGTAAAGCTATCCTTTTGCTTGCTAAACTACAAAATTAGAGATAATGTTGGTTCTGTCAGGAACAAAATTGCGTTCTAGCTTTACTGAATACAAAAAACATATATATATATATATATATATATATATATATATATACACAGACATCACTGGTTTTGAACTGCTGCAGTTCCTTTCTGTCTTTCCAACGTAGTTGGATGGTCTGGAGCCCGCCGCGGATTTCGGGACAAAGAGTGGGCAGTTGTGGGGTATGCTACCTCACGCCGGGCAGTGTGTACTGTCACAATAGCCCTTGCTGCATGGTTTCCTGATCTCTGGGGTAGAAGCGGTACAGGGGACTGGAGGAAGCGCTGTTGATTTGGACTTCAAAGCAGGAGTTCTACTATTTCTTTTGGACACACGCTGATTCCTGCACCCCCACACCCCCGCACTACCATTGGGTTTGATATATTCGTTTCCCCCTTGCACCACCGTTGAGGATCCAAGGTAAAAGGAGGCAGGACTTACTTTCAGCTGTTCTCATCATTTCCTGGATGCTTTGGGCGCTGAAGAAGGCTACACGATGCCGAAATGCATTCGCCAATGCCACATTAATAAAGCTTCCAACTGTTTCCCCTTGGGTCTCTGCCCTCTTTTTTCGGAAGGAGTTCTTGTGCATAATGTATTTTACAGCCATTATGAATTTGAAGGTATGTAATAATAGAAACAATGAATGATTACCCTGCTATCATTTTAAACGGACGTGAGACAACGCCAGCCACTCCTCGTGTGTGCGTCTCCTCGCCAAGCATCTAGCCGTTACCGCGACTCGTATATCCTGAATCTTGTCATTTGTAAGCTGAATGAGCAATACGGCACATTCCCGCCTTGCATCAATAAGTTCATATATCTCTGAACATCTATTTCAGAGCAAATAAATAATTCCTCCATTCTATTTGGACCCTGTTTTCACAATTCTTTTGATAAAATCGCTACAGCGTTTTGATACATACTGTTCTGGGATATGTGCCATTCCCTATTCTCTGACCGACTGCCTAGAGAAATTCCGCTCTTTTATTTATAACTGCAGTCCTCATTATTAAGGTGACTGTTCGATTGAATATAGGATTACATTGAAATTCCCAGAACTATGTCCCACAGTCCTTAGTTCTTCTACACATCTAAGAGACCCAGGATATGTTCCTTTCTCCTTTTTAAAAATGTATGTGGCTCCTGAAGAAGGCGTTGTGTTAAACGCCGAAACGCGCGTCGACTACATTAATTGCCACTTTTTAATATTAATTGTGTGTCTTTTTAATTGATTGTATTTTTTCTAAATCTGTTTCATATTATGGTTCTATTTCTTTTTTGTATTTTATTGTGCATATAATATGTTGAATATGAATTCTGTTTGCATATTATAATATTATTGTTTATTAAATAGTATATGGTTTTTATATATATTTTCTTTCTTCATGTCCTCCTACCTTGACTAGTTCCCTTTGCTATTATTGTGATTGCCTAGGAATTGTTACATACATTTTGATTACCCTTGCTTTCCACACTGTAGTATAAACATGAGATATTTTATTCACTTATATTTTAACTCACTGGTAGCACTATTTACAAATAACCGTTACAAAATATGTATACAAATATATTTGCACAGCGACTTTTTGCACAGACAGAATGATCAGCCCACTTGGGCAGTATGAGATACATTTCGTATACCAATGAATGGAAATGTTCAAGGCATCCGTTATACAATATATTTATAAAATGCCTCTGTTGCTGCTATTAGCATATGTTGGGTTAGGTTGTATGCCAATGAAATGTACTTATAGTTTTTAGGTTGGTCGTCGGCAATGATTGGGAATATTTATATTTTAAAACATTTTATGTATTTTGTATGTTTTAATATTATTCTAAATTGCTGATACAACTCCAATCTGTATATGTGCAATATCTGTGGGGATGCTATTTTATATATTTATATAAACTTAGCAATCAGGATTGTATTATCCCCACTGTAAGTGAAAATCACATTATGTGGTAAATGTGCGAGTATTTTCTCTGTGTTTATTACGTAACAGCAATTTGCACTTTAAAAATGGGATGTCAGCCCCCATGACAGTGACATATGATCAACGCTTCGTTAAGCCAAAACACGTCATGGCGGATAGGTGTTGGGCTAAATAAATAATTTGCACCACCATTTGTGTCTCGCTTCGTATGATTTTTTGGCTGAATGAGCTGATTCTGGATGTCTACGTACCTCATATATATATATATATATATATATATATATATATATATATATATATATATATATATATATATATATATATATATATATATATATATATATACATATACATATACATATACACACACACACACACATATATATATAAATATATATATATATATATACACATATATATACATATACGCATAATGGCTTATTCAAACATTTATATTGTCTACAAATGATGAAGAGAAAAAACAAAAAAATAAGGGAACACAGATCATGAGTTAATCAAGGAATGTATTGAAAGAAGCAACTACTTTTTTCTTTTTTTTACATTATTTAGTGTATAGATGACGCTATTAGGCTGTCACAAGTAATACACAACTAGAACGGCGCCAGTGAAGAAGTGACAAGATGCAAAACAGTGATGGTTTGAGAAAATATTATATACATACATACAGTGATGCATTGTCTGTTAAAAATAATCCTTTAGATGACATGCATCCCTAGGTACATAGATCTCCAAGGCACCTGGGGTTTAGTTTACCTTTTGGCATGAAGCTATAAGGGTGGGATCAAGATTGTCATAAGCGTTTCGATGTTTTAACCCAGCGGGTCTTCATCAGGACTGGGGAAGCGAATGTTGACAGCTTTATAACACTGTAGTCATATGAGCTTAAAGATCCACCGTCCGGTGGCAGCGAGAGACACACCGGTGACACAGCCGAGATGCACCGAGAGAATCCTCTCAAATGACCCTCACTGACCTCATGGAATCTTACCCTACCTACTTAGAGAAGTTCTACTCCCTTCATTTATCCGGGGGCATAAAAATGTTCGGGCCACTGTAGATAGAACTTTCTCACTCAGTCCTGACAAAGTGCCCTGAATCTCCCCCTGAGACCATTAAAGTGCGAAACATGTTGACCAGAACATATGCCCTCTAGGGTCATATAGTTACCCAGCTACCAAGGGACATATTACCCCTTAAAGCAGCACCATACACTTTGTTTTAATAATGACAGAGGGATCACCTTAATAAAAATTAACCACTCTGCCTCCACCCATTTTTAATACACCTTCTAGGACTTCACTGCCACCTACACCCACGCACCCATACAGCTTCATCAAAAGATCTCAGAAAAAAGAGACCCTTTGGGGGCCACATAGGGCATTGCAGCGCTGGCACGACGTGGAACAAAAACCCAATGATGAAGCATGACATCCTTCAGGGTGTGTGAGGGCATCAAGATGAGGACACACTGCTCCCCACAATTAGAGTAGCACATGACGAGAGTACCTCTTACTTCCTTTTTCTCTCTCTGCTTAGGAACGGTGACTCCCTTTTGGTATAAGTTGAACTTCAGGAACACGGGTCACTGGACCTTTTGAATAGCTCCTAGAGTGCCCCTCTTTTGATAAATAGGATCATGTTTCTGGATAACCAGCTTGTGTAGGGTTTTACTTATCTGTAGAAAGAAGATGCTCTCTAAAATACATGCAAATTAAATCAACTAGCATACCCTTTTTACAAACTGATAACAATTCAAAATGTAAAATCAGTGTGCTGTCTTTAGAATATAGCCTGTATATACTGTCACCAGTTTTTTCAGAGTGCCCTTTATCTGTAGAAAAATATGTGCCCCAGAATGGTCGTACTACTTAAAACACATCACTATATTTTTTGACATTTAGTGTTGGAATAGCATGGATTTCTGTTAAAATGTGTTAACATGTAACTAGTTTGGACACAAATACCCATAGAAATAGCTATAGAAACACAGCAGAAGTAACTTTGAAAAATGTTAAGATAATCTGGTATCAAGAAATTTCAGGAATTAGTTTCTATTGTCCTTTGAGACCACAATTAGGCAATGGTGAGCTTTGTTTGGTAAACAAGTAGATTGGGTTGACCAAGAGCAGTCCCAAATAGGGGTGCGTAATTTAATATTAATACAGCCCACAAGATCTATCACAATTAAGTCTAAGTTTAAGATAAGGGGGAAGAAAATCACACAGAGTATTATGGAAAGAGATAGAATAGTGGTTTATGGATATTGTTCAATGTGGGACTTTTATATACTATAAGTATGTTGACTTTCGTGAATCACAAATCTGTGTTATAAAAGAAAAGACAAAACACTATTTGACATTTCCCGTTCCTTATTCTAGTTGACATTACAATTATTTGAATCCTACTCCAAAGTGGGGGAATGAGTATTTTAGTGGGTCTGGTCACATTCCCAAGGTCAAGCAAAAGAATCAACAGGAGGGAACCCCTTAGTACTAGTATTTATTACGGGCCATCAAAAAACCTCACTTTGATTCTAGTAGGACTCTCTCCCACTAGGGTTGCTACTGGCATGCTTCATCAATTCTCAAATACCTAATGTGTCTGCACAAGCTCAACCCTGAGACCCGAAGGAACTCTTTGATATCTATAGGAGGATCCTAAAACCAAAATTTTCTAAGATACCGCAAAGTTTGTTTTATTTCAAGAACACCTTGGCAAGGTTAAAAATAGGTGAGTACATTTAGAACGTTATTATTTCCCACGGGGCAACCGCGGAGGAGGTGGTGGAGTGCAGAGGCAAGGCCAATCATCAACCCGCATGGGAGACATACTCTCCCTGCATCACCCTCAGAAGGGGCTGAACACTTATGTAATGGAGTCCCCTAACAATGCACAGCAGGGGCAGAACAACCTGCAGCCCCCCATGAATGATATTGTTGTTAACCTGTCCAACTACTCGCTATCCCAGGAAGAATTAAAAGTATTGAACAAAGGATTGGGATCTGTCCCCACCCCTCAACCTGACACTTTTAAGTGCTGTGTTGAAATTTTTGAAATGATGAGAAAGATCAACATTCAAAAATTCTTTATGGATAAGGGGAGAGAACCACCCTCTATTTTCACCACCAATTTACAATGCCCCTCCGGGTTCTGACCCCCTGGTGCATCAGGGGGCCCAGAGGTGTTTTTTTTTTTTAACAGCGTGTCCTTCGTGACATCGAGGCTTTGGAACAAATGCAAAATCAGTTGCACCCCCACAATATGAGCAAAAGTGATTGGATGACTGTGAAATCCCTTCAAGAAAATAAATCAATAACGATCAAAGAAGCCAATAAAGGTAGGGCAGTGGTGGTTCTCAATACTCAAGATTATGAAGCAGAAACTTTGAGACTCCTAGAGGTGCACACAAATTATCAACCATTGATGCATGACCCCCACATCTGAATTGCAAGACATCATTAAGAATCTGGTGGTGGGTGCGAAGGAGCGCCCACCACCAAGTCACCAGATTGTGTTGGGGATTCAATCTGTGTTGGAGCCCTTGTCCCAATTTGCAGACTTTTTTTGAGAGAATCAGTCATCACGCAGCCTTCGTTTGTGCAGGACACCACTGATATATTAAATATTCTGAATACCGTGGATTTTGACCCTAAGAGGCAATTCTTGCTTACCATTGACATCAAATCTCTGTACAACAGCAAGCCCCAGGATGCCACGCTGGTGTCAGCAGCGCATGCTCTTGGGGCGCTGGAGTGGTTCTATGACACTCCACAGTCCTTTGTTCTGCAATGCATTGAATGGGCTTTAACAAGGAATGTTTGGGAATACAGGAACCATCTATACCTCCAAGTGTCGGGGACCTCATTGGGGGCCACACTTGCGCCTTGTCTGGCCTGTGTCTATGTGGGCCAGTTTGAGGACAATGTGATTCATCATGCCTCCAACCCCTTCAAGAAGAATATTTCTCTTTGGAGGAGGTATATTGATGATGTCCTCTGTATCTGGACTGGATCAGAGGACTTGGCTTTACCAGGCATATGGTTGTCTGCGGTTCACGTGGTCTTATAGTCACACCTCTGCGGTCTACCTTGATGTGGAAATAACAGCTGTGGACAATAGGTTACTCGTCAATGTTCACCAGAAGCCCACGGACAGAAATTCCCTATTGCACCACCGTTCTTTTCATCCCAGATCTCTGCGTGACAACCTTCCAGTGGGACAGTTTTTGAGATATCGCCGGAATTGTTCAACTACAAATAAGTTTATGGAGCAATCCGAAGAACTTGTGACCTAACTGAGAGATAGTGAGCAATAGAGCCTGTAAACGTGCTTTGAATACCCCGTGTGATGTCCTGCTGGAGAAAAATAAAAAGAAGGATGAACGTCTACCTGTTGTGACCACGTTTGACCCATTGTCCACGAAAGTCAGACAGAAAATAAGGAAACATTGGTGCCATTTGAATAAAAGGGCCGCCAATTTGAAAGATAAATTGGTCCACATTCGGCCCACTGTTATGCAACAGGCATCCACTTTGCCGTGCAGCCATTATCCATGTGGCGGCTGTTCAGTTTGTAATCTCACACAAGTCACACAAGTCACTTAAAGTTTTCTCAATGTGTGGTATTTGAATACATTCAGCAACTGCAACACCACAAATGTTATTTACAGGCTCACATGCACCTGTGGGTTACATTACATCGGACTCGCATCTCACAAGGTGAAGGTGCGTGTACACAAACATCTAAGTACCCTTAAAGCCTGAAAGCTAACAACTCGTTTAGTGCAACATTTTCAAGAGAAGCAAAACAACTTCAGGGCCCTGAAGTGGACGGTACTTGAGAGGGTGGTGGGTGAGACCCATAATGTTGACACTATCCTTGCAAGAAAAAAGGCCAAATAGAAATTTTTTTTAATAAGCAGATTGAGTGGGGCTGAATGACTCTATTGAATGTAATAAAATCGCTAGACAACTCTGGGAATTCCTCTGCCCTTATATGAGGTTACCACCATGGGTGGGTTAAACTAAGTGAATTCAGGAGGTCTCATGGGAATGTTGGCCCCTTTGTCATTGATTGTTCTCTGGGGCTGCCCTTTAGGTCTCCTTCATACAACATTTTAGCCCTCTGTTTCTAGTATGGGAACCATTGAACCCCAGCTTTCTTGTTAAAATTAGTAAAACTGTGGCTTTTTTTAAAAAGTGGCTGCACGGTTGATCAGTGCACCTTCCCTTTCTCTGGTGGGGAGGTGTTAATATAGATGTGTGCTTCGAAGTGAAGACTAACAGAGTGGCAGGTTTTTAAAAAAGGCTCTACACCTCTAACAGCCGATGAATTTTATATTGGTAGTGCTGCAAAATTCTAGTATGGCTGCCTTGATAACCTGGGAAGGATTAGGCGATGTGGTCACGTGTGTCACGCTACGACGCTTGACGGAGGGCAGTGTGCAAATACATATAGTAGTTGCATCGGTACACCTCGTCCCACAACCCTCCCCACCCAAATGATACACAGACAAGCATGTTGGGATGAAGAAGTTGCAGGTTTATTTGTGATACAAATAACAGAACGGGTTAACTGACAGGCGACCCCCTATGCCCCGCAACCCCTTGTTGCAGGGCGCCTGAAGTTGAGCCAAAGAAGCGGACACCAGTGGCCTTAGCCCGGTGTGGAACTTGGGAGGAAAATCTCCCCTGGCGGACCGATCGTCCACCCGCCCACCCTCCGGACAAGGGAGAGTCAACTCACACCTTGCCCAGCCAGGTGGGGCGTTATTGGCAAACCCCCGGTTGCTCAGGCTTACAACCGCCCTAAGGACTAACGGGGTGCCGTCGAAACCAAGTCCCCAAGAAGGGCCCCTTGGATTATGTATGATTCAGCAAGGTGCGTTTCCCACCGGGGCTTCAGGTCCTGTTCCTGCGCCTGTCCTGTATGGGGATCGCCTTGTAACTCCTCCTGCAACCTAGAAAACACAAATACATCATTAAATTTCCCCCCTCCCCACTTCCCCCCTTTCAGCGGGTGAGCGGTAGGGAGGGGAGCTGAAAGCGCGGGCCTCGCGTCCGGCGTCGGGGGGAAGGAGAGGGGGGGATGGCCTAATAGACCTAAGGGCTGGCGAGGACAGCCTAGCACGACCGGCAGATAAGAGTGGGCAGCAGCAAAGAGGGCGCCAGGAGGGAGGGGCTCCCCTATATATGTCTCCTACGGGGGCGGCCTATCTTCGGGTGACCCCGCCCCTTGGCCCACCTCCCTCCCCTGGACTGGTCTAAGGTTCCCCCACGCCCTACTACGGGGTTTGCCCTCCTATGGGGTCCCTTGCAGGGACCTTGGGCATCCCGCAAGTCCTGCATACTTTGAAGAACCGAGGACGGAGCTTCAATATGCCGGCTGGACCCTGTATTGGTAAGGGGTCTGAGTGCATGGCTGATGTACGTTATTTTACACACAGAGAGTCGCCTTCAGTTGATGGCGTCCTCCGGGCTGACTAAACCGTAGGTCGGAAAAGTGAGGTTTGAATGTGGGAAACCGAATGATACGGAAAGAGTGTTGATGCAAATGTGATAATCGGGCCCACCAAATACATTGGAATTAAGATTAATCATAGGCATGTGACATGATGAGTTATTAGTAGATTGGAATACGTTGTATCATATGCATATTTACAGATGACGTGAATGTGTGCAGTTGCCTGTTGGACAGGTGACCGTTGGCGCGTTGTCCGTGAAGAGGTGTTTGCAGGTACGAGGAATACTCGCAACCACTCGGTAACTATGCATATTTTATCAAAGCAATCACTGAGTGCATTTAGGAATGAGGTGGTGTTTACTCCAGGCACATTCTTCTTCTCTTTCTTAATGTCATATAACCATAGGTTTGTTGTTAATCTCAAGTGAAGTTAAGGCTGGTAACCCCTGTGGCCCTGATGAAGTTGCGCAAACTGCTGGCAATGAAACATGTCGGTTCTTTGTAATTGAAAATGGTCTGATTTAAACCATTTTTTAATGGAGGACGCTTACAGCACTGAATAAAGTTATGTCCAGTCACTGAGCAGTACCTCATTTTAAACACTGAGAACTGCTTTTCTTTTCTCACGAGTCCAGTGGGCACTTTAGTGATGCTAAACACTTACAATGCATTTCTATTTGTTTCTTCATCGTCTTTTTTCCTTCATTGTTTGAGAAATTCACGATGGAACACACACTTTTTCTTTATGGGGAGAAAGCAACCGATGATAATAAGTGGGTGTGCTAGTGAGTACCAACCAGTAAGCCCCCCCCCCCCCCTCGCCCCCCTCTAGTGTTACAACTGTGAGGTGCTTTCTCTCCTTCCTCACATTTTTTCATGTATTTGTTTTGGAGTCTTCTCCCTTTCCTGTGGATCACTGACATTTTGGTTATAAATAGAACATATAAGTACTTGGATTAACAACAGCGAGTTGTTCCTGTGAGGGAGTGTTTGAAAAAATGTTATAGACCCCTCCAGTGTCTTGAATACAATGGTTGGTGTTTATTTTTGAGTCAGGTCTTTTCTGTTGAAAGCTTTGTTTGGTAAACAAGTAGATTGGGTTGACAAAGAGCAGTCCCAAATAGGGGTGCATAATTTAATATCAATACAGCCCACAAGATCTATCACAATTAAGTCTAAGTTTAAGATAAGGGGGAAGAAAATCACACAGAGCATTATGGAAAGAGAGGGAATAGTGGTTTATGGATATTGTTCAATGTGGGACTTTTATAGACAAAACACTATTTGACATTTGACATTCTTTATTCTAGTTGACATTCCATGAATAGAATTATTTGAATCCTACTCCGAAGTGAGGGAATGAGTATTTTAGTGGGTCCACTCCTCTTCCCAAGGTCAAGCAAAAGAATCAACAAGAGGGAATAGTGGTTTATGGATATTGTTCAATGTGGGACTTTTATAGACAAAACACTATTTGACATTTGACATTCTTTATTCTAGTTGACATTCCATGAATAGAATTATTTGAATCCTACTCCGAAGTGGGGGAATGAGTATTTTAGTGGGTCCGCTCCTCTTCCCAAGGTCAAGCAAAAGAATCAACAAGAGGGAATAGTGGTTTATGGATATTGTTCAATGTGGGACTTTTATGTACTTATAAGTATGGTGACTTTCTTGAACCACAAATCTGTGTTATAAAAGAAACTAGCAGCCCGCCCCAGCGTTGCCTGGGGCAGAAAGGGGCTGGGGGCAGTACACCCGCTCCCGCCCCGACCCCCTCCCGCACCGACTCCCTCCTGCCCCGACTCACTCGTGCCCCCCTCCCGCCCCGACTCACTCGCGCCCCCTCCCGCCCCGACTCACTCGCGCCCCCCTCCTGCCCCAACTCACTCGTGCCCCCCTCCCGCCATGATTCACTTGCGCCCGCCCCGACTCACTCGTGCCCCCCTCCCGCCCGACTCACTCGCGCTCCGACATTTTCAATTACTGCTGCCTCCTTCTTGCCTCCCCCTGCATCACACAGTCTCACTTTCCCTTTCCTTACCTGTGCCGCCGCTCCTCACTGCACAGCCGCTCGTCACTGCACCACCCTCCTCCTTCCTCATCACGCACGTCGCGTAGCGGCCAGCGCTAGGTCCCGGCCGGCGCTACTTTCAGGGGACTACTTTGTTTACAAACTTAATTTTTTTAAATTTACTTTTTTTCTTTTATTTATATAGCCTATGTCATTCTACACACCCTGACATTTTCATAGATGTATCGGGTGTGTAGATTGGCGCTGTGGTTCCCGAGTTTACCTGGCCAAAAGGTGCAAGTTCTCTCTTTATAATAGTAGTATAGAAGACAAAACACTATTTGACATTTGCCATTCTTTATTCTAGTTCACATTCCATGAATAGAATTATTTGAATCCTACTCCGAAGTGGGGGAATGAGTATTTTAGTGGGTCCGCTCCTCTTCCCAAGGTCAAGCAAAAGAATCAACAAGAGGGAACTCCTTAGTACTAGTATCTATTTACGGGCCATCAAAAAAGCCTCACTCTGATTCTAGTAGAACTTTCTCCCACTAGGGTTGCTAGTGTCATGCTTTATCCTTCCCCAGATTCCTCATGCATCTGCACAAGCTCATCCCTGAGACCCGAAGGAGGTCTTTGATAGCTTTAGAAAGATCCTAAAATCAAAATGTTCTAAGATACCTCAAAGTTTGTTTTATTTCAAGAACACCTTGGCAAGGTTAAAAACAGGTGAGGACATTTAGAACGTTATTACCTCTACAGTCTCATGGTCAGCATGTTTCAGCCAACACACCAACACCTCAACAGGAGTTGCTCACCCAAACGTCCATGAATGCCATAATACCGACCTATTCTAGTATCTGTGTTTTCGTTCATTTAAATAACATGTACTTTACAACTCCATGGGGCTAACTAGGTGGGTGAACCTTGTTGTCACACCTTTGTCAAAGGTCTTCATCCAACCTTAGACCTATTAGGTACCTCCTTTTCCCTGCATCTTGAAGATGTATGACATTGTCGAATGTTTGGATGAGCAAGTCCCAAAGAGTGAAAACAATTCTGACAGATAATAAGTCAAAAGATAAGAACTTTGACGGGATCCTCCATGAGTCATGAGGAAAGCCAAATAACCCATTGAGATGTTGTTGTATTGGCTGAAACATGTTGACCTTGGGACACTAGCGATAATAATGTTCTCATTAAGTGTCCCCACCTGTTTTTAACCTTGTATCCTTGAAATAAAAAAAGCTTTTTTTATAATAATTTTTTTCTTTATTAGTTTGCAATCAGCATAACACAGATACAGTTACACCTCTTCATGGTATAGACACAGTTTAAATCACGTTGGTTATGCACACTAGTACACAGAAATCAAGACCTACATGAATTAGCAGAAACAATATGCATCGCTGCAACAGTCCCCTTTATGTGGAAGTTGACAAAAGAAATGATTAGACTACTTTGTTTTCTCAGCTGTCTTTGCTGCTTCCCCATCCCTCTTTTCAGTTTAGCAAGTGCCTGATTCATCATGTCCCGTCCCGTCAGGCTTCCCCATCTCCTTGCCTATTACGTATTGTTGAAATAGCTCCCAGACAGCTTTGGGATGGCTCTGTGGAGGGAGAGGTTCGCTATATGTATCCGCCTGGGTGTTGCAATATATCATGTCTTTGGTCCATTCTTCAGTTGTTGGAATTGGGCCTCTAGCCCAACGCATGGCCACCCGTCTTTTTGCCAGTAACAGGCCAATTGCTACTAGCCAGTGCTCCCCTTTGCTGATTTCCTTATTGTACCCCAGTAAAGCAATTAACGGATCAGGGTGAGGAAGAGCACAGAGATATTGTTATGGATCTGAAACACCTTTTCCTAAAAGTTCAAGACTCTAGGGCAGTACCATGCAACATGTTAAAAAGTGGCTATCGTCTCTGAGCAACAGTAACAGGCAGCTGAGTTCCTTAGTCCATTCCTGTATGACCTATCAGGTGTGTAGTATATCCTATTTATATCTTTGAAATGGATAAGGCGGTGTCTGCCGTTTAATGAGATTTGTTTAGTAACTTCGCAGCAGTAGCGCCAACTGCCACCATCTATCACCCGGGCTAGGTCTTTTTGCCAGTCTTGCTGCGGCTTTAAGAATAGTGGTCTTCTATTTTCTTGCATGATACTGTAAATTCCTGAAACCAGTTTTGATGGGTATGGGGTTTGAATACTGTGGGTGAGGACCAACACTTCCTCTGGCTCCTGTGGACTGTCACCCAGCAGGGCTTGTAAAGCATGCTTGACTCGAATAAACTGGTACTGATCTAGGATGGAGTGTGCATGCCCCTCAGTTATATTATCCTCCCATTGGCGCAGAACACCCTCACTGAATAAGTCACCGCCTTCAGCAATGCCCACCCTTCATAAGGCTTTGTAGACTTCCCTGTCTTTTCCTGTCGGGAGCCAGGTACACCATTCCAGTGGAATCAGCGAGGAGTACATGAGCGCTGCCGCTTGTCTATCCAGTAAATTTCTCCAACGGTGTATTAAATATAACTTACGGTAATGTGACCTGGTCAGTAGCAACTTTCTCTATATGTAAATGTGGGAGAACCTGCGGGCTGCGCATCCATGCATGGGCATGTGAGCTCAAGACAGCCCTGTAATATAATTCAAGGTGTGTTGAGCCCCCGTAGAGTACAGAAGAATGAGTGTTTCCCACTTAACCCGGGGCTGCTTACCAGCCTAAACAGGGGCGATTTGACCTTGACAAATATATGTGCCGGGAGGAGCAAGGCAATGTTTTGGAAGAGAAACAGAAACATTGGAAGGATAACCATTTTCATTATTGAAACTCGCCCCAGCAACAAGAGTGGCAATCTTATCCATTTAGAGCTTGCCTATGGCTTTACCGTACTTGTCCATAAGTACTACTGCAGAGTCAGTGTGTATTTGTATACCCATATAGGAGACCAAATCCTTGGTCCATTGCAGTGGAAATTCCAGGTGCACTGGGACTTTATTTTGGGTTAATGGGAAAGTTAATGATTTGTTCCAATTAATCTTTAAACTGGACAGTTGCCCGAACCTAACCACCTCAGTGAGTACCGGTGTGATATGGGTCTCAGGATCTCTCACATATAGAAGCATATCATAAGCATATGCTGAAGTGATCAATTGATAGCCTGTGAAGCTCACGCTTCTATGACCATGATACTCTCTCAATGCAAACAACCGTGGTTCCACTACCAGTGCATATAACAATGGGGATAGGGGCATCCCTGACGAGTGCCTCTGGAGATGTGAAATGGAGATGTAACTCTATTCCCCAGTCTAACTCTGGCAACCGGGGTCTTACATAATACCTTTACCAGCTGAAGAAACATCTCCCCAACGCCAATGCTTCGCAGTACCGCTTCCATAAATGGCCATTCCACAGAGTCAAACGTTTTCTCAGCATCTACGAAAACCGCTGCGACTTTGACTTCTGGTTTTACATGTTGGATAGTGCTAAAACAGTTCTGAGGTTGAGAAATCAATTGCGACCCGGGACAAATCCAGCTTGCTTCATACCTACTAGCATTAGGATTAGGGAGGCTATTCTGTTAGAGAGTATTTTAGCAAAGAGTTGTGTGTCCACATTTAAAAGAGATAAGGCATAGCGTAGGAGGGGATTGGTTGATGAGCAATCAGCTGGGGATTTCCTTGGCTTAAGAATGGTGACGATTATGGCCTCTCTCATCGACTAGTGCATAATTGTTTGTTGCGCCATAGAGTGACTAGTTGTGGTATGAGTAGATCTTGATAAGGTCTGTAGAAGGCTATGGTTAAGCCATCAGTGCCAGGTGCAATCCCTGATCGCATAGATGCAAGCGCAGCCCAAATCTCCCTGGGGTCTAGAGGGGCCATAAGGTGTTCTCTTTGTGAGTCTGTGAGCCATGCCATCTGTATATGTGCCAAGCAAATCTTGTATGACGTTATCATTTTTCTCGATCCTAGAGCTATATAAATCAGCATAGTACCTGCTGAACCTATCATCTATTCCATTTGCATCATAGACCAGATGAACATCCTTATTCATTATTTCAATATTAGTATTGGCTTCCCTCTTGGGGCACTGCAGGCTCGCTAGGATAGCCCCTGGGGGTTTGCCCTCCCCGTATACACGCACAGTAGCCTATTTGCCTAGGGAGTTTGAATTCGCTGTCTGCAGTGTCATGATACTCCTCCAGAGCTTGTTCAATATCTTCTAGTTGCCTATTATCTCCAGTCCACAGATGGTCCCGCTCCAGACAAGATATTTACTCCTCTAATCGTGCAAGTCTATCTCGAATGGAGCGTAACACACCTGCATGCTTTGAGATGACCACCCCCATATGTACACTTAGAAGGCTTCCCAGATTGTCAAAAATGAAGCGACTAAGCCTATATTTTCCTCAAAGTAACCCTCAATAGATGCAGTGACTTCCGCATGAAAGACCGCATCTAGCAAAGAATAAGGGGGAAACCTCCATGTAAACAGAGCAAAGTGTCCTGCTGATATCTCCAAGTCTAACTGAACAGGAGAGTAATCAGAATAGGTTTTTAGGAGAGGTTTGCATGAGGTAACTTGTGTGAGGAGACTTCTAGATGTCAGCCATTAATCTATTCTGGTATGCGTGTCGTGAGGTGCTGAATATTACGTAAATCACGTAACTCCTCGGGAGGCGGTTGTGCGCGGTCTCCAAACATCTATTAGCCCCAATTGATCCATAACATTTTTTATTGCTACTGCAGGCCCTGCAGGCCATCTAGCCTGTCCCTTGGACCTGTTGAAGTCCCCACCCCAAGTTTGTGGAGAGTCAGCTACTTTGAGGAAGTGAGTTACTAGCCCATGATAAAATTGTGGGTCATGAAATGAATGAAATGAAATGAAAAAATAAATGTATTAAGCGCACGTACATCAAAGGCTTCTTGGCGCTTTGGATAGCAGAGGAGAACCTGCCAGTTGATATCCTGAGCAAAAGAAAAAAACAGCTAAACAAAGGCTTGAGAAAATAACCAAGTTTTCAGCGCCTTTCTAAAATTGAGATAAGAGGGGATGAGACGGAGGCCTGGGGGTAAGGAGTTCCAAAAAAGGGGAGCTTGGGAAGAAAATCTCAGTCCACCCAATCTTTTCCGTTTAAACAGACATGACGATAGCAAGTTGGAGCTCGAAGAACGAAAGGCTCGAGATGGAATGTATCGATCAAGGCGGCAGGAGACGAATGCCGGGCCTTGCTGAGCGAGGGCTTGATGAGTGAGGCAGCCCAACTTGAAGAGGCAGCGCTGGATCACAGGGAGCCAGTGCAATCGCGTCAGGAGGGACCTCGCTGAGCTTGTTCTGGGCTGGCGAAAAACCAGCCTGGCCGCTTGGTTCTGGATCAGCTAGAGAAGGCGGGATTGATAGAGGGGAATCCCCGCATAAAGCGCATTTCCGTAATCAATACGGGACATGACCAGCCCCAGCATGGTCTGAACCAGGGCCTCATGGGTGAGGAACCTGCTGATCTTCCTAATGCAGCGAAGATGGAAAGAACAAGCTGAGAGAACCGATTTAATTTGTGGTTTCATAGTCAGGTCCCCACTGATGGTGACTCCAAGACTCTTCACTGAACTCACCGGGCATGGGGCACTGCTCAACGAGGGCGGCCAGAAGTTGGAACTCCAGGGGTGGCCGGAGGCCCGGTCAATACTATCTCGGTCTTTCCAGGGTTCAGCTTAAGTTGGTTTGCATTCATCCAATTACCAATAAAAGACATGGTGGACTGGAATCTTTCGATAGAGATAGGGGAGGAATCAATATCAAAAATGAGCTGGAGGTCCTCTGCGTAATTGAAGACGACCCCAGGAAGCTCTTGCAACTTAGAATTAAGGGGAGAAATATAGAGATTAAATAATAAGGGGGAAAGAGAAGAGCCCTGTGGGACACCACAGGTCAGGTTTTTGGGTTCAGATGTGAACGGTCCGAGGCGAACACCTTGCTCATGATCCTGTAAAAAGGAAGTGAGCCAACTCAGTGAGGTGCCCCTGATGCCGGCGCTCTCGACCCGTTGAAGAAGAATGGTATGGTCAACGGTGTCGAAAGCTGCCGCCAAATCAAGGAGCACCAGAGCTTGAGAGATGTTATTGTCCGCTCCCTTTCTCAGTTCGTCATGAACTGCCCACCATAACGGCTTCAGTCGAGTGGCGTGGTCTAAAACCAGCCTGATGTTGATTCAAGAACTGAGAATTTTCTACAAAAGAACCAAGGCAGTTCGTTACATAGGCTTCCAGAAGTTTACCCAAGAAAGGGAGTAAAGATATTGGGCGGAAATTACTCAAGACCTGAGGGTCAGCCCCGGGTCTTTTAAGAATTTGTGAGACAACAGCGGATTTGAATGCATTAGGAACTGCCCTAATGTGAGGGAATTATTAAGCAATGAGAGGGGAGTCTCTGGGAGACTAAGAAAGATTTCATGGGCAATATGAGCAGGGCAACAATCGGCGGGGTAGCCAGAACGGACCTTTCTAAGAAGGGATATGAACATTTCCAGTGTGATTGGGGGAAAGGTAGAAAATGAGGCATTGTTTTCTGAAGCACTAGCTGTATATGGACCTGCATCAGGTGAGGGAATGCTGGCCTTGATTAGGGCAATCTTCTCTACAAAATAAATCATCATGATTAGGACCATATATGTTCACCAGCATCGCACTAAACCCATCTAAACCTGTACCTTGTAGCTCGGCTCAGCTCCCAGGTAGCCTTGTTGGACTCTCTCTGGTGCGCCGTCCAGGGGCTCGCACAGGCTATCTTGTGGGGCTGCCCCACTCCGGCATTAATGTAGACGCCATGACTCGGAGGCTCGGCAGCAGCTCCCAGCCACCAAGATCGCTCCGCCTCTCGATCGTCACAGCTCAGATCGCAGAGCCTCCCATGCTCCTCCCAGCGAAATCAGACCTAGGCTGCCTTTCTAGTCAGAAATTGGGCCCCGTCCACAGCTCTCCTGTCATTGTTTTCACTCAAAGTCACTGGCAGAAATCATCTCCCCAGGCTAGCAAGAGTCCCAGGCAGGGGTAGAGAATAGATGATTTCGACTCAGGGAAGCAGGATTGTTAAGGATTAAACTTTGGACTCACAGAAGTATACCAAGTCGCGGCCATCTTTGAGCCAGGCTAGCTCCGTCCCCCATAAAACAAGCTTTTGGGCATCTTAGACAATTTTAATTTTAGGGCTCCACAGAACTATAAGAGATTTCCCTTGGTTCTCAAGGTTGAGCCCATCCATATACATTAGGTATTAGGTATTTGAACGGGGACTCTATGGTGAAGCATGCCACTAGTATCCCTAGTAAGTGAGAGTCCTAATAAAACCTTTGGGAGATTTTTTGAATGGGCTTAGATCGATTGGGAACAAGTACTAAGGGGTTTCCTCCTGTTGATTCTTTTCAAATGAATTAAACACATCATGAAACATTTGGCGAAAATTGTGGATGAGCTTTAAAACCTTAGAGATTCCTACTGCTTACTTATTGATACTCGACATTAGACACAATTGTGAAAAATCATATTCCGTTATCAATGATTGGTATCTTATTGGGGAATAATAATAAGGCAACATTAAATTAATATCTCTGGATATGCTTTAACAATTTCAGGTCCTATTAAGCATAATGTTTTTGATGAAGGCTGATATTATATAATTGCATAACGTGTTAAACTGTAGATTGTGAGTTATTTTTGTCATTTCATTACAAGGACAGGCTTGCTGCGTTGCCATGTTAGGGATTCAGTCAATTCATTGCCTCATGAAAATGATGATGCACAACTTGCATTTATAATCATAATTCTTACCTGAATGCAAGTAAAGAAGAACACTGCTGGTGACCTTATAACAAATTTAGTTGCTTACAATTGGAACTCAAGTTAGAGTGGATCAGGTTAATACACATTTAAATGGTCCGATGAGGAGGTCTGCCAATAGTCTGAATTATTTGTAAAAAGAGTAGCAAAAGAGAGAACCAAATAGGTTTCTTCTGTCCTCCTATTATTGCTGTACTTGTAGTCTGAGAGTGGAATTAATTCCTACTAGACTTCTCATGATTTAGGCACTAATTATATGTGGCCCTGAGAATGGTAAAGATTTTCCCCAGCCCCATAGTTACTAATACTGGAGGTACTTGCCACACCAGGAGCAGAGAAAATCCAGTCTATTATCAATTGGACCCTGAAGGAAAACGTGTAATTTCACATCTGATTCTCATAGTATTTCCTTTTTTTGGGCAACACTTTAACTTGAAGTAAAGCAGCTGAAAACCCAAAGCTAAAGAAAAGAAAGTTCCATGGTGCTGGTAACTGCTGTTACTGGCCCCTTCTGAAGAGACCTCTGGTAATGAGGGCCTTAATGTTCAGTGCCATCCATGTTCTTCATAGACTTGCTAGTCAGCAGCGGATTGTTTGGCAGCAGGTTGCCTTGCAAATCAGTTCAGAAGACTACCTGTCCCATGGATTGTAAGATCAACTAACCTATTATTGTTTTTAGGTCAAGCTTTTGAGACTTCTTGTACATACTTTAGTATATACTTTATATACTTCTTTTTTGTTTAAGAGAGCTTTATTGAAATATGTAAAAGCAACAAAAAGGTACAACGTACAACAAAAATTTGAGATAAACAATGAAAAATAGTTCAGAATATACATATCTAAAATAAGAATAGCAAAAGAACAATAGCATTATTTAAACAAAAAGTCAGGAATAACAATAGAATAAAAAGTACCTTAATGAAATAGCATTTTTTTGCTTATCAGTAAAGAAAAAAAAGGAAAATAAAGAGAGAATAACTTGCACTATAAGTGTTCAAGCAACAAAAAGGTAACAGGAAAATATCCTAGTATGAATAAGATAATAGGATAGGAAAAAATAAACCGAAAAAGGTACTGTCCTGTATCTGCATTGAATGAGAGGATGAATAATTAGTGAGCAGAGACCAGAAGGCTTCTTTTCGAAGAAGTTGATGAGTGGAAGTAACAGAAGCTCTATCCAACCTATGATGGTGACAGAGAAGGTTCCACCAACTGGGAAAAGGGACTTCAGTAGTGTCTTTCCAGTTTGCAGTACTATTTTTGAAAGCCAATAGCAAGTAATAAATCCACAAACAACCCAAACTTGCGAGCACCAAACCAAATTGAGGAAGAACTTTCCAGTAATATAGCTTTGATCTCAAAGGGGAAGTTAATGGAACAGATAGAGGAAATTGTTTTACAAACCTTTATCCAAAAGGAGGTAATGCTTGGACAGAGTGTGTAGGTATGTGCCAGGAGTATTTGAGCAGGTGCAACATGCAGGTGATAAACCAGGATTGTATTTAGAAATGGTCCATTGGGGATAAATAAAGCCTTTGATCAAAATAATATAAATTCTGAATGGTGCTAGCATTGCAGGGTGTGTGATGTATTCATGACCAGATGGAGTTCCAGCAATGTACAGAAATAATATGTTGCAAGCCTAACGCTGATAAAAGTTCAACCCTACTCTTAGGGTGATTTGGAAGAGAATAATGAAGGTATTTATAGATGTGGGAGGGCCGGAGGAAGGAGGAGGTGGGCAGCGACTCCAAATGAGGATCCAGTAAAGGAAAGGAAGATCGGGAAAGTAGGAGAAAATGTTGAAAGAGGATCGTTTTTAAGAAGTGCTATTTGAGAAGGGAAGTAGAGGACTAGACAAATTTAGATTGGACTTCGTGAAAAGAGAGAAAGTGAGTTCCTCAAAACAAATGTTTAACTTGAACGATTCCCTTAGTAACCCTCTCCTTCCAAACAAGTGGTACGATTTCGAAGTTTAATTGATTTATTATGCCATATAGAAGAATCAAGGAACACCTGCAATGGTGAGAGTGATTTGGTAAGGACTGGGTAAATGACTGATATAGACTGTGAAATGGTGGGTGATTGAAAGAAATGAGTAGGATGTGAGAAGTTAGCCAGTGATGAAAAGGAAAAAGGCTGAATCAAAGAATCCTCCATTTTACGGCAGGCCGTTAAAGGAGTATCCACAGAAGAGGAGAAATGAGGTAAAATTTGATGCATTAAAAAAGAGGAATGGTACTGTTGGACGTTCAGTAATTTATTCCACCTCTATCCTTGGGTGTAGATAAAGAAGACAGAGAAATATGTGTTTTCTGTTTATTCCATACACATTTTCCTAAGGCACTATTAAAGATTTTTAAAAATGTACATGGAATCTTCTCTGTTAGCATGGACAGACAAAAACAAGCTTCCGATGACCGGTTTCTGGCATTCCAGCCGTCTTCAGCCCGGCTTGCTTGAATCCAGTGGCAAAGTGAGCAAGGGACTCACGTCTGAGTATACCCTGCCAAACTTATGGCGGCCAAAAGGGGTACAAAAGGGGGTGGTGATGGACGGAGCATCTGAATCAATCAAACACTCACACCCAGTCAAAAGATCTGGGTTTAATCGATCACCGTTCTTTAGCCCACTCTGCCACCCCAGTTCAGATATGGCTATATGCAAATCAGTCTGACCCTGTGCCTCATGGGAACAGTCCAGCCCGAACTGCCTTTTGTACCGCTTTTGGCCGCCATAAGTGTGGCAGGGTATGCTCAGACGTGAGTCCCTTGCTCACTTTGCCACTGGATTCAAGCAAGCCGGGCTG
Organism: Lissotriton vulgaris; assembly: GCF_964263255.1. Taxonomy (NCBI): domain Eukaryota; kingdom Metazoa; phylum Chordata; class Amphibia; order Caudata; family Salamandridae; genus Lissotriton; species Lissotriton vulgaris. The sequence continues at coordinate 51,619,119 of NC_141686.1, read as the reverse complement.
AAGACGGCTGGAATGCCAGAAACCGGTCCTCGGAAGCTTGTTTCCGGTCCAGGGAAGACGTGGCTTGGCAGTTCGGGCTGGACTGTTCCCATGAGGCACAGGGTCAGACTGATTAGCATATAGCCATGTCTGAACTGGGGTGGCAGAGTGGGCTAAAGAACGGTGATGGATTAAACCCAGATCTTTTGACTGGGTGCGAGTGTTTGATTGATTCAGATGCTCCGTCCATCACCACCCCCTTTTGTACCGTGATTATGCATATGGACATGTGTGCTTTGGAGTGGTGCAGCTCCGATTTTGTGTTGGTGTAAAATTCCCCTTTTTTGGGAGGGAGGGTGCTCTAGGACAGGGAGCACATTTGGAAGTCTGCACACAATATATTTTCAGCATTTAGATACCTTTGGTGATTTTTGTTATTTAGACTAGTCAATTTGTTGCGGAACCTAGAACTAATTGCAATACAATTTCTGTGAGTGGATTCTTATTGAAATTTTTCCGTAGAACACGATGGTGAAAAGTCTACCACTCTATCATGACGTGTTAATCCAATATGGCGGATTTTTCAAAATGGCTGCCCATTATTTGAGATATAGGGTATAACTGTTAATATGCCCATGTGTGGTATCATTTTATATGTTTTTAGGGACGGGAAAGTCAAAAATAACATCACAAATATTTTCTGATGACCATAATATCAAATAATCGCAGAATATGTCAGATAGACAAAGTTTGTATAATTTTTTCGTTGACTTACATGACAAAGTGTGAAGGAACGTAAATATTACAATTAACTTTTGAAATTAAAAGTTTGCTATTGTTTGTGTTTAGTTTTGTAACTTTGTTGTTATTGTTTGTTTTTTTGTTAATCAAAAAGGTTTCTTTTATGTGTTACAGGTTCTTGCGAGTTGCTGTGAGATACAGTGAAAATGGACGTAGAAAAGTGTTTCATTTGTGATGTGGTGTTTCAAGAAGATGACGATGTTTCTGTACTCACTGAAAGAGGAGTGACTGGAATTCAAAAAACATGCAAGGAGAGAAACATATCTAAGTTTCACGTTTGTGTTCACAAGAAATGTAGAGCGCGTTTTGTTAACTTGAAAACTCAGTTTCCAGGAGAAAGAATCAGATCCCACAACTTCTCGTGTTCTACGGTTGTGTGAAACCCCATTTGATTTAAAAAAAAAAATAATTCTGCGGTACTGAGTTAAGTTTATACTTCAGGGAGAGGGAAAAAAATGTGTGGTTTCATGCATGAACAGTTGAATTCAAATCATCAGTTTTACAAAAATGCAACAAACGCAATGATGAATGGGCAGACAAAGTTAAGAAGCATATCCAAAATGTGTCTGATTTACATGCTGTAGATGCATGCTACCACAAACAGTGTTCCGTCAATTTTTATACTGGAAAATTCATTCCCGGGCAGTTCACTGATAACCCTCCAATGTCTTCAAGTCGACCAGAGGACTCAGTTCGCCAGGAAACTTTTCTTCAAGTAGTTAAATACATGGAGGAAAATGATGAAGAACAAACTACTGTTAAAGAACTTGTTAATAAAATGCGAGAATTACTGCCAGAAGATAGCGAAGCATACAGTTCGAAGTATATGAAACAAAAACTCAAAGAGCATTATGAAGATGAAATCTTCATAGGAACAGTTGCAGGGACTGCTGATGTCGTTACTTTTAAAAGTACAGTTGCTCATGTATTGCAAGAGTACCACAGTCATAGCCATGAAGATGTTGGAGAGGATCGAAACAATCTCCTTATGGCAGCTGCTGAAATAATAAGAAATTATATTAAAGACATCCCTGTAGAACCAGAAATATAGCCACCCATTGAAAACATGAGTAGTGTTGACTATAATGTGAGCTATGTTCCTGATTTGTTAAGGCTCTTATTATCAGTTGTTGTTACAGATACAACCAACAGAGAGAGAAAGGTAGCTTCTATAGGACAGGCAATTATGCAAGCTGTGCGCCCACGAGTCTTAGTTGCACCATTGCAGTGTGGGCTGGAAGTTCAATTACATGACAATACAAGCTCGAGATTTGTAGTTGAAGCAGTAAATTATATGGTATTCCGCAGCTCCTGTTCAGAAGTTCTTCGTTTTGAACGTTCAGCTGCAGCAGAAAGAGGAAATACTATACCTGTCCTTGTGTAACCTACTGAAAGTCCTCCAAAATTCGTTCAATATGCAGCTAATAATATTGATCACAATATTATTACAATAGATGGCCATGGTACTTTTCATGGGATGGGCATTATCGCCACTGTGACTCCAACTGGAAAATTTTCAACGGTCATTAAGACGAGGTTTCACACGACCGTAGAACACGAGAAATTGTGGGATCTGATTCTTTTTCCTGGAACTGAGTTTTCAAGTTAACAAAACGCGTTCTACATTTCTTGTGAACTTTCTGCCCAACACAAACGTGAAACTTAGATATTTTTCTCTCCTTTCATGTTCTTTTAATTCCAGTCACTCCTCTTTCAGTAAGTACAGATACATTGTTATCTTCTTGAAACACCACATCACGAATGAAACACTTTTCTACGTCCATTTTCACTGTATCTCACAGCAACTCGCAAGAACCTGTAACACATTAAAGAAACATTTTTGATTAACAAAAAAACAAACAATAACAACAAAGTTACGAAACAAAATACAAAAGTTAATTGTAATATTTACGTTCCTTCACACTTTGTCACATAAGTCAACGAAAAGATTATACAAACTTTCTGACATATTCCACAATTATATGATATTATGGTCATCAGAAACAATTTTTGATGTTATTTTTTACTTTCCCGTCCCTAAAAACATATAAAATGATGCCACACATGGGCCATACATGGGCATATAAACAGTTATACCCAGGAGGCGGCTGGTGACATTTGAAAGTGGCGGGCGTACAAGTTTGTGATGAGTGCCCTGTGGCGAGCAAGGGTAGCCAGTGAGCCTGACTGTCATAAGGAGTGTCGGGGGAGGGGAGGATTTATCCTCCTGGGAATATTTGGAAAAACAAGTAGGCAAATGGTGCATTTTCAAGCAAATTTTAGAGCACAAGAAGGTTAATAAAGCAATTGTGTTACTGTAGTTATGTCATCAATAAAAATACTTCATATGCTAACACACACAACACACATGTCTCAGGGCAGGCTGTAAACTGCTGGAGGAGGAAGTCCTTGATGCATAGGCATGACTGTCAGTCACAGCCTGAGTCCATTGGGAAATTTGCATTTACTGGTTTTATACATGTGCGAGCAGCAGGGGCTCAGAGCACTAACATCAACAAAGAAATCATAGTGCAGTTTAGGAGAAAATCGAAAAATGAAGGCCCATTGAACTCGAGGAGAGCATGATTGAAAAACAAAAGCGTGTCAGCACCTCACACATGCATAGTAAGTGCTATACAAATGCTGCAGTCCAATAGAATGTGAATGGGATGTGTACCTCCTTAGTGAACACACCCTGTCCTCCACCCTCTCCCGTGCCCCATCACCCCATCTTTTGCTGAGTCCTTTCATGATGGAGCAGGATTTCACCCTTGCTTTACAAAACACGCCCTGGACAATTTTCCATTAACTGCGAGTGAACCAGGGGTGGGAGGGCCAACACTGACTTTCATGATAACAATCTAACAAAGTCAGTGCACAGAAATCTGGCAACAATGAACATTTGTAATGCCACGTGCTATCCACCCATCTCAGAGAGATAAATGGCCCTTCAAATACAAACTGTGTTTCTGTGACACATTAGATTATGTCTGCAAAGCCTGTGTATGTGACCACCAAACTCAAACCTTTACAAATGTCCTGTTGTAATAAAAGTCACAAGTGAGGGAATGTCCCTCTCGAGAACACAGACAAAAAGGGAATATTTGTAAAGGTTTGAAATACGAAATGAGTTCTGTGTTTTTTTAAGAGATCAACAGGTGAATAGCAAGACTAGACAAACACAGGAGCAAAGAGAGGCAGAAAGTGTGGAAAGCTCGGAGGGGGTTAGAGGGAGAGAAGACAGACAGACTGAAGAGAGTTGAAAAGAAGGAAGAAGAAGAAACAAAATTCGTAGCGAAAAAGAGAGAGTGAGAAGAGTGAGAGAAAAAAGAGAACAGAAAGGCAGATATTCGAAAAGCCTCACCGCGTGCAGACAAAATGGAATGTACCTGAGGTGAAAAGCAATATTTACTTAGATAGAAGTGGTGAAAATGTGCAATGTGATTACAGTTATCAATAAATGTAGCCTAGCGGCAAATGGTAGCAGCCTGAGGTGAGGCCTGAGTTACTGGTGCGCTGGTACAGTCGTTAACTTTTGAAACTTGGGCAGTGCTGAGCATACCATAGAATCAAAAGAATTAGAATTACCAAAAATACAGTATTTTTAAATAGTCACATCACATGCCAATACAGTACCAGCACGCTGCTGGTACTGGGTCGCCGGGCAATACCAAACAATACACACTTGAACAATAGTGACCTAAATAACACAATAACCGGAATATTTAATCTTGACATTTTGTAGTACTCACCAGACACCGCCGTGGTCATGAAGACAGGCTCCTAAGAGTCAGAGAGAGAGCACTTTTTAATTCCACCACTGCTTGAGACTGTGCGATGCCTCGGATCAGGCTTGGAGGCTCGGGCCACGAGGTCAGTCAGTCAGTCAGTCAGGTATGGCTGTCTCGTCTCTTTCTATCCATGCTCCCTTCAACATTTATTATACTGGTGCTCACAGTCAACTCGGTTCCTTCTTTCGGGCCTCTGCTCTGTTGTACATGAAACGCAAACGAGATGAGGCTGGGGTTCCTCTCTGAAGCGACAGGTTTGGGCTCATGCTGCTTCTTAACGTTTTCAAAAGCGAAACCAGTTCTAAACGCGTGATACAGCAAGTTATTCAGGAGAGGCACCCCGCCCCCTCTCGGGATGACCTATCAACTACCTCTTGTTTTCTTCTGCCTCTGCCCGGCCCACCCCCTCCCATTGAAATAAACTCTGTTTTGTTAACCTCTTCCCAGGCCATTGTATGTGCGTCCCAAAGGCATCTTTGTAGATGGCAATTGTAATTCACCGCTCCCTCTAAAATGATGTCACTGCTGCAGCTTGTGCCTGCAGGTCGAGCAATACCTCGCCCTTGCCTGGCACATGCGCAGCAGGACATGTCTTTGCCGATCAGCAAGTCGTCATTTGCTTCAAGCTGCTGGGAGTTTTTGCTCATCTTTCTTGCTTCTCTCTCTGGTGGTAGGGCAACGCTCTCTACACCCTATATCACAAATATTGGGCAACCGTTTTGAAAAATCCGTCGTATTGGATTAACGTTTCATGACAGAGTGGTAGACTTTTCACCATTGTTTTCGACTGAAAATTTTCAATAAGAATCCACTCACAGAAATTGTATTGCAATTAGCTCTAGGTTAGCCCATTTTTTAACTAATTTGACTAGACTAATTAGTGCCGCAAATTCTTGTGTTTTGGTCCTCTGTCCTTGTTTTGTCATTCGACAGATAGTGCTAACAACAGACACATCACTCACCGGCCGGGGAGCTCATCTTCAAAACCATACCATTCAGGGCATGTGGACCCCTCAGCAAAAGCAATTCCACATAAATTACATGGAATTGTTGGCGATCCTCCTAGCGCTAAAATCTTTTCAGCTCCACCTCGTAGGCAAAGCTGTCTTGGTTTGTACAGACAACATGACAGCAATGGTTCTCAACCCTCATAATCCTCATCAGCCAGGCTATCATGAATCCAGTGGCCAAGTGAGCAAGAGACTCACGTCTGAGCATACCCTGCCAACTTAGGGCGAACAAAGCGATAAAAAAACTGGATTCAAGCAAGCCGGGCTGAAGACGGCTGGAATGCCAGAAACCGGTCCTCGGAAGCTTGTTTCCGGTCCAGGGAAGGCATGGCTTGGCAGTTCGGGCTGGACTGTTCCCATGAGGCACAGGGTCAGACTGATTTGCATATGGCCATGTCTGAACTGGGGTGGTGTGGCGTGCAAAAAAACAATGGATTTAGGCCCAGATATCTGTACTGGGGTGAATGTATGACTTTGTTCTGCATTCTGTCCATCAATTGTGGGTTTTGCATTTGTCCACACTACAAGTGCAGTCCTGGGCGAATCAGGTCTAGCATGGCAAAAAAAGCACCTGAAATACCTTGGCCTCCACTTCGGTAGAGACCTCAGGGCGGCGCTTGACCATAATGACGAAGCCACCCTAAAAAAGGTAAAAGAGAAATTGAACTCTTGGTCACCCAAACACATCAGCTTGTGGGGCAGGGTAGAGACGATCAAGTTGATGGTCACACCCTTGATTAACTACATGATAGGTATGTTACCACTAACACTTACGGGTGATTTCCACAAACAGCTAGACTATATGATCAACACATTTTTATGGAAAGAAAAGAGACCCAGGATAAGCCTGGATAAGGCTGAACAAAAGCTTGGGAGGGCAAAACATTACAAATTTCAAACTATTCCAAACAGCATGCTTAGCCAAATAGGGTGCCCACTGGCTCGCCCCTAACCAGGAGTACACACCAGTGTGTCTAGCACTGGAGAGGGCGACCCTGGGCAGACTAGACCCCATAGCCATGCTCACAGCAAACAAACACCCAGAGATCAGGAACACGGTCCTCAGAAACGCAAAGGCCGCCCTCCTAAAAGTAGACAAAAAGATGGAACAGACAATCAGGAATACTAGTTGGGAATCCATCTGGTTTAACTCTAAGGTCCAATACAAAGGGATGATTCTAGACAACAACACCTGGTATGGGAAAGGAATCTCCACCCCCACACATCTCGAAAAGAACAGGACACCACTAACGTTCGAGGCCCTAAAACAAGCCCATAATCTACCAACGGTAGAGTTCTATGAATTCTTCAAAATTAGAGCGGCCATCACAAAAGCAAACTTAGACAAAAAGGTGCCCTACAATACATGCACAACTTGAACAAGATAGGTCACCAGACTTCCCACATATACAAACTTCTAAGCCCCACGACATCGAACCTCAACACTAAGGCGGTAGGGTTCTGAGAAACGCTGCAAGAGGGAAAAAAGCTGCTTGTGGATCTCGGCCTCCCAAAACAAAGTCTCCCCCCAGGTTGCACAAACCAAATACTGGCTGCTACACAGGGCCTACTGGACACCGGCACGCCTAGCGGAGGTCAGAGTCAGAGAAAAGGACACCTGCTGGAACTGCCAAAGGTAGAGAGGCGACCTCGCTCACCTGATTTTTTACTGCACCAAAGTTACGAATTTCTGGAAGAAGGTTACAGACTTCATCACTAAGTTAGCAGGACGGGAAATACAACCAGGCTTTGTGGGACTAGTCACCGCATTGATGGTCCCAGATTTAGACTCCAGGGGGGACAGAGACCTGATAGACCTTCTCCTCACTACAGCAGTCAAAACAATACTAGCGAACTGGAAAGACCAGGGTGGCGACCTTCAAAGGCTGGGTTAACTGGATCACCTTCCTCAGAGGGGCGGACAACATAATGGCACTGCACACACCCAACCACACAGCAAGGGACGAAATGTGGGCCTTGCTAGACAGACACTTGGGTCCAAATAAACCCCCATAGAAGCTGTCGCACCCAGCCCACCAAAGCCAATAATGGGCACTGAATGCTCACCACGGAGAAATATCAAACATCATAATGCTCTGTCTCCCCTCCCCCAACATCTACCTTCCTCTATTCCTCCTTTCCTCACTCCTCTCTTTCTTCTATGTGAGGGTACAACAGTGTTACCTGGAACAATCTACGCCAACCAGCTATTCATGCGTTTTTTGACTTACTTCACGCCATACGTGTCACAATGCCTTATGTAACCCCAAAGGCGTCTGTACTCACCCTCACGCACTACCACGGCACTACTACTGTACTGTGTATATATATATATATAACCTTCAAAGAAATACTTTGAAATCAAAAAAATATACTTGTAACAACCCTTTTAAGAGATAAAAGTGTGTTTCAATATCAAACAACTTTTCGTGTTTACTCACTTCTCTCCTACCAGTGCTTTACAGCCAGACTTTCCTCTCCCGCCCTAATTTGCACCACCCCTGCCACCCTTCCTGGTGTTGCTGCCTTTTTGTGGGTCCTACTCCTACCATGCACAAACATGCTCTGGAACCGAACTGTCCATTAAAGCATACAAAACGTAGCCATGTAAGTGTGAGTCCGGCGCGCTGTTGGCCATTTACTGCATTCCATCTTGTTTCTATTTTTAAATATTCTTCCTCGTCTTGGTTAATTGTGCCTTCATGCCTCTATAACTCCTTCCTGCAGGACGGCAACCCAGCCCTAAGGCTGCTCATCTACGGACTAGAGTAATCTCTCTCTGCTGTGACTTTTCTCTTTTATTTTCATCAACATGGCGTAGCGTTAATCAGTGTTCCAACACAGGTGAGACATGCCTGCGCTCGCATAGTATCAGTGTTGACAAACAGCGGAGAAATACTGCTGCCAGTATGTTATGGGTATAGGTGCCCGGCAGAGAAATGCTAGTATTTCCAACCTATCCTTGACTTGCCGGTGCTTGTAAATGAACAGTGAAAAAGTGCTGGTGCTTCCATATTGCGAATATTGCATTCAACTCACACATCCAATTGAAAGCCACGCAGAAATGCCTAACTGTCGGTTAAAACTATACCAATTCTTAAGTAGGGCAGGTATTTTCAGATACATTTATTGCACTTTGGCTGCACACGTATACTATCAGTTCAGTGTTGAAATAGTGCTGCAAAATGGTTTTAGAAACTGATTGACAAATATTGTTACTGATATAGTAACATCCCAACTCGGCTGAAAATTGAGATGCCCTGGTTTCGTTTTTTATCGTTTTTCTTCTTTCTTTCCCATTTGGTTCTTAACATCCCGCTCTGCCCCACCCCTTCAGCCCTTGGTGCCTGCACCAGGCCTCCCTCCTTTTCTTCCCCTATGCCCAGCGACTGCTTCAGAATTTATCTGCTCTCGAATCTTAGCCAAAGCTGAAAACATGCAAAGAACATTAAAGATCATTTTAAAATTCTATCTTTAAGTTAATGTTTATGACGCCTGGAGACATACAAGGTAGAAAGAAATTAACTAATTTTGTTTGTGTTATTTACTCCCATGCATAAACCTCAGGCCTTCGCTAGACACACAGCTAGCTGTATGATGGGGAACATTATCACGCATCGGAAATGTATGTTACTATTCAATGGTTGTTCATTACCTTTAATGAGTCAAGACATTGGTTAAAACTTTGGTTTTGAGTAGCTTTTATTGACGAGTGCAGAACAGGAGATAACTACTGCATACCTTGTTTTGATTGCTTTCCATGCACCTTTAAACACTGATCTTGAATAAGGGATTAAACTGTGTATTTCATTTCTAGTCAGCCAGAGACTTGCTACCTCTCACATTTTTACACTAGTGACTATGTTTAATAGGACTGAAGGGCAGATTTTCTATTGAAGTCCAGATTTTACTGTTAATCAGTGGATTTGAGTTTGAAAGAAAACATATTAAAATCAATCAATCAGGAGGTGTGGCCTGAGGCGTCAAGATGGCTAAGAGTGCTCTGGACCCCCTCCGTCATCCGCCTGGCATCCGCCCGTTCTCAGCTGCAACTCACCTTCTTGGACAAGCCGCTGGGTTCCCCCGCAACGTCCACTCCATTCAGATCCCTCTTGCAAGCGGATCTGATTCCTCATCGCAGTGGGCCCCCTTCTTCCCTCCGCCGGCCCTGGGTCTTCAAAATGGCGGCCCCAGCGGCCTTCGCGCCTAGGACGGGCGCCTTCCTGACTGGTCCGGCTCCTTGACCACGCTGGCGGTCGAGCCTGCCTGCATCCGCCGCCGGGCCCGCACCGCGGACGCCTCCTTCTGCGGGGACCTCTCCAGGGATCCCCTAGCTCTGGGGGCGGTGTGTGGCGGCTGCGGGGGTAGGGGGCTAGCACTGCTACACGTGAAGGCCTGCACTGGTGCCCCGCTACATTGTGCCGTGGCTGGGTGGGAGCCACCGTACCTCGGCTGTCGATATCGGGCAGCAGTGCTCCTGTCTGGCTCCGGTGCCCGGCCTGCCCGGGCTGCTATCCGCGGCCAGGGGCCACCATTTCAAGTGGGAAAGAGGCGCTTACCATCCCCTGAGACCTGCCGGGACCGTGGCTCTACTCCTACGGAACGGTTCTGACCTCCTCCTACCGAACCGGTGCACAAGAGCGGTGGCCTGTAGGATCACCCGGACCTCGTTGGGGCCCTCAGACCTTGGACTGATGATAAGTGGGGGGGGTCGGTCACTGTGTCAGGTGGTGGCCGTGGTGGAGATGGCAGTGCTTTTGCCCCCCCTTGCTTCTCCCTTGAGGTTGCCTCCTGTGGTGCTGTACGGTGGGTCCTGCTGGACGATTCCTGCTTTGGCTGCCCGCTTCATCTCCCCCGCCACATCGGACCGGTGAGGGGGGCGGCGGCCCCCTCCTGACTGTGGGGGCTTATGGGGGTGCCTTGCCCGAGGTGGTGGCCCTGGTGGTTGGCCTGCCGGGGAGGGGTGTGGATCGGCCACCGTGTCGGGTGGCGGGCGGAGTGGGGACATCGGCGCTCCAGCCCCCCTCCCGCGCCACACTTCTCATCTGGGGGCGCCTCCCCGAGTCCACCGGCCGGGGTTGCATTGGCCTGGTCTGATCTCCCCCTCACTCAGCTGCTTCCCTCCATCTCCCGGTGCTGCACCGGAGCGCTGTAGGGGCGAAGACCTCCTCCTTGCCGCTGGGCCCGCCGGCCCCTGGGTTGCCTGGTCTCCCTTGTTCACCCAGGGCGTCCTATACTGGCCCGTGGACGCTGTCCTAGGGGGCCTGCCCCAAGACTGCTGCTGCTCACGCCGAAGAGATCATGGGTCCGTTTGGAACTGGTGTATGGGGGGGCACAGGGCCCTTCTTCGTTGCGGCCTCACTCTGCCCCCTGAAGAACCAAATATTTACAATACTCCTTCTCAGGGGTCTTACCAATAAGTAGTCCATTCAAGAGTGGCAAAGAAATCAACACAGAATCTGAAATATGAAAAGACATCTTTATTATCATTAATTGTGAGGCTCCGTCGCCCAGCCACTCTTAAAGCAACTGGATGAGAGAGTCTGCTGCATGGCCTTCGCACAGGCCTTTTATACAGAATATTTCGCCTTAAGCACACATTCCTGCTTTGAAGTGCATTATGTTGGAAATTCCCAGGACGTGCATACAAAGCATCACTTTCAAGATAAGTCCAGGCTAAAAAAAGGATTGCACACATGCTTGGTTTCCTGTTCCATCAGGCCGGACAAACCCACCATAAAACCTTCAACCCAGATCGATGAACATGTTGTAAAGGAAAGGCAGCAACAGATGGGACGGAGATAGAAGCGGTGGGAATGGTGCCATAAAAGGTCGGACATGTCCTGCTCTTTGAACTTTATTGCGCCAGCTGCTGAACAAGGAACTGGCTTGGGAGGTTAGCCTCGAGCAACAGGGTCAGCTGTCGTCAGGTCATGCAGAAGTCAGCACAAACCCATGCTAAGGTTATGTCCTTTAAATGCTTGCTCTGCCATGGGGAAAAGCCTACTGTAAGGGCAATGAAATAACATGGCTGCTATTTACAAGATGAAACCCAAGTGTTCAATGCAAAACCTTCAAATGCACAGTGAATCCATTGGTGTAACAAGATGAAAATGCTCATGAATAACGCATTCATTATTTGCGGTTCACTGATACCAAATTCATAACAGAATCATGACATTTAAAACACAGGTTCAGAACCCCCAGAACCACAGAGCATCCTTTTGCCCTTACATAGGCAATAACCTATACTCATGCTAATTCTGAGACCATGTCTATATTTCATCACTCGCTGGTGTTGATGTAAATACTGTACCAAAGGAATTATCAGTAAACTCTGACCTAACCAGTTCATGTTCAGGTAAAATATGAAGCTCATGTGAAGAAACAGAAAGAGTATGTTGGGAAGTTGGTGCAGACGTCAATAGTGTAGGGGGAAACATACCAAAATATAGTAGCCAATAAAATACATTAAAGTATAAAAATAGATAGAACTATACCGCACTTAGAGAACAATATTCTGTAATGTCTGTTTTTCATCTCTTGCTTTTTATCGTCATTCCTCAATACAATCTCCATTTTCTAATGTCGCTCACGCAATCTTGGTAGAGTACATCAGCTGTGATTATTAGCAGGTCATAGGGACACTGCAGGTCCTGCAGGCCTACTGCCACTACTCAGGTCACAAACTGAACCGTTTGTACTCCTACGTGACCCTGCAACTGGCAAATGGTAACCAATCAAAAATTTAACAAAAAACATAATACAATTCAGCAAGAGAAAAAGAACAACAAAAGGTCAAATGCGTAATACTTGCACAGTCCTAAGCAGAAAGCAAATCATAGAATTTTCTAATAACGTTTTATATTGCTTCCTACGCATTTAAGTAATTCATTATATGTTTAAGTGAAACAATAGTGTTCCTGATCAATGCTCTCAGATGAAAAAGGGATACTGTTCCACAGAGAGTGGACTTTATTCTGCTTTTACTAAACAGAAATACTTTAAAACAATGCCAGCAAAGCAGCAAAAATTATTTTCCAAACTTCAAGTCTATATAAGCTCACAAAAAATACCCAAAGTCCATCAGATCCGCTTCCAGTGTACTTCGCGTTGGGCCTCTTCAAGTCAGGCCTTTCATGAGGAGACAATACTGTTTAGTTGGAGTGCCGCTCGGGGAAAACACTCACAGCTCACTCGAAAGTCTCAGTGTTTCAAAACAATGCACCAGTGTCTCTTCTTGTGGCAGACACTACAAATGATGTGCGGTTTATTGATCAAGGGCACAAAGCATCTCGTGCAGATCCAAGCACTATTTAAAAACGACCAGCAAAATCAGCAGCGCTTTCAGGCTCCAACACTCATTATTTAGTGTCAGAGGACGCTCAAGCTACTCTCTCCTGGGCACCAGAATGTAGTGCCTTTTTCTAAACGTGGATGCTCGGGTGCACTGCCGTTCCGCTGGTGCAAAGCAAAAGCGTGAATGTGGCCAAAACTCGGGCCAATGGCTCAAGGGAATGTACACTGACAGAGGTTTACCAGCACATAACAGGTACAGAGCCCAAACAACAAATAAACGAATCAGCTCCTCCTTTCTTCTGCAACGCCTTTCGCAAATCAACTGCCTTGCTTTGGAGGTACTGCTGAGATCGCACTGATGATCATTGTCCCGCTTCGCGACTTCCTTGTTTGCAAGAAGTGTAGAGCCAGGAAATCTGTTCATCTTAGAGCGGTCACTGATGGGGTGTGAGCTTAGTGTTGATCACAGGTCTGCAGGGAATCACTCTTCCTTTGACTCTGGAAGATTCAGCAGGACCCTAGTGATGCAGGATGTGTAACACAATTGTTAGTTTCCTTCAAATCAAGCACAAAAGCAATTCATGTGTTTTAACAAAAGGACTGGCAAGCAGGTAACCTGCAATCTGCAAGGGAGTGACAATGTGTCATGGGCATAAAATACAAGAGCAAAGGCAAAAAGGGCAAAACAGTATCTTTAGAATCTTCAGTTATGTTCTTTTCATTATTCTCTGTCATCTATAGCTACACAGGAATTCTATCAAGATGAATTTCCTCACACAGTGGCATTGTCTAATGGGGTAAATACATGTGTTCCCTCAATGACTAAGCCTAGGTGTTCCTAAATTCCTTATCTAGAACATCTCGAATAGAAAGATAACATCATTCACATTATCAAAGACATGAAGAAAAAGTCCCTTTAAAAATGTGCATTAAGTGCACTATGCAATACAAAAGGCTAATGATCAAATGTGAAGACAAAGAACAAACACTAGAAAGACCTGGTATTTGCATGTTTAGAACACATCTAATCCCACCAAAAATTAAAGCAGCAGGGACACAAGAAAGCTGAAAAATTAAAAATAGACATTGGAACCAGCCTATCACTACCTTGACAGTCAGTCTGAAATTTTTTTTACCTGACATGGGGGGAAAAAACATTTTACATAACATGGGGGGTCCCTAGTACATAACTACGGTCTAGAAGTGTACACATAAACAATACACCCATAATGATAAATGGGCTGACTAGTGAAAGGAATATGGGAAAAGGGGAAATGGAATTAGGACACAACTAAAATGACTAATAACTAAGCATAATGCGACATTGGTCAGGGGCGAAACAGCAGAAGAAAAATCTATAGCAAGAACAAGAGTTTGCTTGGGTGCCTCAGACATGTGACACAGCACCAAGAGAACGGGGAATACACAAAAGACCAAAGTTACACAAATTCTAATTCTATGTTCCTGTTCTCTCTTCAGGGAGAGGAAAAAAAATTAAACCTGGCTTCCTTTCAAGGGGACAAAAGCCATATGCTATTTGAGAAACAAAACATGATTAAATAACGCAATATAAAAATTAGGTCACCGTGAGTCACAGATCTATAATTCTATCCTTAGGTCCAATCAAGGATACATAACAATTTAGGGCTGCCTATTCCTTTAAGGGAATGTGCAGTACGTAACATCAGGTGATACACTTTGAACCTGTTATATTTGTTTAGTTATTTATTTTCAATACAGCCAAATGTATAGCCAAAGGTAGGCATGCACTGGTAAAAGTGCTGCCATTATTCCTCACAGTATGCAAACCATATCTGTGAAATTTATCATTATACCAAATTCATCCAATAATTGTGTAGCGGTACATATCGTCATATGGACCTCTTCAGAACACAGGAGAACTTGTGATGGTAACAACATGAACAAAACATACAAAAATGCAGCACCATGGCATGTGTATTTTATGCACTTTAAACCTTCAGCCAAAAACCCAATATTTGGGCCTGTCTAAATTGTCAGGTCCAAACTCCATACAAACTCTACACCCTCAGTTTGACATTGAGCACAACGCAGTTGTCGGTCCATTGTCAAATATAATATGTCATGACAGCTGTAAATACCTCAAACAGAAACATGTACATTTTTTTTTGTTAAAGAAATGACGCAAAAACACATCTTTTGTGATGGTAACAACATGAACAACTAGCCAAACTCACGTGTCTTCTCTTCCTTAGAATAATCCATGAATAATCTGTTGGCAAAAACAAACAAATACACAACACAAAAAAAAAAACATTGCAACATACACAAAAAATAACTGTTTGTTACTTAACTGTTAATGAGCAAATCTGTATTGAACGTAGGCCTGTAACCTATAACCTTCAAAATTGTGTGAAAAAGGCTGCATGTTATTTTTATCTAAAACTGGATGCATCATTTCGTTTTCTGTAAAATAAAACACAGCTAGCAAACAGTGTAGCAGTCCTGCCAAGCATTTAACACGATGTTTAAAGAAACCCCTTTTCATCTCCCCATTTAAATCAAGGTCCTTCATGTTACCACGTGAAACCAGAAACCTCACTTTTAGCAGCCCGTGCAGAGAGGTCATTCTGCATTCCTTGGAAACAAAGGCCTAATTAAAAGGCTGTAAATGGCAACACATGAGGGGCCTTCTCCATAATTTATGGGGAAACACTGAAAAGAGAACATCTCAGCGAGCGCGCTGAGCCAGCTGTTGCAAAGTCTCCCAGCCCCCGGCCTCTGCCACAGTGGAACTGACAAAGCCAGTAGGCTCTATTTAATCCTGCAAGAATGCAACCTTATTTTGTAAAATAATTTCCCTTATTTTAGGCGCCAAAATTATCTAAATTCCCATAGCATTAAACTACATTCACTATCAATATTCCTGAAAACCTACAGACACACAGACCAGTTGTTTTTAGAGTAAATGCTTGTTGCAATCCTATGGCACACACTTCATCAGTGTTAAATAAGCAAACTGTCCGTAGGCCTAGCTTGAAAGTAGAACCTCCAATCCTGATATTAAAACAAGCCTGTGTACTGGCACATTAACCCACTGAATCACAAGAAAGCACAACCTTATATCAAAACCTAAATGCATGCATTTGCTTAAGGCTGAGACACTTTAAGGGAAGCAAAAATGCAGTTTAAACAGTGAATGTACCCAAAATCGACTTTCTGATTTTGGGCATTACAAAATGAATTTTTTACAATTTTCTTGCAGAATATGGATTACTAGAAAGTCTATTACATAATCCAAGAGTCAGGTATCTGAAAATAATAATTTATATGTTATAAAAATGAGCTTGCTTGCGCCTATGGCAAGCGAATTTATACAAATGAATACTTGTCATTTAAGTGATGCAACATAACGCAAATCACATTTTAATGCTAAGAGGTCATAGCATGAGTGTTACGCTTTATGAATATTAAAAAACGATTTTGGTAGCACTAATTTTTATGAAATATTTTTCCATAATTAATAATTTTCGTCTTCTGATAAAACCCAATTATTTCTCTTTGTGATTGTTTTTACATATAAGAGCCCGCTACATCCCTTGCCTCTTATTGAGATGCATTAACTCACAAACCTTAGCGCATATGCCTAATTTAAAAAGCGTCACATTCTGCGTCAATTTTAGGGCCTCTGTCATGTAAAAGGGCCGTCATGCAAAATTCCACCCGTGTTGAACTACAAAAAAATTGCTGGCTGAAAAAACATTCCTATTCAAATATACTGCAGCTAAAAACGTTTTGCCTGTGAACATTTAATACAGTGCATGTAAGTGAAAACGCTGTAAATGTATTTATTTCTGCAAAAACATGCAATTTCTTTTTTTTGGCTGGGGCCTTATTTATATCCATTAAATGTGAACCACACACATTGTGCTCATCTCAGACATAAACAGAAAGTGTTGAAAACATTTAGGACACACAATGCAGTGCTCTCCAACCATTTCTTGTAAATCGCGTCGTCGCAATGTACAACAAAACTCACAAACAAAATAGACATGTAAACACACATTTTAACCACGCATTCAAACACACATTTAAACCCACAAATCAACACTCAGGACGAAAACAGGACAGTCCGGACTATACGTAGCTGTAAGTCATATTTACAAGAAACACTGCTCAACAGTGTAAAAACCAAAAATACACTCAATTCACTAGCTGCAGCTGGCAGAACACCAAAAAGCGTTCTGCATATCCATTCATAAAATTATACAGAGTAAAGCATCCTTATTATGTATTATTACATATTTTAATTCCCTGCGCATACAAAATCACCAATGAAGAAATATGTTTGTAAATCTAACCTATTTAGATAAACCGGTTAATTCAAACGTATACAAAGTTGGCCAATACAAAG
This sequence comes from Lissotriton vulgaris, assembly GCF_964263255.1. Taxonomy (NCBI): domain Eukaryota; kingdom Metazoa; phylum Chordata; class Amphibia; order Caudata; family Salamandridae; genus Lissotriton; species Lissotriton vulgaris. The sequence continues at coordinate 51,601,846 of NC_141686.1, read as the reverse complement.
CTTCAAATTCGCTAAGATCAGGCATCTTATAGCTCACTAATCCAGCATCAAACTTCAAGGGTTACGGGATTTACCAAGTCCCTGCAAAGAACAAATACCCTCGGTTTTTGGCGTCTGCAGGCGTCAAATAACACAACAACAACAAAAACGCTAGCAAAGTGTCACCGACAAAAACACTAGCAAAAGCGTCAACAACTAAGGACTATGGGAGCGACCCACATATACTTTATCAAAGCTGTACCAAACAAATAGGTGTCCAAATTCTAACTGCCAATTTCTAACTGCACTAACAGTCTCTTTAAAAAAACTTACACAAAAAGGGTTGCTCAGTCAGGAGTGACATCTTTTGGAGAGTTTTAAGTCAGAAAAATCAAAAATATGCCAGGCCGCAAAGACAGAGAATCCCCCAGAACCTCCGTGCACAGAGTACCTCTTTTAGTAGATTCCTGTTTTGCCTTCCCCAGCATAATTCTATTCTCTGAAAAATCTCTCCTCCAGGTTGTCACTTCATGATGAAGCCCCTGTTGGTTGCGCCAACTGAAGAACCAAATATTTACAATACTCCTTCTCAGGGGTCTTACCAATAAGTAGTCCATTCAAGAGTGGCAAAGAAATCAACACAGAATCTGAAATATGAAAAGACATCTTTATTATCATTAATTGTGAGGCTCCGTCGCCCAGCCACTCTTAAAGCAACTGGATGAGAGAGTCTGCTGCATGGCCTTCGCACAGGCCTTTTATACAGAATATTTCGCCTTAAGCACACATTCCTGCTTTGAAGTGCATTATGTTGGAAATTCCCAGGACGTGCATACAAAGCATCACTTTCAAGATAAGTCCAGGCTAAAAAAAGGATTGCACACATGCTTGGTTTCCTGTTCCATCAGGCCGGACAAACCCACCATAAAACCTTCAACCCAGATCGATGAACATGTTGTAAAGGAAAGGCAGCAACAGATGGGACGGAGATAGAAGCGGTGGGAATGGTGCCATAAAAGGTCGGACATGTCCTGCTCTTTGAACTTTATTGCGCCAGCTGCTGAACAAGGAACTGGCTTGGGAGGTTAGCCTCGAGCAACAGGGTCAGCTGTCGTCAGGTCATGCAGAAGTCAGCACAAACCCATGCTAAGGTTATGTCCTTTAAATGCTTGCTCTGCCATGGGGAAAAGCCTACTGTAAGGGCAATGAAATAACATGGCTGCTATTTACAAGATAAAACCCAAGTGTTCAATGCAAAACCTTCAAATGCACAGTGAATCCATTGGTGTAACAAGATGAAAATGCTCATGAATAACGCATTCATTATTTGCGGTTCACTGATACCAAATTCATAACAGAATCATGACATTTAAAACACAGGTTCAGAACCCCCAGAACCACACCCCCACCCGCTCTAGACAGTCCATGTGGGACGCAGACTCCATCGCAGACAGCGGCTCCTCCCGAGGCCCCCATCTCTAGGAAGTGAGGCCATCCTTATCGGACCTTGAGGCCGAGCTGGATGACTGTAGCGGTGGTGGGTACTTGGCTTGGCCTGGCCAGCCTTCGTTGGAGCTCTCCATCTGGCCCCTTGGATGGAGCTGAGGCATAAATCAACTATTGCCGCCTCTGTGGACCGGAGGGGATAGACTTGGGTGCCCGGGCAAGAGCATTGATGTCTTGGGTGTCTCAGGCCCCCACCCGTCCCTCTGCAGATCCAACGCTTGCCCCGGCCGTACTGGGCCAAAGTATACTTCTGGCAGCGATAGGCAAAAACCGCCCGTACAGAATCCTGCCCTTAATCCAAACCAAAATGGACCAGTTCACCACGCCAGACCGAAGCTCGGGAGGCGGACCGCCTAGCACGCCTGGCGCCACTGGGGGAGATCTCTCCACTATTCTTCAGGCGATAAGCACATCACAGGCCTCAGTAGAAAACAAGATCAGCGAGGTGAGGGTTGATGTGACTCTCATTCGCCAGGATCTGCGCAATGCCACAGCACACAACTCGGAGGCTGAATCCCGTATCTCCACGGCGGAGGATGACATCAGCCAACTAAGACCCAGGTGGCCCGTCTCCAGACCCAGACCTCAGAGCTCCACCGAAAGGCTGAGGATGCCGAAAACAGGTTGAGGAGAAACAACCTAGGTCTCCTAGGATTTCCTGAGGGAGTGGAGCAAGGTCACGCCGACATGTTTGTAGAAACTTGGGTGCGTTCCTGGATGCCTAGTCACCCTGGTTTGCCGTTGAAAGGGCTCACCGCTCCTTGGTGCCCAAACCTCTGCCTGGGGCACCTGTCAGACCCATAATCCAGAGGGTCCTTAACTTTCGGGACATTGATGCCATCCTTGGGGTGGCCAGGGCACAGGGGCCACTACATTATCAGCAGGATCAGGGTCTTCCCAGATACACCAGTGAGGTGCAGGCCCAATGCCGGACCTACGACGAGGTCAACTAGAAGGTTCGCAATATCGGTCTTCGCTATGGTCTCCTCTTCCCTGCCCGGCTGAAGGTCATCTTTCAAAACAAGACACTTTTCTTCAATAACCCCCAGGCGGCGTGGACCTGGCTCTCGAAGGAAAGGCCCCTCTTGACCCGGCCGGCTCCCTCCCCCACCCAGCGGGCTCCCCAGCAGCCGCACCTGACCCTTCCTAAACCCCAGAGACGTCGTACGAAGTCCCGCAAGAAAAACAACGTTGTGGGGAGGCATCCCGATCGCTGTGCGCAGCATCCCAACGTCCTCCATCCCAAGCTTCGGTCTGGAGATCCGCCATTCCCAGCCCAATCACCTCATTGATTGACTTGAGTGATCTCCCAGAGCCATCGAAAACTACTGTCACGCCATTTCTGACTCTGATCTGTCCAGGAGCACGGCAATCCGAGGATCCAGAGAAACCGAGGTTACTTGAACGGTCGCACACAGCGGGAGCGCTTCCTCCCAATCCCCGGAGGCACCTATAGTGCGACTGTCTTCGAAACCCCACGATGGGGGTGTTCCGATTACCCTGAAACCTTGAGTTCCATGAACATTTCCCTCCTTCACTCCCTGGATTTAACTGCATTCCTGGTTATTTACTTGTCCCATGTGTGGTTGCAGCTGTTCACGATTCTCTTATCCGATCACATGGAGGGGGGTCCATTTCTGCCATGTTCATGTTCTGCTAATAGTTTTAGCTCAGCACCTAGTCTCATTGCCGGGTTGTTGTTTAACTTGTTTTCCTTTTCAGTTCAACAGATGCTTCATATTCGGAAGTGCAGGGTGGGGGAGTTGGGGGGTGAGGGGGATGAGACCGTTGTCTCCTGTTTGTTATTTTTAGCCGCCCACAGGCCGCTGTTCTCTGTTCTTACTGGTAGCTAAGCATGCATGTACGCCATTGACGACGACACACGACTCACCAAATTGCACACCTTCTGCCCAGAAGCCTCAGCTTTGGGACTTTGTTTCCATTGGGACCTGGCACTGCCTGCGCTTGCGTCCCTTTTTCCCCACGCTGCCCACCATGATGGCGTCCACCTTACATAGGGCCCTCCAATTCTTTCCTGGAATGTTAACGGCCTGCTGGACCGTAAAAAACGCACTGTTGTCCTTGGTAGCGCCCACCGACACACGCCACATATACTGTTCCTGCAGGAAACGCACCTTTGGGCTCACAGTGTAACTTCCTTGCCCGGTATGGGTTTGACAGGGTCTGGCACTCTGGGTTCACGCGGGGCTCCTTGGGGGGGTGGCCATATTACTTCGGAAAGGGCTGCCCTTCCCCCTGACAGAGTCGAAACAGATGCACAAGGCCGTTATGTGGCCCTGACAGGTACAATTGAGGGACACCCCCTTAATCTCCTGTGCACATACATTTCCCCCACCATTATGACCCCTGCCCTCTGCAGCCTCACACTTGTGCTCTACTCCTTCCCACAAGAGGTGACTTCAACGCTGTCCTGCAACCCTCACGCGACACAAAGGGTACCCCATCGGCTTCTCGCCTTGCCTCTGCAAAACACCTATCTGACTGGTCCTCGGCCCTGGGTCTCTGTGATGCCTGGAGGGTGTGGAATCCCTGTAAGGTCCAGTACACCCACACTTCGGCGGCTCACCGCACCCACTCTCGTATCGACCTGTTCCTACTATCTGCCGTGGACTGTCAACTGATATCTTGGGGCCACAATCTTACCCAGGGGTATCTCAGACCACTCCCCCGTCTCCCTTCATCTCGGACACCCCCCTAGCGGCGCCCGTATGGTATGGCGAATGAATGCCTGGTTCATGCAGGATGCGGACCTCGTAAAGTCCCTCGGGCAGGAGCTGAGGCAATATTTTTTGACGAATACGGGTTCGGTCCCCTCGCCGGACAAGCTGTGGGAGGCCAGCAAGGCCGTGATGCGCGGGGTGGCTGGTCCACGCGAAACGGCTGGAACAATCAGCCCGACTCACGCAGCTGGAAGATGCCTAGGCTACCAATGATAGCGATGACTCCACCCAACAGCTTACACTGATCGGGGAAGAAATTTGCCAGATCTCGCTGGAGTCCGCTAAAATGCTTTGGCGCTCCTCTGTGGCACGCATGTACGGATGGGGTGATAAAAATGGCAACTTTTCTACAATCTGGTGTCCTACCCCAAAGCCAATCGCATCATTCCTGAGATTCGGGACGGGACCGGGGCCCACCATACTGCCTCCCAGGACATTGCCCAGACGTTCGCGGGCTACTACGCAGCCCTCTACGCGGCTCAACTCCGTCAGACTTCTCTGGCGGCTTTGCTGGCCAAGACCGGGAGTCACCTGCCCTGCCTTTCCTAGATGGACTCGGAGTCCCTAGATCGGCCTTTCACCCCGGAAGAGATACATGGGGCTATCTCACTGTTGCACACCGGCAAAACGCCCGGGCCCTACAGTTACCCCGAAGAGTGCTATGCGGCCTACCGGGACACGTTGGTCCCACACATAATAGACCTGTTTAAACACATGGTCGAAGTTGGGACCTTCCCGCCAGAGACTGATGTGGCCACTATCGTAGACCTCCCGAAGACACAGCCGCCCTCCCTAACTTGTATGGACTACCGTCACATCTCCCTTATCAACACAGAAGTTAAAATCTTCGCCACCGTGGTGGCCCAATGGCTCCATCCCCATTTGCAAGAACTGGTGCACCCAGATCAATGCAGCTTCAAGCCTGCCCGGGGGACCCGGCACTGCATACGCCGTCTCCATCTTGCCCTTGTGCATCGCCACCTCCTCCCCCCCATGCTGGCACTGCTCTTCATAGACTTTGAAAAAGCATTTGAAACAAACAGTAGATTGGGGTTACCTTGGGGATGTGTTGGAGATGATGGGCTTTGGCCTCCCTTTCCAAAGCCTCATCCGGGTCCTTTACTGTACTCCCAAGGAGAGGGCTTCTGTTTGCAAGAGCAATGGAACCCCTGGCTTCCCTCATTCGCCAGGACCCCCTCATCCACGGCTGGACCTGGGACCCGAACCAGGTTGACAAGATTGCCCTATACGCCATAGACGTCCTCCTTTTCCTCGCGGATCCGGAGAGCTTTGGCCCCCGTTGTCTGGACTTCCTTTCTGCCTTTGAACAGGTCTCTGGCCTCAGGCTCAACCCGACAAAGTCCACCCTAGTTTCCATACACCTCTCCCGGGTGTGCTTCGACTGGCAAACGACCATCCCCCTGCAGAGACAGTCCTTCAAATACCTGGGGGTGTGGGTAGCCCTCCTCCCGGAGCTCAAGTGGGCCCTGAATATCACGCCCCTGCTCACCAGGGCCTTGGCGGACCTCAAAAGATGGCAGCCCCTCCCCCTCAATCCCCTCGGTAGGAACGCCCTTTTCAAAATGATTGTCCCCCCGCTTCCTGTACATCTTACAAAATGTGACCACTCATCTCCCAGGCAGTTGGTTTCGGGAATTGGATGGTGTCCTCTCCCGATTTTTATGGGGAGGAGGGAGGCTGCGCATGTCCATAGCAAATTGCAGCATACCCCCCTATGATGGGGGAATGAAGTGACCAGTCTTCACCTCTACTACCTGGCCATGAAGCTCATTGTTATCCATGACTGGTTAACGGTCGGCTGGTCCGACCCGGCGTACCGGGTGGAACTCCGGTCGATGGACTTTGCACAAATCCTAGCCTATCTGTATGGGAGCCCCGTGCCACAGGTTCTTCCCCCTGTCACCAGAACGGTGTTCATGGCCTGGCAAACCGCCCTACGTTTCATAAAGTGAGACCGGAAACTCACCAGGCAGACACCTCTATGGAGTGGGGCCTGGCTGGACGAGGTCTCATCCCTCCAGAACTTCCGTAAATGGGACCACATCGGGATCTCGCAATTAGGAGACGTCTGGGTGGGGGATTATGGCAAATCATTTGCAGACCTACAACACCGCCATTCCCTCTACTCCTCCCAGTTCTACAAGTACTTACAGCTGAGGCATGCCCTCCAAGCCCACATTCCATCCCCCACCTCTTTCCCGGAATTTAACCCCCTGGAGGCCCAAGTGATGATGGGGAACCTGGGAAGAGGGGGTGTCGGAGATTTAACGCTCCTTGGTGAACAACAGCCCGCATCCCTAGACCTGCTTCGTGCCCGGTGGGAGGGGTGGCTGGGTCCCCTGGGAGACACGGATTGGAGACGCCCTATGGCACCCAAGACCTTGACGACCTCCTCCAAGTTGCGTCTAGTCCAACTCTACTACCTCCACATGGCATACCTCACCCCTGCATGCCTGTACAGCGCACACCTGCGGCCCTCCCCATCCTACCCGCACTGATTTTTACCACATGGTGTGGCAATGTCCCGTGCTAGCGCCGTTCTGGGCGGGGGTGGAGCTTAAACTTACACCCTTACTTGGGTGGGAGGTTCCCCACGACCCGCTGTGCCTGATCCTGGAGGTGTTCGATGGCCATAATGGATCCCGGGCCGATAAGCGCTTCCTGGGAACGGCAGTGGTGAAGCGCAACATTGCAGCGCTCTGGTCCCAGGCCAAGCCACCCACCATGCGGAAATGGAAGCGGGGTGTGTATTAGTGTGGTACCCAAGAAGAACCCCTCTTCGAGGCCCGGGTTGCCCCGAACTCTCTGACAACATATGGGACAAATGGTTTACCTTACTGCCCGTATGAAGGGTTAAAGTTGGTTATGTATATGGCGAGTAACAGGTGGGGCAGTGCTCCGTCCACAAGTGTTTTATGAGTCTACGTCGTCTTCCCATTAATGTACTGTATCTTAATAACGTGTCTGATTGCTACCAATGTATTTTTTGTTCTTTGAAAATCTAATAAACTTAATTATAAAAAAAAATCAATCAATTAGCATTTGTATTGTGCACTAATTACCCCGGGGGTATAGAAATAAATATCTCATCATTCTCCATAATACAAAATACCATTCCACATAATTACACTCCATAACACACAATTCCATGCCACATAATTCCAGTACACTCAATATCACGTCATTACTATCCACATAATTCCAGTGCACACTAGGCCACATAATTCCGCTCAACAAATCCACACCACACAATTTCGCAACTAAAAATTCTAATCCAATCCACCTATTTCCACTCCGGACCATATTCATACACTTCTCAACCCAGAGGTAAAATACATTGCCATTTACAATGCCAATAGCTCAAACTCAAACAAATTTGAGGCCTATTCCATTTCCAATGCTTACGATAGCTGGCTAGTCCTCTTGTAGAGCCATTCCCGCTTTATTTCTCTGCATGGCCATATTTTGGAGTAATTTGGTGGAAAGTAATGTGTCAATTTAGTCCAGTGAGCTGACTAATTGAAGTAGTCCTCGTTTTGTTCACAGTAGTTTCTAATGCTTATGAAGTTTTGATGAGAATATTGTCCCTCCATTTACTCGAGCACTGATTCTCATATTTAGCTGGGATTTTTTAGTCAGTCGCTTAAGAATAATAGAAAGCAAGAATGTAACAAGCATTTACAATGCAATGGTCTTGTCTTTGTTAAAGTTAGAGCTATTGGCATTGCTCATGACATTATTTTTGTTTTTAAAACATAAATAAATGGCATTGTCATTTACAATGCCAATAACTTAATCTCTCGCAAATACGAGACCTATTGCATTTGCACCCACACACACACAGACAGAGCCACACACACAGAATCCAACACACACACACAGAGCCCAACACACAGACACACAGAGCCACACACACACAGAGCCACACACCCTGAGCCACACACACACACACACAGCGCCAAGAAACCGCTTGGTAGTCGTGCGCTTAAAAAATACTTTTTAAATTCAAATTCAATTCAAATACACAGAGCCACACACACAGAACCACACACACAGAGCCACACACACACACACAAAGCCACACACACAAACAGAGCCACACACACACAGAGGGCCACCCACACACACACAGAGGGCCACACACACACACACACACAGAGAGCCCCACACACACACACACACACAGAGCCACACACACACACACACACAGAGCCACACACGCACAGAGAGCCACAAACACACAGAGCCACACACACAACGCCACACTCACTGCGCCACACACACAGAGCCACACACACAGCGCCACACACAATCACAGAGAGCCACACACACAGCGCCACACACACACACGGAGAGCCACACACACGGAGAGCCACACACACAGCGCCACACACACACACACATAGAGAGCCACACACACACAAAGCCACAGAGACACACACACACACACACACACACACCCTCACCCCGGGGAGTCTCCTTATTTACAAATGGGTTTTTCGAGGCCCCACCAACTCCCAGAGCTCACCCGTTGCTTCCCTCAGTGTAGGTCAGACACACGCCCATCTCTGCCTAGTAACGCCCCAGGGAACATAGGCAAGAAAAAAAAAACTATCACAAGCAGGGAACTGAGGCAAGAAAAAAAAACGATCACAAGCAGGGTAAATGCTGTGAATGGTCATCTGAAGACTGCCATAAATCATTTTCAGGCAGGAACACATCATCTATAGTCACACAAGCAGATTTCATGTCCAGATAGGCATGCAGCTGAAACTATAAGAAGACATGCATGTGCCTTTTCAGGACATGCATCCATCCTCTCCACATAAACAGGAGCTCATCAGCAACAGATAGACAGACCCATAGTATCTCCAGAGAGGCACTCAGCATTAATGGTAAGGGAAACTATGACCCCTACCAGCCATGACCTATCACGCCGTCCTGATTTCTATGAAAAATGCGGAGGTGTGGCACAGGAAACCCATGAATAGCAGGTGCATATTCTCTCTCCCGTAATCATTACATTTGGAGAGTTATTTTCTGCTCCTACAGAAGCTGGGGTCTTTCTGCCAGCTGACTGCATGGAGCCAGGGAAACAACCATAGAGTAACCATGTGGTGTCTGGCTGCAGCCGAAGCTCAAGCAAAACACAGTGTTAAATGTCCACTAATTGGAAGTGTCAAAATACAAGCACCAGCATCAGGCAGAGCATCCCAAACATGCAGTGAAGGGCAGGAATTCCTTGAGATCGGTTAACAGTTGAGCTCAAGAAGGCGTAGAAGTTCCTGGGTGGACCACAAACCCAGGCTGCAAGTGCAGGTACTCCATCAGTGGGAAAGAAGCAGGGGTGAAGGTGCCTTACGGGAGACCGGTAGAGTGAAAAATAGGGATAGATTACATGAGGTGGGAGTGGAGGGATATATTGAGGAAGACAGGTGGATTGAAACGTAGGTTAAGGAAGACAAAGGGTGAATGTTAGGATGGGGATCGAGACCGTGAAGACCAGGATAGGGTTGGCAGGGAGAGGAAGGTGAAAAATTACATAATGCGGGGACAGAGATTTGGGGAAGGTGGGGTGAATTATGGGTTGAAGGGGGCAGGGGGTGACGTGTAGGTTACCAGGGTAGAAAGAAGGCTGGGTAGAGCCAGTCAAACCTACTGCATCCAAGACATCTTACCACAGTCATTCCAGCCTTATGTATGACAGGCCTGCCTACAAATCTTTTTACTTACCAGCCTGTGGATATCTAAAAACATTTCATTGTGAGATCTTTTTTTCAGTGCACGAATCGAGGTTCATTAAACTCATCACATTTTCGGCATGAGTCTGCTTTAAGGCTGTCTGCACATATGAACAGTTATAAAGTACCATGATTCAGAGTGCCAACCTCGGTGGCCTTCTGAGAAATACCTCAGGCCCTGGCAATTATAACACTTAACCACGGGCTTCAAAAACATCCAAAAGTGAGAGGAAACAAGAATCTGGTGCACTTCTTAAGAGCTAAGAGCCATGTACTAAGACTTTCACTTGGGAAAATATATACAACCTTGTCCGTGACAAACATGGGAAATTGGAATCTGTAGTCTCCAACACAGAGGGCAAGACTGCAGATTCCAGTAATGGACATGTTTTAAATATTACCCTTTTACAGTATTCTTAACGTGAATTCAGGGTGTACAGCAGTTCAGCACAAGGATGCTCACATCACGCACTATTCCTGGAAACTCGTTAAAACCCACCAAAGTGCTGAGTGAGATATATACGAGTATCTCCATATGCCAATCCAGAAATTAAACACCAATAACCACATAGAAGAACTGGATACTGCCACCTATAAACCAGAGCATTGCATGAGGAGGCTAACTATTTTCCAGCTCTACTGGCCTTGCAGATGACTCAGCTTTGGAATAGAGGAATGTTCGGTGGTGTGAAATAAAAAATATGGGAGAAGAATCTTATGCTTGAAACTGAGAGTCCATTGCTGTAGACAGTGGAGCTGACAAGCCCTACTCCTGGCTGCTCTTGTATTTGGCATATCGTGATAAAGCCTCCTCTCTCTATTCTCCTGTGTGGCTCCTAATTTACACGAACCTGCTTGGAAAGGGGCATATATTTCGCCTCAGCCTGTGCTAACGACAACACAGTCATGCAAACATACCCATGCCTTCTTTAGGTGGTGCTGTTTTTTATTTTATTGTTTATTACCTTTTAAATTATTCATGCTTTTTCCAAATATATGCAAAATAAATACATTAAAAAATTGCAGCTTTGGCAAGACCTATTAGCTTTGCCAATGCTTGTTTTAAGGGGATCTGCCTAACGATCTTGTTTGCGTCTTAGTGTACCAAGGCTTTCCCGAATCTTTACATCTGAGGAGTACATGAAACAATTACAAACAATTTTGGGTTAAACTGCAGCATTCACAAGGTTAGGCTTTTGGGCATAACACGTTATCTGTTCAGTGGGTAAAACAAGGGGAAAACTGGTTATATGAACATTCTAGCTGAAATCATCACCAACATCCCGTTCCAAGATGGAACTGGAACAAATAAAAGGCTCTCCGTGTCAATGTAGCATAAATCCAAGACAGCCTATGACGCAACCGAATGCAGCTGAAAACGTTTGTAACTGGTGTCAACCAGAATATTCATGTGGGTCAGATGCCTCTGGAGAGCACGGTGCTAGAGAACCTTCTAGAAGGGTCCGGACTCTCGGGGGAGGCGCGGTGCATGTCCCCACCACCTCTTATTCAGTGTTAAGGTGAAGGGGTTAAGAGTGTTGTGATGTCGCTGCTCTGACAGTAATATGATTTCTGCTAGGCTCTTATGTCTATATTTATACAGTTTTGTCAACACTCTGGGGTTGGTTATAGCCTGGAAGTCCTGGGTATTGATCAGGCTCCTGCCCCACAGATCTAATTCCAGAGGCACTCACCCAAGATGCCTGATGCCCCCCTCACTCCCCCGCTCCGTGTGGCCAAAATCAATGCTGCGGTGCCCCCTGAAAATGGGCATTAATCACATCTGGGGATGTAACTTTCATTCATTTACATTCAGTATGTACACTAACAAAGGCGTGCTCGCAGTGAGAGGGGCCCGCGCAGATGAAGGGGACAGCGAGAGGCCTGGGACACGGGCAGAGACGCCAATACAGGCACAGGAAGGTAACGAGACACACCAACAGGAAGAGACAGGCAGGGAGAGGCACAGAACACAGAGAGAAATGAAGATGAAGAGACCTTAAACATAGACAGATGGGACAGAGGCGCGAACACAGACACAGGGATAGAAGGAGACACACCAGGAGAAAGAGACACGCGCAGACAGGGTCAGGAAGAGGCAAAGAAAACGCAGAATTGAGGAAATAAACATAGTAGTAGAGAGACACCAACACAGACAGGGGGACAGAACGCGACACACACACACACTAACAGGAAAAGACACACGCAGGCAAGTAGAAATGACATTGTGGAACTTAAATTATTTTGTGCCTGTGGGACAAAATACTGGCAGATTCAGAAAAGAGAACAGGTCATGCTAGAAGCGTTATCCAAGGCCGGAGAGGAACGGAGCAAGCACTCGCCATGACGTTGTGTTTTCGCTGTAAGTCCCCTCCTTTTCAGACTGGTGGGCGTGTTTTTTCTTCTTTCTCCCCTCTGAGAGAAAGAAACGAAAAAAACACGCCCCTCAATCCGAAAAGAATGGGGCTTACAGGGAAAACACAACGTCAGAGAGACCTATTCTCCAATGGCTGGCTGCCGTTTAGGAGGCCAGCCAATGTAGAAGAAGGGCGGGTTCAAGCCCCACTACTAGAGACATAAGATCTCGCCAGCGAGACAGCGCATGCGCAGCCTGCGCTAGCCGAGACCTAAAAAGGAAAGTGAAAGAAAAAGTAAAAGGAAAGAAGAAAGGAAATAAAGAAGAAAAAGCATAAGAAAGAAAGAAGGAAAGAAAAGAGAGAAGGAGGAAGGAAAGAAATAAATTATGAAAAAAAAAGAAGAAAGAAATCAGGAAAGAAAAAAGAGGATAACTTAACACATAACACTTCAAATGGACACAATCTGGTATGCTGTGAAGTACCAACAGTTTGAAAAGCAAAACAGTCCAAAAGGAATTTACAACAGCATTGGCGGGAGATAGGAGCTGATAGAGATGGAATGTGCTTCAGAAGCATTCTGCTATCACATCACTCTATAAACACAAAGGCCACACTAAATCATCATTCAAGGTTCATAGAGCGCACTACTCACCCGTTAGGGTCTCAAGGCGCTGGGGGAGGGGGTGTGAGTAGCTTCGTTGGTCATTCAAAGAGCCAGGACCTGAGGTCCTTTCTGAACTCGTGCAGTGTAGTGCTTCGTCGGATGTGAAGGGGGAGTTCGTTCCAGGTCTTGGCAGCGAGGTAGGAGAAGGATCTGCCACCTTCCATGACCCTGTGGAAGCGAGGGAAGGAGGCTGGGGTGAGGTCCGCTGAGTATAGGGTTCTCCTGGGAGCTTGGAAGAAGATACGTTTGTTGAAGAATTGGGGTCTGGTGTTGTGGAGGGCTTTGTAGGTGTGTGTGTGAGCACTTTGAAGGTTATTCTTCTTTCAACAGGGACCCAGTGGAGGTCGTGAAGGTGTTGGGTGATGTGGTCGTCTGTTGGGATGTCAAGAATAAGTCTGGCAGCAGTGTTCTGGACAGTCTGGAGTTTGCGGAGGAGTTTTTTGTTGATTCCGGCATAGAGAGCGTTTCTGTAGTCCAGTCTGCTGGTGAGGAGTGCGCGGGTGTCTTCCTGGAGTTCGGGGGCGGAGTCCACTTGAAGGTATTGCAAAGTATGCAGAGGGTGTTGAAGTATGTGAAGGACACAGCATTGATCTGGCGGTATATGGTCAGTGTGATGCCGATGTTGCGTGCGTGGTCCGTTTCGCTGGGAGGGTTATTGAGGGTGGGCGACCACCATGTGTTGTCACATGTGGAGGGGGTGGAGCCTAGGATGAGGACTTCTGTTTTCTTCTGGTTTAGATTCAGGCACTTGTTGCTCATTCAGGTCGAGAAGTCTTTCATCCCTTCTTGGAAATTGCGCCTAGTGATGTTGGTGTCCTTGGTGAGGGAGAGGATGAGATGGGTGTCATAAGCCAAGGAGATGATATTCAGTCCGTGGTTTCTGACGATGGTTGTGAGGGGGGCCATGTAGATGTTATAGAGTGTGGGGCTGAGGAAGGATTCTTGGAGTACTCCACATCTGATCCCTGTCGGTTCTGAGCAGAAGGGCGGAAGTCTTATTCTCTGTGTTCTGTCTGAGAGGAAAGATCGTATCTAGTCTAAGACTGTTCCTTGGATGCCGGCATCATGGAGCCTGGTGGCTAGTCTGCAGTTGGAGATGGTGTCGAAGGCTGCTGAAAGTTCCAGGAGGATGAGGGCTGCCATGTGGCCTTGGTCAAGGAGGATTCGGATGTCGTCGGTATCGGCTATGAGGGCCGTCTTGGTGCTGTGATGGCTGCAGAATCTGGATTTAGAGGTGTCTAAACTAATTATAAAGTAAAAACAAAAATACTGCCACTGACGGGATCAAGGTGCGAATGCAGAATACAGTTGTCACTCAAAGTGATGTTAACCAGTGACTTAAGCAGGTTGATACACTGCCCCATGCTATATGCTGTAGTGGTTGGAAGCAAAATGTGAATTACACAACAAATGACCAATGGATGAAGAGAGGTGTCTGAAAGCCCCTATTTGTAAGTAGATTATGCATATCTTAGTAAAATCAAAAGATCTTGGATAACGCCAAACCTAGCAACATGCACCCTCTAGTGCGCCGGTCATTACCACTGTGTGCCCTCTGGTGGTGCCGAAACCACACTTCGCTTTCGATTGCCCTCATACCGGACTCCGACAATGGATTCCTTCCCTATGGTCTCTATCAAGGAAACTTGCCCACCGCCTGCAGAGGCTAGCCCCCCCTCTGCGTGCAGCTGTTTGAGGTGGGGGTACGTGCAGTCTGAAGAGCACAATTGCTTCTGGTAAACCCTGTAATAAAACGCCTGTCAATTAACTGTGACAGCACTACATGCCATAAAATGAAATCATCACAGTTAAATCATTCACTAGGAAAAATCACTTGAGCAGGCAAAGAAAGTGGAAGTGCTTTTCCTTGGAGGATGCCTAAATTGTTATTGGTGGACAATGTTGAACTCTAAAACACTCATGGGATAGGTAGTATTTTGTCGAGAGGTTATACTTGTTGTTTCTGTTGGCTGCTTTGTCAAATAAAATGAAAGAGAAATGCATATTCTGAGCCTCCGATCATGACATGAAATTCTACTCAAAACATTGGTTGCAGATCATTGTTTATACATTTAACTTTTTCCTAACTAAAGTGAAAATATTTTCCCCCCATGGACATGCCTCTTTCCCAAGTCTCCTATTCATTTTTGTGTTCTTTTTTCATTGCCACTTGCTAATTGTCTTTGCCCATTTCTAGGTTGTGAAGCCACCTTTAAAGTCTTGATGACTACCCAGAGACTTAACAGTGTTGTTGATGTTCACCAACATTTACATGTCAGACCACATAGGGATGATCACAATCCTGGCACTTATACTAAATTCTTGGTTGTAAGAATAGTACTCTTTCATGTGCACTTTCCAAATGGAAAATTATGTAATTCTTGATTTATGTTTTTTTGCCTCAGGATTTCCTGTTTCGATTCAAAAATTGAACATGTTATAGACCTAAGCTAAACTGAGAGGTACGAGCGTTTATGTATCTTTCCCATAATGATGAGGTGGGTTGCTCTTTTCTCTGCTTAATCGCAGCAGGGCACAATATGAAAATAACCGGGAGATAACCTGTTTAGTTAGTGCTCAATTTGTAAAAATATTAACTGTAGAGGCTTATAATGTTTAATATGAGGGTGTGGACCACTTTCACCACTTCTCCCCCTTCATTTCTTGCCACTTCTTTAGTATGTATCTTCCCAACTGGTTCTGCCGACACTTGGATTAGAGCACCAGTGCTGATGCACTCACTGCGAATGGGCCACTACTGGAGTGGACAGAAGGACAGCCACTGTCCACTGGACCTCTCAGGACAGGGGCAGGCTTATATTAATCAGTGTGCATTACGTTTCCTTCACTAGACTAAACGCTGTCTCTTACCTTTAAGAAAAGACTGCACCAGCCCCAGTGCAGACAGGCCAGTTCTAGACAGAGGAGGCAGGAGAGCTCCCATTAATTAGTGTCTGCATCACTCTGTGAATATGCATGTTAGGACTGGATAACTCGGAAACAGTAAGCAGAGTTTGCCTCTTTGTGTTTCTGAGCTTCGCTGTCTAAAGTAATGTACTACTTCGGAGATACATCTGTTTAGATTAACTCACTTTAAATACTGCAGGTGCATACAAATAGGCACTTAGGCCCAGATGTACAAAGCTTTAATGAGTTGCAAACTGTCCGATCCACATATCAAGCTGTTTGAAACGGCAAAAAAGCATTTTTTTACGCACAAAGTCCTATTTTGTGATTTGGCAACTTATTACCGAATTGCAAATTGGGTTTACGATTCGGTATTAGGAAGAGGCATGTTAAGGGAGTCCCTTCCTAACACCCAATCACAGTGATATGTGTCGTAAAATATTTGCAATTTACCACCTACTTCAAGTATATGGGAACCCATTTGCAAATTTTACACTTCTCCTTTGTGAATGGTTGTAAAAACATTTTTTTGGGAGCAGGCAGTGGTCCGAAGGGGACCACTGCCTACTCTCATACAAGCATTGGCATATCCAGTAGGTCTCGCCTTTGGGACCTTATAAGTGTTTAGCCATGCAACAGTTTATGTTGTTGCCCCAAGGATATTGTGCTGCATAATAAAATGCTTATAAGGCACCAAAGCGAGACCTATTGGCTATGCCAATGCTTGTTGAACAAGTCTTGGTTTTGACTTGGTTTTCCTCAAAGAAGATCATATTCGCAGTTTTTCTAACTGTTCTCTTTGTGTTGATGTGCCGAAGCTCGAAGTGCTTAATTTGAAAAATAATGAGTGCAGTTGCCCAAAGTGCTGCTCAGAAGACCAGTCGACTCTATGAAGTGTCAGAGAGCAGAATACCAAGGCTGGGTAAACTTGAGACCTCATGGCTTTAATCCACTTGCTAGGACTGGTTTTTAGTATTTCCCTTATCCATTCTTCCCCGTTGGTGCATTTTTCCTTCTGTTCAACTTAGGAAAATGTCTGCTAAGAAAAAAAAATAAGTGCATGTCTCCCCAAACACTGGCTCAAATTAAGCACTGGAAGCTCATATTCTTTTTTCACTTTCCAACTCCTAGCGCAAAATACAATATGCTCTCAAGTCGCCGGCTGGCAAATAAATTGGGTTGCATCCCGAGGCTCGATACACCCACTGATCTTTTTGACACTATTTCTGATGTTCTTTTTCATATTTATGACACAAGGCCGTCTCTTTCGAGGCACAGTGGAATGGAGCCTTTCCTAATCATTTTATTCTGACTCATTTTAAACCCTTAAAAAATCAGGCTCTTCCATTGGAACAAAGGGTAACCAACTTGGAGACCTCTATTATACAAACGTTAGACGTAATTATTCCTGAAACTAACGGTAGAGTTAAATCTGTGGCCTCCCCGTGGTTCACGACCGCCTTAAAAACGGACAAGCAAGCCAGCAGAGTAGCTGAACGCAACTGGCGGAAAAACAAAAACGAAAGAGGATAGAACCAAGTATAAATTACTGCATTCACAAGCCATTGTACCATCTAAATGGAAACATGCACAAGTAAAGCCGATTCTTAAGAAACCTTCTGATGACCCTACATTACCATCTCATTACCGGCCTATTTCTCTGCTACCCTTTTTTGGGAAAGTGCTGGAATATCTAGTAAACAAATGGCTTACGGCTTTTACAGAGGCACACGGAGTGCTGGATTCTTCCCAATCCGGTTTCCGTGCTGCTCACAGCACGGAGACAGCTGTCGTCGAGATTGTGGATAACATCAGGCTCGCGGTGGACAGAGGCGAATCAGCTATCCTCATCCTCCTGGACCTCTCCGCGGCATTTGATACCATCTCCCACAGCATTTTGAAACATCGTCTGTGGGAGATAGGTATCAGAGGAGGGGCCCTTGGTTGTATTAAAAACTATCTTACTGATCGCCTCACCACCGTTCGAGTCGACACTCTGGTCTCTAGTAGTTGCCCTGTAACGGTGGGGGTACCACAGGGGTCAATCTTAAGCCCTTTACTATTTAATTTGTATTTAACCCCACTGGCGAAAATCATCAACTCCTATGGCTTTGAAACTGTGTTGTACGCCGATGATACCCAGCTGCTCATCACCTGGACCTCGTCGGCACACGCTCACGTTTTAAAAATTGCATGGTTGAGATAAGCAGTTGGATGAGGAACAACAAACTCCAATCGAACGCTAGTAAAACTGAAATCATCTTGTTTGGTATAGCAGAGAAATGCTGGACACAAGAGTGGTGGCCATCGGAATTGGGAGTATGTCCCTCTCCTAAATCTGCAGTTCGTAACTTGGGAATAATAATTGACTGCACCCTGTCTATGAAAAACCATATTGCTAAAGTGATAGGGACTTGCTATGGAATAATGCGCAGTCTTAGGAAGATCTTCAGGTGGCTTCCCATAGAAGCTAGAAAACCCTTGGTACTGGGCCTGATCATTAGCCATCTTGATTATGGCAATGCCATGCACGCTGGACTGAACGAGGATTTGCTGGCAAAACTGCAGACCCTTCAGAATGCAGCGGCCAGACTTGTCCTGCCTCCTAGAACGACCTCTGCGCCATGTTTGAAAAATCTACATTGGCTTCCCATCCGTCAGAGAAGCCATTTTAAGATCCTGAGTATAACGCACTACTCTCTGTATAACAATGGGCCCAAATATCTCCAAAAAAAACTGAATTGGTATGTCCCCAAAAGATCCTTAAAGTCCAGAAACAAATCATTTTTGACCCAACTGCGCGTCCGGACCTCTAGATACGGTCAGCGTTCTTTTTCTTATCTTGCCCCTTTTCTCTGGAACAAACTACCTCCCCACCTCCTATCCATTGCTGAACACAAGCAATTTCGCAAATCCTTAAAAACCTGGCTCTTCCCCAAGTAGTTCTTTTTATTCTGGTCTAGCCCCTCATATGATCAACTGTCTTTTATGCTGCAAGCGCCTTGAGACCTTGTGGTAAAAAGTTGCGCTATATAAAAACTTTTGACATGACATGACATTATTATTTTTTTTAAACCCGAAATAATAATTATATAAAATTACTTCTTTGACCAGTATTTATCAATGCAGCATGCTGCAGTTATAAATAATTATGTTTTTATATTCCCTACATCCCTTCGAGATCTCTAAGATCAGAGGCTCTTCATCTGGCAGTCTGCCCCCGTTTCAAACTTAGCAGAATGGGTGGCCGCTCCTACCGGGTGCTTGCTGCGAGGCTGTGGAACTCGCTCCCGGTGCACATCCGAGCTCTGAATGATCTGTCCACCTTCAGGCGCGCTATTAAAACCTTCTTGTTCTCCACTTCCGAGTAGCCGCCCCCTCTTCTTTTTTTCCTTTTGTGTGTTATGTTATAGTACCTGTCTAAGCGCCAGGACGCCCCTTGGCTGGAGCAGCTGCGCGCTATAAAAATAATATTAACATATTAACATAACATATTTTGTACCTGAAAATATCAGCTATTTTTGTACGATGTCGAATGATTCTATTGGGGAAGACATTTGGGGGCGATCCCATAAATGTGTGAGTAAGGTGGAAAGGAAATAAAGTAAGTCTTCTTCAATCAAAAGCAGCCTTTTCAATCTTTTGTGCCGGTAGAGAGAAGCATATCCATCGCAATAATAACGTGTTATCGAGTATTTGTGCTTTGCCTGCGAATGCCGTTGCCAGTCATACCCGAGTTCAGTTGTATTCATGCTATCGACCTCGGCATGGAAGGATTTAACGGCAAGCAGGTGGCTTGACACTTGTGACTTGCCAACTTCCATGTTAATCTTACAGTTCTGCAGTATTCTCATTAACTCAAGAAGCTTATGAATTCACTGGCTGCTGAAACAAAAACAAACACAGCCAGCAGTGGGTATCGAAGGTAGACTAAGCAGCTGAATGCCGACTAACTGAGCATAACTGACACACATTCTATGGACGTGGCAAGTTTTCGCTTAATATTGACCCCGCCCCCACCTGCGATGCAGTGACACTTTTCTGAAGATTTACAACTGTATCAAAAACAGTTAGATCATAGGAACTAGGTCCAGAATGGGGCGAGCCAGATGGCAATCGAGTGTGCTGTTTAATTCCTGTAGATATACAGCCCGATTCATCATTGGCATGTTTTGCGAGTCTGTAATAGCGAATAATAAGGAATCGCTATTACAGACTCGCAAAACGGGATTCATGTAGGAATCGCAAAATAAATTGCGATTCCTACACATTCCTTATTTGCGATTAGCAAATTGCCAATCGCAAATAAGGAATAACTCCCCATTCAATCCTATGGGCCTAAAGGCCTAAAGGCCCATAGGAATGAATGGGGAGTTATTCCTTATTTGCGATTGGCAATTTGCTAATCGCAAATAAGGATGCGATTTCAAGGGTGCTAGGGGTGTCCACAGGACATCCTGTAGCACCCCCGAAATGTAAATTAGACTCATATTGCGCACACACATGTCCAAAGGACATGTGTGTGTGTAACATACAACTGAGAAAAATGCACAAAAGTGCATTTTTCTCAGTTTTCGCTAGTTACCACGAAGTCTGACTTCGTGGTAAATAGCGGGAAAAAATAGCAAATTCGCAATTTTTTATTGGGTCATGAATAGCATTTAAGGAATCTCAAATTGAGATTCCTTAAATGCGATCACAATTTGAGAAATCGCAATTTTTTGCAATTTCTCAAATTGCGAGTACATGACCCAATGATGAATTTCAAATGCCATTTTTGCGGGTGCAAACGACCGAATTCTGCGATTCGCACCGGTTGCGCCCGCAAAAACGCATCATGAATCTAGCTGATAATCTTTTGGAAGAAGATTAATGGGTTCTTGGTTGAGTCCCACATGCCTCAAGTGTGAAGAGGAAGCAAGGCTAAGGAATGCGCATGAGAGAGAGGGGGAGCAGGTGGTGAGCCCAGGAGTGGTGCGTGCGTGCACGCGTGCGAGCGCAGTCTGCTCTTTTTCGAAGCACATATTTGTGCTTGATGCGCGCTCCGGCTGGCTCCCGCATGCTGGATGCCACCACAAGCAAAAGTATGTGCTTCGAAAAAGAGCAAAACGATGGCTAAAGGTCTCCTACGGAGCGCAAATGAACAAAAACGTGTAATTTTTCTTTTTGTAACGCATCCTGTTTTCCTTCAAGAATAAGGGGCTGCATTTTAAAAAAAATTGCTTTATTGAAAAGCAGTCACAGACATAGTGGTCTGCTGATCGGTAAACATCCTTTACAACGTATGTATTACAACTCATGCCCTTACCCTGCATTTTTTACTACACAAAATCTTTTACAACGCAGAGCTTTACACCGCAAACCATTACAAAGCATTCCCCGAAGTAACGCCACAGTGGAGTTCGAATAGTAAATTGGTTGTAATGGGGAATGCTTTGTAATGGATTGCGTTGTAAAGCCCTGTGTTGTAAAAGATTTAGCAGAGTAAAAAAATGCGGGGTAATGGCAATTGTTGTAAAAGTATGTGGGGTAAAGTTTCCTATTCCTGCTGATTCCAGCAGGCCTCCATATCTGCGATTTTAGCGTACCCCAATGGGTCGCAAACTGAGACCTACCTCATGAATATTAATGACGTAGGTCTATTTGCAACCCACAGGGAATGGCAAATGTGCCAAAGACATTAGAACATGGGTGTTTGCAATTACCAAATAGCGAATCGCAAAAATTTGCTATTTGGTCATCGCGAAGCCAAACCTATGGACATCTGGACCTTGGCTCTGCGCGAGGTCTGCGGAACCCATCATGATACCATGATGCTGTATGCATCTCGTGCATTGAATCTGAGATATTTCAAGTTGAATTATGCACTGTAGACCCATTATAAGTCGGTTGAGCTTGGCATGGGTTTCCTTAAAATGGCACCACGTGTCTGAAAAAAGTGCTAGATAACCTTCTCTTCTTGAATTGTAGTATTGCAAAGCCAGTGAAACTGTGGATTGAAGTACATACACAAACCATGCCAATCTTTCAAACTTTACAAATGACGTAACTGGGTGTAGTTGTCATTTACCGTTCGAACCATGAAAAACTTTCTATGAACACACAAAGGAAGAACCTGTTCTATATTTTATTATGTTTTTTCTTGAATATGTCATGATCTATAAAAGTCGCGCCCCACGTACAGTACAGCACGAACTGCAGAGCCCACTTCAAAGAGTGTGAAAACTCGCTCGCACAGTAACTGGCCATGAAAGGTACTAGGTGATTTTATTTGTAAAGTGTCTACAAAGCCTCAGTTTCTAGGTGCTCGGCATGGCACACCAATAAAAAACCGAGCCTCTCCCACAGTTGAACATTTCATTTTCCATATCACATGGCTTATTATTGGAAAGGGCGTCAGAAGGTAGCATAGTAACATGATTATATGGGGTTCTGCTAAATGAAACTAGTTACCTCATTGAGTGCATAGTCCCTGAATAAATATAGTCTGTTGAAAAGCAATGATGTAACTACAAAGTTTGCCCCATGAGCCAGGAGTTTGGTTGCTAGGCCTAGAAAGTGTCATACTTATTTTATTGTGCCACTTCCCCCACCTGAGATTACTGCCAGATGCCTTGGTATCCAGCTTTACTCTTTTTTCCATCACTGTTTTTCTATTCCGCCATTTCTCCACACGTTTACTACCAATAATATGCACATACAAGTTTCTATTTTTAGATTGAGCCCGGATCCTGCCCTGCCCAGTCCCACGTTCAAAAATCCAGTCTGGATATGATCTTCCCCTGAACAACCTGTGGCCATTGACTGTATTAATATTCTTACACTTGTGCTTCATGGAGTAAATCTCGCTTTGGATCCAGCAACTCTCTGCCTGGTTTTTGGTTGAGCATTTGTGTCTTTTAATGCCGACTCCTGGTAATCCCACTGCATTTTACTTGGGCGAGGTGAGGGGCCACAAAACAAACATTACTTGCTTCAATAAATGAATGAGGGGATTTGTAGAGCGCAACAACTGCTCCAACAGGAGCGTCTTGGCTCTATTTGTAAGTAATCATGAAACTAAAAATGATAGACTAATAAATACAAAAAGGACAAAGGAGCAACATAAGAAGATGGCCAGATTTGTTTGAATAGGTGGGTTTTTAGGTGAGTTAAAAAGATCCCTGAGGTAATATTTTGCAGATGGTTGGGCCAGGAATTTTAGAGCTTTGTGACCAGAAAGGAAAAAGCCAGGCCTTCCGCTCTTGATTTATATATTCTGTGAATGCATAACAAATTGTGCTCATTAGAGCTGAGATTTCTGATAGGTTGCTATTTTTTTAATCTTGTTTTGGATGTAGGAAGGAGCAGTTTGATGCAAAGCCGTTAGTGCAACTGAGAGTGTCTTAAATTATATTCTTTGGTTCACGGGTAGACAATTGTATTCTATGGTTCATTGGTAGACTCAGACCCTTGAACATTGAGTGGGGGTGGGATGTTCAACACTAGACAGACAGTAGCATTCTGTGAACTGGTTGTCAGCTCCTGAGGAGAGCCAGAGAGCAAGAGATTTGCATATTCTTGACGCGATTAAGGCATGGATGCTGCTCCGCCGAGTATTTTCTTGAAGCTTATCCTGCATCAATTTTAATAATGTACCAACTGAGTTACATTTTGTTGATGCGTTTTCCTGTAGTCTTTTCATCACCTGCACCACCGACACTGCATTGACACCTGCACTCCAGCCTCATGGACCTAGTGCTCTGCCACAAATCCTTAAAAAACAAAGAAGAGGGCGGAAAAGCACAGTCTTGAGGACTTGAAGGCACTGACATGGAAGATGATGAGGCCGACCTTTTCCAAGGAGACATTGTCACATGGAAACACAGACACTAGGTCGGGAGAAACAGACACTGTAATGGAAAGCTGCAACAAGCATTCTGGACATTGGGGGAGATATACACTGACTCTAGGGCAGGAAATCAGGACAGAGTTCCCCTGACACTGGCTCTACGAGAACCAGGCCCTTGTAGATCGAAAACTGTTACCTAAAGAAATAGGAAGTGATACTGGCAACCATGGATGCTGACAGTGCTTAATTTGAGCCAGTGGTTTCCAGTGCTCGGCACTGGCACTTAATTGACAGCACCGACTCTAGTGACAGTCCACCACATTGTGGCACTGTCTAAGATGTTCACAACAACTGTGTTTATAACATCAAAGGGCATTAAAAATGAATAATACCAGCCTCTCACGCCAATCGTATAGCATTGTGTGGTCTGAAATAGACTGAATTGTCACACTTGTAGGAGTGCAATGGTTAGGTGTTATGTTGGTACTGTTATTGGCAGGTGACAGGAGCAATGCACGGTGCAGGCTTCAGTGGCCTTTCGAAAAGTGCCCTGGCACTTCATTTTTAACAAATTAAACACTGGATGCTGAAAGGAAAACAGAGACACTGGATAATAAGATAGGACTTTGGGCCAGAGGGGTAGGGCCACACTACTTCTGTATAGCTTTCCTCCGTATCTAGTATTAAATAAGTCAAAGGAATATTGAGCTCCAGCTCATCCTTCAAAAATATCTACTCCGATAGCCAAATGTGAAATCTTAATGACCTCCAAGAGCAAGGCGTGGCGGAGAGGAGCAACAACAGTGAAAAAACGTGACAGGGGACCAACATTGGAGAAAGATCAATTTGAGGAATGTTATTGTATTCTATAACAAGAAAGCTTTTTTTGTCATAAAAATTCGATAGATTTAGGGGTTCCATTTGGGAACAGCACTTTCCAAGATGCTAGACAACTCACGTATATGCTTTCTATGACCGTTAGCCATCGGGTTGACAAAACGTATCAATAAATGAATA
Organism: Lissotriton vulgaris; assembly: GCF_964263255.1. NCBI lineage: Eukaryota > Metazoa > Chordata > Amphibia > Caudata > Salamandridae > Lissotriton > Lissotriton vulgaris. The sequence goes on along the minus strand of NC_141686.1, from coordinate 51,577,082 downwards.
CAAACACTTCCCTGCATGAACAGCGGCAGATTATTGAATTTGTGTGAGAGATTTGAGGTGCTGTTTTCAGAGGCTGCATTCTTGGAGAGATGCAGATGGCTCTGTCTGTAACTCAGAAAACACACCATGCCCACAGTAGGACCCATCAATCATGAGCATCCCGCTTCATTGTCAGTTATCTTTAATTGAAACGCAGGATACTTGATTGCCCTCTAGTTAGGTTCATGCTTTCCCAAATATATGTACCTATAGCATTACTCATATTTCGACACAACTGCAGATTGTATTTCTTTTTATTAATTTTTTTTTTTTTTTTATCCTCATTTGCCTCGTTCACACCTTTCCGTCCACGTTTTCACCCTGGTGTATCCAAAGCCTCAATTGCTAGAGAAAGGAACAAGAAGAGGATTCACCCTTGACGCCCTTGGATAGTGATATCTCCCTCCTTTACTTCCAATACACACGCAATCTCCCCATGCCTCATTGCCCGGTGAAGAAAGGTGCCAGCCAAGGTGGACAGAGACTTAATCATAGGATTTCAAGTTCTTACTCATTGTTCGCACCAACCGCATCCAAAATGTATGTCCCTTTTTCACTTTATCTGAGATATCCAGCTTGGCTACATTTTTAATAGACAATAACCCACCCACCGTTTGCAAATCTCTCACGCCAAGAGAATGACTTAAAAGGTGCTTACCTTAATTTTCAGGTTCAACAAATTGTACAAAACTATACTCACGGCCTCCCTAAAAGGTTGAATCATTGGGCATTCCACAAACATGTGCAAATCATCCTCCTTCTTGCTACTACATTTTGGCAGGCCACATCACCTCCCGCCCAAAACTTGGACAGTCTTTGGGGGGGTCCAATAAGCCCTATGAATGGTAGAAAGATCGTTCCTCCTCAGGTACGCAGGTTTAACTATTTTATACATCATAGACATAGATACTTGCCAGTGGTCTTCCAATCTGGGCTCCGGCAAGCCCCTTCCCCAGAGATCCTCTGGCAGAGTAAAAGTCCCATCTTCCATCTATGTCATCAGCCAATACCATAGCGCAGTTTCTTTTTTTTTGGTATGATCCCCGACAACAGCTTCTCCTCTTACTCATTTGCTTCTCCTATTTTTGTGTCTTGGTCTTGATACCAACTCTGAACCTGGAGAAACTTAAATCTTGATAGCCGTTGCCCCACTACCTGCATACACCAATCCCAAGAAATCAGATCACCTTCGTTGAATAATTGCTCCCAACTTAATATTCCATCCTCTTTTAATGGAAGTGCCATCAAATCCTTAATCCATTCCAGAGAACCTGGCACCTCCCAGACGGGAGCGAGCTGACTAAAATATTCCAGTTTTATAGTCTTCCTGATTTTGTACCAAGTCTCGGCCATGCCCCTAGAGTCTTCAACCAAACCTTTGTAATGTGTTTTGGATCTGCAAACTTATACATAAAACCAAAATCTGCCCCCTTCTCTTTCTGCAACATTGCCTCAAACATTTTTCTAATTTCAGAATGTGTGGGTCTGCCCAACAGCATTCTACCATTTTTTTTATAGAAATGCCCATGAATAAAATAGCTGATCTGGTAGCGCAAGCACCCCTTTCACCAACCTCCTTCTTAATTTCTTCCAAGCTATTCTTGAAACTTTAGATGCCCATATAAAAGAGCTAATCTGACTTTGCAGTTTGAGAAATCACTCCTTTTTAAAAGGTAAGGGAATTGAATGAAACAAAAAAGTAAACTTCGGAAGGATTATCATTCTTACAAGATTAACTCTGCCGAAGAATGTCAATGGCAAATGCAACTAGCCCTTCATCCAACCACTCACTTCTATTTTAACCTTTTCAAAATTCTCTTTAGTCAGATTTACAATGTCCTGAGTAATCTTAATCCCTAGATATCTCATTTCCTTCTTACATTTTACCTCCCCAGTCTCTATGTTCCAGGCCATACTCTCAGTTTCCTCCTCATTAATTTCATATCCTGAAACTTTTCCAAAGTCTATTGTTAATTTTAAAACACCACTCAGAGTTTTTTGTAAGCTATCAGTAAAGATCAAGATATCATCAGCATAAAGCCCTATCTTCCTGCTCCTATTATTTTTTTCGAAAGGTAAAATATCTGTACTACCCCTAATTTTCCTGGCTAACGGCTTAATAGACACCCTAGCCTAGTGCTCTTTGTAATCTTTACAGCTTTTATTAGTGCCCATTTACCGCAAAATTCTAGCTTCTGGTACAGAATAGATTCCTCTCAGTATTTTACAATTTTTTTACCCAGGTTGAGGAACTTAACTACAACCGGCAAATAGACCCAGTTCACTCGGTCAAAAGCTTTGGCGGCATCTAATGCCATAACCGCCAAAGGACGCCCATAAGTAGAAGCCAAATCTATCGACCCTATAAGTGTGTACATTAATTCCTTCAGTGACCTACCTCTAATGAATCCTTTTTGATCCTCATTTATCAGTTTTGACATAACCCCATTTAATCTTTCTGCCATTACCTTCACAAAGAGCTTGTAATCACAATTTAAAAGAGATATGGGCCTATAAGAATCACATCTTTTTGGTAATTTCCCTGGTTTCGAAATTAAAGATATAATAGCTTCTTTCCATGATTCTGGCATAGCTTCATCCATGAAAAGTATTGCATTAAATAGATCACCAAGAATGGCGTTTAATACCATGGCCCATACCCTATGACCTCAAGAGGGAGGCCATCGGGTCTTGGCGCCTTTCCTTTCTTACCTCCTCCTATAACCTCTTCTAATTCCTTGCTACTTATTTTCTCATTTAACCTCTCCCTATCCTCAGCTCTCAGGGGATCTGCTAGATCTTTATTCAACCAGGTTAGCACCTCCACCTCTAACATCCAAATCTTCCTGATACACTTCCCCAAAGTGTTTAAAAAAGGCTGATACAATACTCTGACTATCTTCAAAGACGACTCCTGACACCTCGCACCATATCTCTTTAATTGTGTTTCTAACTTGATCGTTCTTTGCTTTCCAAGCTAACAGCTTGCTGCATCCTTCCCCATACTCAAAATTGGCCAGCCGTCTGGACTCCCATCTTTTCCTGACCCTATCCTGTAAAATTCCAGTCAATTTTATTTTTATATTCATTATTTCACTCATTAACTTCTCCTGCTCTTCCTGATTGACTGAACTAATCTGGGCTTCTTCCAAATTCCGAATTTGCATCTCTAGTTCTTGGATCTTCTTGTAGTAATCTCGCCTTTTCACTGACATAGGGAACCCAGTCTACCTCTCAAATAGGCTTTGTATGAGTCCCGCACTACTCCAATCACAGATGTACCCAAATTTATTTCAAAGAACTCCTTTGTTTCTTCTTTTAAAGTATCTATGACCCCTTCTTCCAATAGTATAGTACCTTCCAAGGTCCATCTTGACTGAGCCCCCCTCACCCCTACCTGCATATGTAGTATTATTGCTGAGTGATCTAACATGTGTCCCCCTATGTGCTTAATATGTACAACTTGATCTTTCAGCCTATCATCTAGTAAGAAATAATCGATTCGTGACTGGTGTCTATATTTTTTGTTATAGAATGTAAATCCTTTCTGGAACCCTGCTCTATTTCGCCATATGTCACACCATTCCAATTGCACCAACAATAATCGTATCCATTCCGACATTTTAGGATTAACAGCTACTCTACTATTCGAGGATCTTTCCAGTTAATGATCTAACACTGCATTAAAATCCCCTGCCATAATGATTGAATCTGGAAAATTTAAGAGCTCAGAGAATAATTCTTCTAAAGGCCCTGTATCATTTTGATTTGGCCCGTAATATCCCACTAACGTATAATTCTGCCCACAAATTTTAGTTTTTACCATGAGCCATCTACCCGCTATGTCCGAGACACTACCCTCTACATTGATATTCAACCCCTGCTTGACCAAAATTGACACACCTTTTGTAACAACTGGCAGTGGTAAAATGCCCAGTGTCCTAAAGTCAACAAAAGCAGGGTCAGAAAAGTAGGAGGCAAAAGGCAACAAGTCAGGGGATAAACCTGCAAAACGTGCCAGGTTGAACAATCAAATTAAAGCCAAATATCCTAATTTCTACCATGTGAAATGTTCCCTGCCGTCCAGACTGTAATGTCCCGTTTTTTTAGAATTGTACACAATGGGAAAAAATAGCTTACATTTCACTTTTTAATCTACACAGCGTCCCAACACAAGCAAGGCTTGTTTATAGGCGCAGCCAGTTTATCTTCATACCCTTCACCTTTGAGAATATATATTTTTGTCTTATTTACTGTTAGTCTTCACAAAATCATTGCCTCATGTAGACATAACTTACCGTTAGCCAAGAATACTACACAAATCGCATTTAAAGTCTGTAACTTTTTAAATGTCACTTTTTTATATTACTAACTTTGCTGCTAACCATTGAGCTGAATATATTTTTCCCTGGGTTCCAAACCTTTGCTGAAGAAGGAAATGAAGATGGAAGGATTTTTTTTCAGTTCATTTTTGAGTTGGAGATATAAAGTACAGATATGAACAAAAGAGTGAGGGTCCAGATTTTCTACCATAAAACGTTTGAATTTTGTACATCTTGTAAACAATTAGGGTGATTTTTAATAGGTTTTCTTTTATATAAACATTAAAGCAAACAATGTGCAAATGTTGTGTTGGCCTGGTCGTGTTCAAGGTTGACTAATAAAAAGACTTTCAAAGGAAATTTTAGTTTTTTTCTGTTGGCAAAATGCCAGTAGTGGGTTCTTTTAAGAGTCTTGTCTTTTTTGTTTTACTATAGCCAAACTGATTTCTTTCTGTATTTTCTATAATTCATATGCAATGGTCTTAGACATTTTAGTAGTCATTGTTACATTGCAAAAAAAGTATCTTTGTATGTGTTGTCCAGTTTAACACCAATACATTGGCACAAACAGTTTGTCACTGTGGATTGATACGTTTCGTGGCGGAGGCTTAAGCAATGCTTGCATGCAGAATACATGTACTGGATACTTTTCTATCCGAAGCACGGGTCAAAAAGCAAGCCTAAACTTGCACAAGTCTCTATTCTCGATTAACAATCTATCTGTGATTTTCCTCACTCAGAAATCTGCAAGGGCAATAGCAAATAGGGAATTTCCAAGGCTTATTTTATCAAAATGAAGAACCATTTAATGAATTGCGGAAGAATAGCCATCTTAAGCAAAATCCACAGAGCACAGCCTCATATACACTAAGCTTGTAGAGAGACTGCTGACACATACCACCTCAAATAACGGCGAGTTGTATTGAATCCATGTCCCCTCTTCAAAGTCACAAGCACAATACGCAACATAAGTCGCCTGTCCATTTGCTTAGATGACAGTACTTTGTAGGAATGTAAGCATGCATTTCAACTTACAGATGCCTCAATCAGTTATAGTTAAAATTAATACGAATGAGTTCCAGTCACTCACCTCAGCCAGCGTCCATTGTCCCTCACGCAAAGCTATCACTAGGCGAAGACATCAAGCCTGCAAAGCAGGAGAAACATTGTGGGTGATGGAGGAGACTTTGAGATGGTTAAAATTCATATTGTATGGGAAAACACTGGGGTAATAATTTTAGTGTCAGCAAAACTCAAACATCCTTTGAAGTCTGGCAAGGATCAGCTCTCTTCACAGCTGTTTTTACATGCAGCCTTTGTGCAGGATATTGAGGGCCTCAGATATAGGGCTTCATGTCTGTGCATTCAGTTCCCAGCTGCACCTTTGAGTCTCTTCAGACATTGATTGGCATATTGAAGAGCTCGCTTTGATTCTGAGGCCATTACAGGACCGCCAAACATTCTGATTAAAGTGAAGAATTAAACAAAACAGGCATTTGTCTATATAGAAGAAAATTATAAAGCACAAGGATTCACTCTATAAGGAGGCCTCCTGGCGCTAAGCTACGCGGAGGAGGCCCAAAGGAAAGCTGGCCTGAAGAAATTACCCAAAATGGCGTAACAGTCATAAAGCCAAGTTTTTAGTAGTTTCCTAAATGTTAAGATAATTTTCACTTTGGACATCTGTGGGAGATTGTTCCAGAAGGAAGCGCCCAATACTCGAAAGGACATACCACCAAGGGAGACCTAAAGTATAATGAGAGTGAGAAGGAATTTAAGGAATAACATGGGAATCAAGGCAACCTGAAGTTCTCTGAAGAAAAATTGTATAAGTGAGAAAAAAAGCTTTGAATGCAATATTTGTCTTTATAGAAGGTCAATGAGGAAGGCAACGTTTATCAGTGACATGATTGAGTTTTTGAAGGTGAAAGATGTTGTGGATGTCCTGAACCTTTGAAAGGTTCTTTATTTCAATATCTAAGTAGATGGCTGTTAGACTTCCTTTTTCAGTGGGTTCACCCCCAGACTTTCTGCTTTTTGGACTCCTGTTTATGACCCTGTGTTTGTTGGTCATAGGACTCTGGGCATTTTACCACTGCTGATCAGTGCTAAAGTGCATTTGCTGTCTGGGTAAATTGTGTTCAAGGATTGGTGTTTCCATGATTGGCTATTTGATTTACTGATAAGTCCCTAGTACAGTGCACTGTGTGTGCCCAGGGCCTTTAAATCAAATGCTACTAGAGGGCATGCAGCACTGATTGTGCCACCCACTTGAGTAGCCATTAAAAGGTATCTCATACCTGCCACTGCAGTGCCAGAGGGCAGTTAAAAAATTGTTTTTATTAATATTTGATAGAATATCAAACAACTCAGCAGGTACATCTCAATCGGTGTCCATTGATTACAAGTGACAAGATTTACAGTTAATAAGGATACAGAGTCTGAGCGCAGTTTTAAACTGCCTTGTCAACCTGACAAGTGCACCCATTTGCCAGTCCCTAACCTTCCATTTTCGGCACCCCGAATGTAGACCCAAAGTACCCCCGGGGCAGCGTGCAGTATATGTGAAGGTAGGACATGTAATGGTGTGTGTGACATGTCCTGATAGTGAAATACTGCCAATTACGTTTTTCACTTTTGGAAGGCCATCTGTCCCATAGGATAGAATTGGAAATACTTGGTAACATCTTACAAGTATAGCTTCCCATTGGAACAAAATAGGGAAATAAAGTTTAGGCTCTCTGAACTCAGAACTTAATAACACATCTTTTAGTAAAGATGGTTTTTGAATTGTGTTTGAAAATGCCACTTTCAGAAAGTATTTTGTATAGTTAAGGAGATAGGTCCCGGGACGTAGGGTCGGCTGGACCATACACAATTTTATAGAAAAAACAGATGCCAACCCCACCACTTCTCAAATGCTCTCTACTGCGAGCAAACAAATCAAAATTAAATTTCAGATTTGTTCGGTATATTTATTTTTACCTTTTACTTTAGAAATTTTGACACATAAGATCAGACGGATTGCCTGAGAAAGACACTCAACATGTAACAACTACTATACAGTAATACAACAAGGGAATACAAATCACAAGATAAGTTACAAACACACAATTATATAATACACCTTTCGGATATTGAGTGATAGCAAACGATAAATCTCTGCACATATTGGAACAACACTCAATAAACCATAATCAATATTTCAACTCAATGAAAGAGACACGTTCAAGGAAAACAATTGAAGAATATAAACAAATTAATCAGTAAGACTCAGACATGAATTCTGTATCCTTCATATATTCTTTCAATGATGCCGACGCGTTTCGAGTCCGTGAGCAGAGTTGACGGACTCTCATCAGGGCTCAATCAATGTAGTTCTGCAAGGTGTTTATGTTTAAAAAGAAAGACAAAAGGAGAGCAGCGTGTCACCAAACATTCTCAATACCAGGGTGACTGCCCCCAATGCCCCTCATAGCCCTTTTAGTACCTGACAGTGACTCCGAAGGCCTTATCTCGGGGATCTGTTAGCACCAATACTTGTAGCGGGACCTTGTTATCTGCAAGATAACATCAAGCTCAGAATATTCAAAAGCAATGTACTTGAAGTTTGTGCACACACGGGTGAACCCGCGAAACATAAAGGAAAAATTCAAAATTCCAAATTCATACCTCGGACAGTAGCCTGTTTATGGATTTACTGTCTAGTTTTGGAGTGATAGGAGCTGGGCATGTGGATTCACTGTAGACAGCCAGTGGGGGGGTCGGGGAGGGGGGGGTTGAAGTGTGCCTGGCCCTTCCTGGATCACTCCGAGCTGAGCTGAATGGAGCTTGGCTGCATTTAGAGTAGTGGGAGGAGTTTTCCTTGAACCTGAATGGGGTCTGTCTCCTCTGCACAATGCTGTCTCCACCCCCTGTGGTCACACTGCACCAGTGAGGATGGAACTAGTTTGTACTGGGCTCATAGACCCTTGCACAAAGAAGAACAACTGCAATATGGGGTATAATTAGGGGACCTTAAACCCCAGAACTTTAGATCACTTCTGGACTCAAGAGGAGCCTTTGCCAAGGAGAAGAGATGGAAAGCTCTAAGGAGGAGTACTGCACTTTGTGTGCTGTGTGGGATTAGCCTGCAGTTGCTGTTTCTGCCAAGGAAAGGACAAAGACTGGAACCTTGCTCTGAACCTGCTTGAAGAAGAATCTCCAAGGGCCTTCTGTGTGCTGGCCTCCTGTTCTTAAGTCTCAGGGACACAGACTTCACCCCAGCACCCCTGAAATCTACTGCTGAGAGTTCTGACGTGCTAGGAGGTGCCTGTTCCAGTTCTGGGCCTCTGGAGGTTCTGACTGCCGTTGGGAGCTGGACGAACTTGAAGAAACTGAAGAAATCAACACATTGCCCTACTTGCAGCTGTTTTTCTGATTCTGTACCCCTGTGCTTGGAAAATCTACACGCAATACAGCCACACCGTTGCAGAGACAATGCAGTGCCTGCAACTGCAAGAACTGACGCATTGTGGGATCGCGGATGAAGAAAACCCACACAGCACCCCTTCCCACCGTCACATCGATCGCCAGAGCATCCCGGATTTCCACGCATCAGACCTGTGCAGCAAGTTTTCCTGACTCATCACCCGCGGACCAGAACATCTTGGAATCAATGCATTCCTTCCCCCTACAGTCCAAATTCAGCGCATCACTTCTTCTGAATGACCGTCCTGACTCCTTGAGAAGCGGTCGCTCCCCACGCTCCCTGGCCTGGGTATCGTAGTGCTTTGCTCGCATTGCTTGAATAGAATTGGTGCCTGCTTTAGCTCACTGCTGCCAAGCATTATTTTGCCCATTGCTCGCATTTTAATCTGCAAGTTTGCCCATTGCTCGCTTTTGAATCTGTGCATGTTTATACTTTGCTCGCATTTTAATCTGTTTATTATCGGAGCGCTCGCATTGCTCTATTTAATTTAATAATTACTGCCTGATTGTGCCGGTGCCACTGCCCATAGCGACACTCTACTTTGTGCCCCAATGTCGTCCTGTTTCAGTTTTGCCTTCGCTGCCATTTTTGTTGTTGTGCCTCGTAGCCAGCCTCTCCACCCCGCTCCCGCCTCCCAGCTGCTCCTCCCTCCCACTGATTGATAAGGCTCGTCCCGTAGGCAGAAGCGCTGTGACCGTCCTGACTCCTTGAGAAGCGGTCCCTCCCACGCTCCCTGGCCTGGGTATGGTAGTGCTATGCCCGCATTGCTTGAATAGAATTGGTGCCTGCTTTAGCTCACTGCTGCCAAGCATTACTTTGCCCATTGCTCGCATTTTAATCTGCAAGTTTGCCCATTGCTCGCTTTTGAATCTGTGCATGTTTATACTTTGCTCGCATTTTAATCTGTTTCTTATTGGAGCGCTCGCATTGCTCTATTTAATTTAATAATTACTGCCTGATAGGTGCCACTGCCCATAGCGACACTCTACTTTGTGCCCCAATCTCGTCCTGTTTCGGTTTTGCCTTCGCTGCCATTTTTGTTGTTGTGCCTCGTAGCCACCCTCTCCACTCCGCTCCCGCCTCCCAGCTGCTCCTCCCTCGCTCCGCCCCCCTCCACTATCCACTTATATCAGTACAGCCTACGCGCAGCGTTCACGCGCAGCGGACGCGCCCTATGCGCGCCGAAGGTGCGCCAAAGATAAGCCCGTCTACGCCCATCCACGCCTGGACCGCGCCCAGCGCCAAACCCCCTGGCCCCCGCAAAATCCACTCCAGCCGCATAACGTACGACGCCGCAACCCTCTCAGCCCTTAACCCGACCACCAAACTGCTACCAACCCGTCCCAGGACATACCCATGGACCCTTCATGTGCCACTCCTGCAAGTTCGACTGCATCAAGACCCACACCAAATCCACAAACTCCAAACAGAGCTCCGACACTAACCACCTGAAGTGCATCCTGCTCAAAACCCGCTCGGTCCACAGACACGCCATTGAACTTTGGAACCTACTCGACACCCCCTCGCCTAACGTCGCCTTTCTTACAGAAACCTGGATGAACGCCTCATCAACGCCCGACATCGCCATAGCCATCCCGGACGGCTACAAGATCATCCGAAAGGACCGCATCAACCAAACAGGAGGAGGCATCGCCATTGTTCATAAGAACACCATCCGCATCACGACCAGTTCTAACGACACCTTCGCAGCTACCGAACACCTTCACTTCCAGATTCACATCGACCCCAAGACCACACTCAGAGGCACCCTCATCTACAGGCCACCAGGACCCCGCACACAATTCAGCGAAGACATCACTGACTTCATCAGCCCACACGCCCTCCCCTCCGAGGACTACATTCTACTGGGAGACCTCAACTTCCACCTGGAAAAGAACAACGACAGCAACACCACCACCCTTCTGGACAACCTCGCCAATCTCGGACTCAAACAACTTGTTGACACCCCCACACACTATGCCGGGCACACGCTCGACCCAATCTTCACCTCCAGCAAGCACATCTCCTTCAATCACACCACAGCTCTCCAATGGACAGCCCACAGCTGCGTTCACTTCAATTACAAAAAGACTACGACCCACAACCAATCCCCCGCAGAAACTGGAACAAAATTACCACCGACCAACTCTTCACATCCCTTCACCAAAACCCTCCTGCAAAATCATCGGACCCAAACCTTGCAGCCACCAACCTCACACAATGGATCACCCACAGCGCTGACTAATTAGCACCCTTGAAAAAACATCAAATCAAGCAAAGTAGCAAAAAAGACCCCTGGTTCAACAATGACCTTAAGAAATCCAAAAAGTTCTGTCGCACCCTCGAGAAAGCCTGGAGAAAAAACCCAACCACTGACAACATGGCCACCTTCAAGAACGCCACCCGCAAACACCACCAACTGATCCGATCCACCAAGAAATCAGCATTCAAGGATCGACTCGACAACAACGCCCACAACAGCAAGGAACTATTCAACATCGTCAAAGAATTCACCAACCCCTCCGCTGGCACCAACGGCATCACTCCCTCCCAAGACCTCTGCGACTCCCTAGCCTCATTCTTCCACAACAAAATCGCTGACATACATAACAGCTTTGAAAACCAGTCCGAAGACCAGTCCACCACACCCACCTCCGAACTAAAAGCCCCCTCCAACAACCTTCGCGCCTGGCACCCAATCACCACTGAAGACACCATCCGCCTGATGAACTCCATCCACTCAGGATCACCAACCGACCCATGTCCCCACCACATTTTCAACAAAGCAGACTCCATTATCGCACCCCATCTCCGAGACATCATCAACTGCTCCCTCAACTCCGCTACCTTCCCGGAAAGCTGGAAACATGCCAAACTCAGCGCCCTTCTGAAGAAACCCACAGCAGACCCCACTGAACTTAAGAACTACCGCCCCATCTCGCTCCTCCTATTCCCTGCCAAAGTCATTGAGAAAGCCGTCAACAGTCAGCTCGCCGCCTTCCTCGAATCCAACAAATCCCTCGACCCTTCACAGTCCGGCTTCCGAGCTAAACACAGCACCGAGACCGCCCTCATCGCAGCAACAGACGACATTCGAACTCTACTGGACAACGGAGAAACAGCTGCCCTCATCCTACTTGACCTCTCCGCAGCCTTCGACACAGTCAGTCATAGCACCCTTGTACAACGCCTCAGCAACGTCAGGATACAAGGAAAAGCATTGGACTGGATCATCTCATTCCTCACCGGAAGAACCCAGAGAGTCTGCCTTCCCTCTTTTAAATCAGAGGCCACCGAAGTCATCTGCGGCGTACCACAAGGATCATCACTCAGTCCCACCCTCTTCAACGTATACATGAGTCCCCTCGCATCCATCGCGCGCCAACACAACCTCAACATCATCTCCTACGCAGATGGCACCCAGCTGATCCTCTCCCTCACCAAAGACCCAAACACAGCCAAAACCAACCTACACGAAGGGATGAAAGAAGTATCAGAGTGGATGAAGAACAGACGTTTAAAACTGAACTCGGACAAAACGGAAGTCCTCATCTTAGGCTCATCCCCCTCCGCCTGGGACGACTCATGGTGGCCACCGGCCCTGGGAAACGCACCCATACCTACGGACCACGCACGTAACCTGGGCTTCATCCTGGACTCCTCCCTCTCGATGACCAGACAAGTCAACGCCGTCTCATCATCATGCTTCAACATCCTATGTTTGCTCAAAAAAATCTTCCGTTGGATCCCCACCGAAACAAGAAAGACGGTCACCCACGCACTGGTCACAAGCCGACTGGACTACGGAAACACCCTTTATGCCGGAACCACAGCCAAACTACAGAAAAAACTCCAACGCATCCAAAACGCCTCAGCCAGACTCATACTAGACATCCCCCGCCAAGCTCACATTTCCGGTCACCTGAAAGACCTTCACTGGCTCCCCGTCAACAAGAGAATAACGTTCCGTCTCCTCACCCACGCACACAAAGCCCTCTACGAACTAGGACCCGAATGCCTCAACACGCGCCTGTCCTGTTACACCCCCACCCGCCAACTACGATCGTCCAATCAAGCCCTCGCCACAATTCCACGCATCCATAGATCCACCATGGGGGGAAGATCCTTCTCCTACTTAGCGGTCAAAACCTGGAATTCTCTCCCCACCCATCTCCGCCTTACACAGTACCACCTCTCCTTCAGAAAACAACTAAAAACTTGGATTTTCGATAAGTAAAGTACCCCCCTCCCTCAAGCGCCTTGAGACCCTCTGGGTGAGTAGTGCGCTATACAAATGTTAAACTTGAACTTGAACTTGAACTGTACTTTGTGTGAATTCACGCATTCATAGTTTCCTATGGACCAAGTTGCTTGACATCTTTTAAAGGTCATATTCTTATTACATGTATGTTGGATTTTTGGTGTTTTGGTCTTGTTGAGTTTAGATAAAGATACTTTAGTTTTCTAAACTTTGTGTGGTGTCCATTTGTGGTGTTATCACTGTGCTACTTACTGTGTGTCTTGAATACAAATACTTTACACATTGTCTTTGGGATAAGCCTGTCGGCTTGTGCCAAGCTACCATGATAGGTGAGCTGGGTTATCTAAAGTGTCTATCCCCCTTACCCTGACTAGAAGCAAGGGTTCCTATTTTTGCAAACATACCTACCTCTGCTAACAAGAGACCCCCATTTCTAACAATGGCTTTACAGTAATCTGAATTATTGATAACGATCCATTGTTTTTTTTTATCGGTATATTATGTTTTATTTGTATAGTTAGTTACATATGGGATAAGCTTGTCTGCTTGTGCCAAGCTACCAAGGGGTTGAGCAGGGTTATCTAAAGTGTCCATGCCCCTTAACCTGACTAGAAAAAAGGGTTCCTATTTGAAAAAGGCACCTACCTCTACCAGCTTGAGACCCCGTTTCTAACAATGGCTTTACAGTAATCAGAATTATTAATAGTGAAGGCATTATTTTTTTTGTTTGATCTGTTTATTATGCTTTCTTGGTATAGTTACATTAAAATTGCATGCACAACAAGAACACAAGGGTATTAATGTCTGACTAATCGTCAGGTCAAGAGACTTGTGGGGAGACATTTTGCATCCAGCCTGGTACATGCCCCCCGCAGATCTAGAATATACATATGTATATGGCACAGCACAAGGCCAAAAGGCGCCCTCCAGAGTAAGTAATCACTGTGAAGTCATATTGCCCACTACTATCTATGATAATTACATCAAACATAATAATGCTATTGAACAGAGATGAACATCATGGGTAAAGCGGTGAGGTAATGGGTTCAGGGGTAAGGGAAAAATGGAACAGGTTCGCTGTCTCTCAATATAGTTCCAAGTTCGCTTTGGACGAGTTGTCCTCTTCTCTGCAAAAGTCATATATCTTGTGGTACCCATCTCGTATATACAGTTAAATATCGTTGTCAACGTTATCATAGCCTATGCTGTGTATTTGTTCAGCTATGATTTAAATGACAGTGATGGCACCGGAGTCTTCCACTGGAAGTAGTGTAGTCTGGAGGGCAGTCAGTATGCGTCCCAATTGAATTATGGGATATTTGCGTAATCCCAGAGTGTCCTCTCTTCAGAGAGAGATCCTGTCCGCACTAGCCCATGTGAGGATAGAGTGCGACCAGGCCGGTAATGACGGTGTTTCACTCGACTTCCATCACTTCTTAATGAGGCCTTTTGCCACTATGAAACCAAGGTCCAGAAAGCGTGTAGGGAGCCTGTTTTTCTTATCTCGCAGGAGGATGCCCAGTTTACAGACCTCCCATGTGCACACAAACTGTCGGTCGTTACAGGTTGAGAGATGACGCTTGACCTACCCCCCCAGTACTGCAGCAGGTAGGGGCACGACCACATGTGTAAAATATCTGGTCAGGGTGGCTGCAGCTGGGACAGACTGCGTCCAAGCTATGAAAATAAAGATTGATCTTCTCTGGGTAAGATACGATACGCTCTGTACATAATACAAATTGTATCAGGCTAAACCGGGCATTACGAGGGACATATGTGGGGACCACCAGAATCATGCCCCATTCCTTAGCAATGCATAGACGGGGCATGTCTGTCTCCCATTGGTGCTGCATGAAAGACAGTGTTATAGCAGTTTGTAGCCGGAGTGCATCCGCCAACCACCAAGTGAGATGCTGCCCCTCTCTCATGACATGTAAATATTGAAGTGTGAGGTGAATTGTGATTCCTGTGTGATATCCCACCAGTGTTTCCGCAATATGCCAATCCACAAGGCATGACTAGGAAACGCCCCGGAGATAGTCTCTCCTCCTGTGTCAGTCTCTCATATGATACGAGTATGCCATCATGATACATGTCCCCCAGTGTCTGTAAACCCACTGCATGCCACGCCGAGAGCTCAGCCATTGATGGTATTCTGCCCCATGGCATACCTAGTAGTGGAGTTGCGGGCATAGGGCGTAATAAGTTTAGTGAGATATAGATCGCAGCTGAAGAAGCAATAGGCCACCTGTAGTAATAGAGGCCAAAGTCGGAATGCCTTAGAACAGGGATGAAACAAATGTAAAAGAGCGTCAAATCTACAGGGAGGATCATCTGCCGTTGTGTCCCAGGATGCAGTCCCGCCATCCAACATGCAACCCATTGCATCTGGGACGCTAAGTAATAATGCTGTAAGTTAGGTACTGCCAATAATCCTTGTTTTGAGAACACCACCCTGCAGTGAGTTTTGTTCCATATAAAGTCTCTCATCATGTGCTTGAGTGAGTGGAAATGGACGGAGGGAGGTACAGCGGCAGATTTGTGAAAAAGTAAAGACGACGCAGGAGTACCACCATCTACGTGAGAGCAGTTCTTCCGGTAACCAAGAGAGGAAGGGTCTTCCAAAAGGACATCTGTCCCGTTAAGTAAGTGAGGGCCCTCTTGAGATTACAATCAATAAAGTCCAGATCAGTAAGAAACATGTGGATGTCCAAATAACAGAACATAGTCTGTTGCCAAACAACAGGAACTCCATTAATAATGAGTGTCGGTTCAAGCATGTTAGGGATGAAGGAAACCAGCAGGGCTTTCCCCAATTGACATTCAGTCCAGACAGATGTGCAAAGTGAGTAAGGAGGTCAGGTATGACACCCGGGACAGAACAGGTATCTCTAACATATAGTAGTAGATCACCCACATATAATGATATCGCATGTAGTTTGCCGCCCAGTTGTAAGCTCCACGTTCCTGCTAAATCACGCATAGCTATGGCTAAAGGCTCTATAGCTAAAGAGAAATTGAGCGGAGAAAGAGGGCAGCCCTGTCTCGTACCCCTGCAAACTTTATGTGGGGCTGAGATGAGGCTACACCATCAGAGACTCAGGGTTGTGTTATCATAGAGGAGTATATATCTGGAGCCAATGCCATATTTCGGAAGAACCTCAAAAAGATAAGCTACTCAATAGTGCTGAACGCCTTCTGTAGATCATGGGCGAGAAACCCTATTGCAGCCACATACTGAGGGCGAATCTTATTAGTCGAAAGAGGCGGAGTAGATTGAAAGAGGTGGTATGTGCTGGGACAAACCCATTCTGATCTACGTGCATCAGGGAGAGCACCAGTGGGCTCATGCTCTCCGCCAATACCCTAGCCATTATTTTATAGACCGCGTTCAATAACGTCAGTGGACGATAAGTGCCCAGATATGTAGGATCTCTATCTGACTTCAGCTAGGAGACAAGCGTGGCCTCGCTGAGAGAATCAGGGAGGAGCGAGGAGAGGAGTGCTTCATCATACACTTTCTGCAGATGTGGTTCTAGAAGGTCTGTGTACGCCTTTTAGAATTTAGATGGGAGCCACCTGGACCCAGCACCTTTCCATTGGCAAAGGTCCTCATCGCATCCCGGATCTCAGAAGAGGTAATAGGTTCATTAAGGTCCCACCGTTGGTCTGGGGCCAGTGTAGGGATAGGCAGCTCCGACAAAAATGAGGTAATATCTGATACATGTACCACCATTTTCGATTGGTAAAGTGAGGTGTAATGTAGCTAGTTCCTTGTGAATTTAGTATTGGGTATAACGCATCATGTCTCCAAGAGACTGCAGTACAGTTATTGGTTGCACTGGCCATCCCTGGCAAACTAGCAAGACAAGAAGAGACCCTGAATGGTCTGCAGTTGCATGGACCCTGGCCGAGTGTGCTGCATAATTCAGACACCGTAAGCGATCAAGCAGTGCTGAATATTGTTTCTGTACGTCAGTGAGGTTCGACTTGTGGGAGGGGTAAGTGACAGAGTGCGTCTTGAACGCCAGAAGGGTATGCTCAACCCCATACAACTCATCTTCCACTTGTTTCCGCAAGCCGCATCCCAGTCCCAGTCAACAACTTTGCAGAATCACCTTCATCAGATCCCACATCAGAGCGGATGATGCCGTACTTGTGTTGTGGTCAAAATACTCGTAGATGGCAGTATGTAAGGAAGCACAGAAAGAGGGGTCCTCCAGCATGACTGGCTGTAGATGACAATTGTAGATGACCATTGGGGACGGAGGAGGCCCAGTGTCCCAGGCAACATTGATGTATTGCGGGTTGTGGTCAGAATGCGTGCGGCCTAAGTAGTCAGCCTTTGTGATAGAGGATAGTATGCAGTATAGTGTCTCTTCAAACATGCAGTTTATGTGGGTGAGAGTAAAAGGAGTATACGTGTTGCAGTACCTCCATATGTCTTCCAATACCCACTGACGTATCCAGTCCCCAAGCAGCATTGCATTGGTGGTGACCACTGTGGACTGCAAGGGGGGAAAGGAGCAGTCCAGACTTTTCTCTGGAACACTAATAAAGTCCCCTCCCACTACCAATTGTAGGCAGCACCGTTTGGAAAGCACCCGTCAAAAAAGCCTGTCAAAAGGAACCCTGGTCAGTGTTAGGGGTGTGAATGGTGCCTGACAGAAGGTGACGACCATCAACCTTTCTTTCATAAAGATGTACCTGCCTTCAGGTGGGATGTTATGTGATTGCTAGATGATAAAGTATGTAATATGGAAACTTGGGAGTGCACATTGGACCATAAAGAACGTCACGGCCAAAAGACTGCAAGGAGTGTGTGCAGCAGAACCAAAAGAACGTAATACTTAAACATGGTGCCAACGTGGTGTGTTGTCAATACCAGAAGAGTGGACCTCATAAGAGGCTGCCCAAACCAAGTGAGTGAGTAGGGGGATGGGTAGCTACACAGATCAGATAGATCAACATCCCTTATCATTGCAAAGGGAAAATATAGTCCTGGAAAGCATCCACAGTGGTAACCAGAAGTTTAACTTTACGTAGATTCATTTGCCTGGAGATGAAGAGGCCCCCTCCCGCCGCCTATGGGCTCACCCCCCACAGCAACAACATGAATATGCATTAAGTGAAGAAAAATCAGGAGGGATATATTAGGAAATTATATCAGACATCCGAGACATAGAAGATGAATTGGATAATGTAATCGGACATCTGTGATATCTGTCAGGATCGTTAAATTGCTGTTCGATGTGCAGGTCACAGAGCACTCCTCATCCCTAGATGATTGAGCAGATGCTACATCTCAGACTGAACTGTTGATGAGATCAGAAATCCCTGCCGCCTCGTGGACCGCATTCTTGTGCTCCCTAATAATCCGCTCCAGATCAGGGAACACTTCTATCTGGCTGGTAAGACTGCGTTTTCAGCACCAATGCCGCGTTCCACACATGTTCCCCTGTGGTACTCCGCTCTCTACCTTGGTCGCGGGCCAGAGAATTCCCCAGAAGCCTCGAGCCAGTCCCATGCATCTTGAAGTGTATAAAAAAACCCGGTCTTATCTCCAGTCACAACTCGTAGCCTTGCTGGGAAAAACAAGGAATACTTCAGAGTTGCTGTTTTACTGCCAAAAAGGAGCTTTGTTGGCATTGTACCCCCAAGGTATAGTCAGGATAGAAAATTACTTATGGGTTGTCTACCCTGATATTCTGTAACTTCCTGGCCTCTCGCAAAATGGTATCTCGATCGTGGTAGTTGTGGACTGCGGGTTGCTGCGGGCCGGAATAACAGGCGTGGAGGCCGTATATAGTGGGCTATGGTAGCTCTTTTATTGTTCTCTTGGACAAAAGTACGTGGGCATATACATAAAGAGTTCCGGGGTGTAGCTTTGGTCGGCTCCCAGCGGTACGTGGTCCAGAGGATCTTCCAGAGGTCTTCACGTCTTCCGGGCGTTGGGATGACCTCGGAGGGAAAATAGAGAAGCAGGGGTTAGTCCTTTGGTAAAGACTTCTCTGGTACCGTTACCAACACCGGGGCGTGCGGGGAAAAGAGAGAACCGTGAGGAAGGGAGCGGATAGGGATGCAGAGGGGGGGGAAAAGAGGAGGGAGAGGGTAGAAGGGAGGTGCGCTGGTGAGGGGGGGGTGTAGGGAATATTATACAAGATTTACTAGTGAAGTGTCTCTAATTTAGTTTATATACAGTGCAGAGGTGCTCTAACAGTGAGATCTAGCTCTATACAAATATCTACAGGTTTCTACAAAAGGGGGGAAACACGGAGACGGTAACACGGTACTCACGTGCCCCGCCGTAACTCTTCCGCGAGTTACGGCCGCTCTCCAGCCACCTCCTGAGGACTCCACCACTCCTCGGTCCAGACGTCCTCCAACTCTCCGCCTTCGATCCTCGCACTCCTCTCTCTCTCTCTCGATGGTTCTCTGCGCGCTGTCTCCTGCCACGAGTCGGCTATTGGGAACGCTCTCCTCTCTTCTTCGGCGTCCTTTATAGTTCCGGGCCCTGGGATGGAGGTGGGACTTCCGGTTTCCCGGTAGGCTGCTTCCGGTTCGGGACTTCCGGGGTCAAGGCGCTCGGGAGGTTCTGTTTCCGGGACGAGCCTGAGTTGGGTCCGCTGGTTGCGTGCCTGCAGGGGAAACAAAGAAGAAGGACTCCTGGTTGTCAGAGACGCAGGAGGATTAGAACCCGAGGAACCCTCGCTCGAGGGTCTCTCCGTTGAGGTATGTGTCGTACCCCTTCCACAGTAGTGTAATACCTTGAAGATGAATGGTCAAGGGAATGCGGTGTGCCCTCTCAGTTTTGAAGTAAGAAGACAGAGAGGATTTCGGCAGCAATTCCTTGATCCATGGTTCAGTAAATGTGACCACATTGTGGCCTTCCTTCCCCTCTGGGAGCCCAATGAGGTGAATGTTGTTGCTCCTGGACGAACCCTCTGCATCCTCCACCCTGGATTCCAGGCGTTGGATCCTGATATCATATTCCTGTAGTTGCTTCTCCAGCAATTTCGTATCGAGTTGGACCTCTGAGAGAGCCTGTCCTGTGGGTGTTAATTGCTCGGCTAGTTTTCTATGTTCTGTGTGGAGTACACCAAATTAGCTATTTTGGATTCCAGAGATACACATGAGCACTCCATTGCCTCGAGTATAGCATGAAATCTGTCTACTGGGGTAGAAGATTGTTTCAAGGGGTTCAGTTGGTCAAGACCTGTAGTTGACGATGAGTGTGAGGAGGCCTTGGAGTTAGTATTTCGGGTGCAGCCCATGTCGTTTGTACTGTTAGAACCCTACACAGCTAAGCACAATTCAGCGTTCGGGTACAAACATCAGGTAGGTTGATGTTGGTGTGTGACAGTGTATAGATTTTTTTATCTGTGTGGAGTACACCACTTTAGCTATTTTGCATTCCAGAGATACGCATGAGCACTCCATTGCCTCCAGTATAGCGTGACATCTGTCTACTGGGGAAGAAGGTTGTTTCAAGGGGTTCAGTTAGTCAAGACCTGTAGTTGACGATGAGTGTGAGGAGGCCTTGGAATTAGTATTTCGGGTGCAGCCCATATCGTCTGTACTGCTAGAACCCTGCACAGCTAAGCACAATTTAGCGTTCGGGTACAAACAGCAGGTAGGTTGATGTTGGTGTGTGACAGTGTATAGATTTTTTTATCATCAGATACCAGTGCTTTGTTACTCAGCGCTGTACATGGCGCCTCAAATGACTCAGAGGCTGCAGCAACCAAGAGATGTAGAGATTATAAGGGCTAAGAAAGGCAGAGCACCACCACCGCATCACCAATAGAGAGTTAGATATCCACAAGCAGTACCAGTCAGGACTAATCACAGCACAGCTAGGCCAATTTAGAGCGCCAAGCATTGAACTTTGGGTAAAACCATGGCCAGCAGTGCATGGAGCAAAGGCAATGCAGGCCCAGGAAATGAAGATCCTTCCATGCAATGTGATGAAGTATGGAGGCCTAATTAGAGGGGCCCTCACATGGTCGAAGAGACGGGGAGAAAGAAATCTGAGACCTCTAGAGTTCAGGGGCTGTATTATAAGCTCCACCGCAGGTAAAAACGTAACAGTAGCTGTCAATGCGGCACCAGAAGTGCACTCAATGATCCCAAAGTCTTAATAGGGCATTAGGAGAAAGGCACCGCAGGTGAGAACGTGAAGTGCTGTCAGAGTGCCGCAGCCTGCACCGATGTGTGTGTCGGGCAGGGAAGGCACACAGTCACAGACTCATTGTGTCTTCTTCTGAGGCACCTGGACTGCTGTCAGGCGGTGCGAGTCTCCTGTCATTCGTTGTGGCCATCTGTGTAGCGGAACGCCTGCAGTGGGCCCGATCAGCTGATTAATCGCCTGCAGTTCCAGTCATCAGTAGGCCTGTAGATCCGGCGAATCCAACTGCGGTGTTTGCCCTCCCCCCTTTTAACTCCACCCCCCAGTGCCACTCGCGGCAGGCATCCAGGCTGCAGCAGCAGCCTGCAGGCCGCAGCACAGCCAGCATTCCAAGGACCTTCCCGCAGGTCCTGACTTCATCGCTTGCCGGCCCCGGTGCACGTCAGGCCCCAGCAGACATGGGGTCTCCGTTCACCGAGTCGGCTACTTTGTTCCCTCATGCTGCTCACAGTTGACCCCCACTCTGCAGCAGTAGCCGGCGGGACGCCACATCTCCACCAGCCCAGGGGCACCGCAGCAGCTCAAATTTCTCCTGCTTTCGCACCATCAGCCGTGTCTGGCGTCAGCAAGTTTCCTGGCCAGTCAAATCTGTATGCTGTGCACAGCCGCCATGCCTCGCCACACCACTCACAGCAGGCCTCTAGGCCACATGTGTAGATGGCAAGTCGATTCGGAGCAACCCTTGACAGCTATGCGGTAGGCGCACTTAAGGGAACCGACAGGGAGTCCATGGAGTGTGGATGTTGCTCCTAGGTGGAGAGTAACTAACTGATAATGGAGATGGGTGGCTGATCAGTGTTAAGGCACGTCCGCCATCTTGGCCCTGCAAGCCACGCCCCCATAACGAGGGCCTTGATAGGAGAGATTCTATGAGCTGGAGAAAGAAAAGGGAAAATACGTAGAAGGGAGCGTAATTGGAAAATGGGTTTTGTGTTGTTTGCATATGGCATCCAGGGGCGGTTCAGAATTGATTTAAACATCCAAATTGCAAACTCAGGAAAAAGGGATAGGACATGTGTCCGTGGAGGCAGGCCATGTAGTATTATTCCAAACAAGAGAAGCATTACGAGCTGATACACTTTCAGACTTGGAAGGCTTTTATTTAAGGTGATTCTGATACATCCATATCTTCTACAGTATCAAATCTCATGGATGTTACCAATATTAATGAGTTATTTAGTTCTGTCCGTATACATATGGAACAAAATGGCAAGTCATAAAACAAGTAGGTCAGAAGATAAAAACTGAATAAAAGCGGGGATAAAGAGGAGCCCTGTGGAACTCTCCTAAGCAACAGCCTTACTGATGAAGTACACATACAAAGTTGAACAAATAGAGATCTTCCTGACAAAATGGTATGGAGTCACTTTAAAACGTTAGGACAGTGCCAATAATGGCAAAATCAGAAGGTGCTGGAGGGTGGCCTGATGGTAGACTGCACTGAAGACTGCTAGCATTTCTAAAAGGATCAGGGATCCAACACCATACCTATTCATAACCATTCTGAGCTCACCTAAAATAGTGACCATCACTATCTCGGACCCAAAACCATTCTGTCTGTTTTCTGAAGCATGTTGTCTTCCACATGGCAGTGTAGTTGAGAGATGGCAACTCTTTCAATGAGCTTAGCAGCATAAGGAAGTAAAGAGGATTGACAAACGTTAGCAGGTTCTGAGGAGCATTATGAAGGGTTCTTAAGAAGATGCTTAACAACATCTGACTCAAGTTAGAACAGTTCACAACTCATATGTTGAGAGGAAATTCTGACCAGGACAATGATACTGTTTAAAAGTGAAAATAAGCTCAGTAAAATAATTATTTCCAATAATCTTCTCTCTTAAATCGATAAAGAACAGAGAAAGAGAATTGACTTGCTTTGGATATGCAAGTACTGAAATAGTTTATAAAGCTCTTCAGGATAATGTATAGCTGCATTGATCAGGGACACTATTAAACATCTTTCTTTCAGCTCTAACCAGGTGAATATACTTACAAAGGTGGCAAAAAGTAGCTCCTTCTGCGCTAGTTGGTTTTCTACTCAATGTTGTTTTTCTGTTTTAAGAAGAGGACACTCAAGAAATTTCCACTATATTTTCTTTGGGAATTAAACAATTTAGAATGTGTTCTATTATCTTATTCAAATAATCTAAGATTTGGAAAGTCTGAACACTGTAGCCTAAAATACAGGGAGTTTGTCTGACATCTGGACAGCTGTGTACTGGGGTATACAAAGCAAAACCAAAGAGGATGATAGGCGGAGTGTTGAACATTGCGAGCACTCACCCCCAGTCAACTGATCTGGGTTTAATCCATCATCATTCTTTAGCTCACTCTGCGACCCCAGTTCAGACATGGCCATATGCAAATCAGTCTGACCCTGTGCCTCATGGGAAAAGTCCAGCCTGAACTGCCAAGCCATGTCTTCCCTGGACCGGAAACAAGCATCCTGGGACCGGTTTCTGGCTAATCAGCCGTCATCAGCCAGGCTAGCTTGAATCCAGTGACAAAGTGAGCAAGGGACCCACATCTGGGCATACCCTGCCAACTTAGGGCGAACAAAGGGTCAAGACTGAATTGCATATGGCTGGGTCCAAACTGGAATGGCATGGTGAGCAAAAAAACAATGGATTTAGGCCCAGATCTCTGTACTGGGGTGAATGTATGACATTGTTCTACATTCTGTCCATCAATAGTTCTTTTTGCATTTGTCACCCCGAGTGGGACGGATATGCTCAGACGTGAGTCCCGTGCTCTCCATGCCACTGGAATAAAGCTATCCTGGCTGAAGAGGGGTGAAACCCTGAAACCGGTCCTAGGATGCTTGTTTCCAGAACAGGGAGGACCTGACCTGGCAGTTCGGGGATGGGCTGTTCCCATTGGGCGGAGTGTCAAGACTGATTTGCATATGACTGGGTCCAAACTGGAATGGCATGGTGAGCAAAAAAACAATGGATTGAGGCCCAGATCTCTGTACTGGGGTGAATCTATGACATTGTTCTGCATTCTGTCCATCAATAGTTCTTTTTGCATTTGTCACCCTGAGTGGGACGGGTATGCTCAAATGTGAGTCCCTTGCTCTCCATGCCACTGCAATCAAGCTAACCTGGCTCAAGAGGGGTGAAACCTCGAAACCGGTCCTAGGAGGCTTGTTTCCAGTACAGGGAGGACCTGGCCTGGCAGTTTAGGATGGACTGTTCCCATTGGGCGCAGGGTCAAGACTGATGTGCATATGGCTGTGACCAAACTGGAATGGCATGGTGACCAAAGAAAACTATGGATATAGGCCCAGATCTCTGTACTGGGGTGAATGGATGACATTGTTCTGCATTCTGTCCATCAATAGTTCTTTTTGCATTTGTCACCCCGAGTGGAACGGGTATGGTCAGATGTGAGTCCCGTGCTCTCCATGCCACTGGAATTAAGCTAACCTGACTGAAGAGGGGTAAAACCCCGAAACCGGTCCTTGGATGCTTGTTTCCGGTACAGGGAGGACCTGGCCTGGCAGTTCGGGATGGACTGTTCCCATTGGGCGCAGGGTCAAGACTGATGTGCATATGGCTGTGACCAAACTGGAATGGCATGGTGAGCAAAAAAACGATGGATTTAGGCCCAGATCTCTGTACTAGGGTGAATGTATGACATTGTTCTGCATTCTGTCCATCAATAGTTCTTTTTTCATTTGTAACCCCGGGTGGGACGGGTATGCTCAGATGTGAGTCTCGTGCTCTCCATGCCTCTGGAATCAAGCTATCCTGGCTGAAGAGGGGTCAAACCGGTCCTAGGATGCTTGTTTCCAGTACAGGGAGGACCTGGCCTGGCAGTTTGGGCTGGACTGTTCCTACTGGGCGCAGGGTCAAGACTGATTTGCATATGGCTGGGTCCAAACTGGAATAGCTTGGTGAGCAAAAAAACAATGGATTTAGGCCCAGATCTCTGTACTGGGGTGAATGTATGACATTGTTCTGCATTCTGTCCATTAATAGTTCTCTTTGCATGTACTGGGTATAACATTTTCCAGGGTTGAATAATAGTTGTGCAAGATTTGCTAATAGTGCTATGTGACTTCTAATAATTATTAAGATGAAAGGGAATTGAAAAACGACAGTCCAAGTCACGGAAATAGGAAGTAAATAGTAATGGTATTATTTTTAGGGGTATATGTTTAGCAGTTTGTTAAGGCCCTTAACCCCTTGAATGAAGCAAAATACCTTCATATTGTGTAACAGATGCACAATCCATCTGTTTGTGGATGTTTGCAGAGCAGATGGTTAATAATTGAAGATTATAATATCATGGATCTGGAGAAGTGAAAGCCTGTAGGTAGTGTTGAACTATTGCTGTCCGTGGAGGCTGGTGTAAATGTGGCAACAAGTTCAGATTTTTTGCCCTTCCTGGGATCTAAAAGAAGGATTTTCAAATTGTGGTTATTGTGATGTTATCGATCTAATCGGATTATTAGACTTTGCTATATCAGGGTATTATTACGGATCTAGTCTGTAAAATACAGTCCCTCTAATAAACAGTAACTTTAGCTTGCTATTCAGAATTAGGGCTTTATTATAATTTTGGTGATCCTACAGCAGACAGTTCAATGCGCCATCCGCTGTAGTACCGCCAAAGCTGTGGTGTTACCACCCGCCTGATTAGCACTTAAATCCTGGTCTAGCGGGCGGTCCTGCGGTGGTCTGTTAGGCTCATATAAGAGCCTAATGTGCAGTCGCAGCTCTCGGAGCACAGACTGCGCCTTCCTGCACGCCGCTCTGTGCAGGAGCTGGGGGTGGAAAACCAGAGGGGCACAACATTTTCCTCCCTACAAGCACCCCCAGGTCCAGGAGCGGCTGCCTCTCCGCCACCACAGTGGGCAGTGGACAGGCAACTCCTAATATGCTTCATGGTGCCGCAGCAGCACAGCTAGCAAATTAGTGCTTCTGACTGCTGCTCAACAGCTGTGGGATACTTAATCCCCGGAAGTTGCAATGGTCGAGTGGCAGTCGTAATACTGTGGGCAGTCAGCCAGTGTGGCTGTGGTTGGTCCGCCACTACGGGTTCTGTAATAAGGCCCTAAGAGTGCCAAAAGTTTTATCTAGCTTGAAAGAGACTGCGTTGGCTGCCTGTAAAGGAGAGGTGACAGTTTAGGATGCTTACTCTACTCTACGGTATGGAGGATGGCAAGTTTTAAACAGTTAGTTTCTAGGGAATCACAATAAGTATACAACAGTGATGGATGGAATGCTTGAATTAATCTCAGCTGCTGGTAATCACTAGGGCCACATCCCAAACGATCGTTATTTTGCAAACCATGTCATCTCAGTTTGGACCCAACTATATGCAAATCAGGGCAAAATCAGTCCTGGGTTGCTTGTGTTCCTGTTCGGGGAGCACCTGGCTTGGTGGTTTGGGCTGGGCTGTTCCGATTGGAGCAGGGCCAAGACTGGTTTGCATATATGTGTACACTTATGTCAGTTGGCGGCACATCCTGCTTTCTGTCCTTCCTTTTTCCCTATTTTTCATTCCAGTATTCACAAACTTTGGAAGGGCGCAGGTGAAGACTGTCCATCATCGCACATGTATTCAATGAGTAAAATGTTGTTAGCTTTACTGTTGTTGGTGATTATTCATTTTCCCAGAGATTGTGATTTGTTCCAGGTACACAGCATGTTCAATGGACAGTTATATTTTTCTTTATATGTCCATAACGCCTGGCTGAAAATTCAGCAAACTAAAAGACAAAGACTAAAAAAAGTGAGTTTAGCAGTTCCACAGATGTGTGCCAAAAAAAAATTGCCGCTGGAAACTCCGTTGTTAACAGAAAAACACAGGAACGTTTAGGAAAGGTTTGGCCCGCCCTCATAACTGTTGATATCCTCAAGAACTGAATTTTGAATCCGGTTTTACCAATGATTGGTGCAGATTGGTTGGTGGGGGGAAGGCGTGCAAAGTTATTAATGGGGCTATAATGTCATATTCAGGGGTGTCAATCATAACAGGAGTGCGACTGCACCTCCATAATATTTGTGTCTTTAGATGTATAAACACACTCTCATTGCTGTAGTGTGCATAGTACAGTGCTCCCAATGAGGCCTTAACATGCGAAGATAAAGTGATTAAATATTCAGCAGGGGGGTCCGGCTTAGTGTCCATCATCTCTAGAGACCACAACTCATCCATGTAAGAGAAAACAACAAATGTAGTGAAAAGAAAAACTAAACTTTGTGAGATACAGAAAATATAAATCTTACACTGAAATGAAGCATCTGATTTTGTCGGCTGAGAATATCGATCATGTAGAGCTCTGGACACCAGCTTGTAGCTCCAGTGAAAACGTCCTCTCTCTGTTGAAGTCGGCGCTAGATCTGTAGAATCACTGGCTCCCAGTATTAACCTTAGTAAAAAATGATTTTATTTATTCATAACATTTGTTAAGCGCTACTGTTACCCGTAGGTGTCTTGGCGCTATGTGAAATGTACCCAAGCCTCAGAGCAGAGGTCAAATTAGTCTGTAAACAGGCAGGTTTTTAAAGCTTTGCCAAAAGCCAATAGGCTGGTCATACCTCTGAGGTGCAATGGAAGATTATTCCAAGCTTTTGCTGCATTCACTACAAAAAAGCTTCTTCCACCCCAGGAGGCCTTTTTTGCAAAAGAACATAGACCTGCTTGGCATCAGATGAGCGCAGTGATCTGATTAGAGTATACCAATAAAGCTACTCTTTTAAATAAGCCGACCCTGTCCCATGAAGCGCCTTGTGAACCAGGCACAAAGCTTTACCTGGGTACGCTTCCTAACTGGCAGCCAACGAAGCCTCCGTATCTCCTTAGACATTGATGCGTATTTTGGAATACCTGACACCAGTCTAGCAGCAGCATTCTTCAGGAGTTGCAACTTCTTAATTATTCCTTCCTGGATATTGAAATAGAAACTATTACAGTAATCCAGCCTAGACATGGTAAGTGTTGTGACAACTGTTTGGCAACACTCTTTAGGTAAGATCGGCAGAATTGTTTTGCAAGACCTCAGAGCAAAGGACGTAGCGGAGGCCACTGAATTCACTTGGTCTCTAAAACTAAGCTTCTGATCCACCCACACTCCTAGGTTTTTTACCTTCTTGTTAGATGCGGGGAGAGGACCCAAGGTGTATGGCTACCATTCAGGAGTCCAAAAATTCGGATTGTTGCCAAAACATACCACCTCCGTCTTACAGTAGTTCAATTTAAGGCAGTTTTGGGCCATCCAAATCCCAACAGCATTCATGCAGTCCTTAAATCGGATAGCTGTGTTCCGCCACTCCCCTGTTTGTAATGAGACCACGATTTGTTTGTCATCCGCGTAAGAGGTCAAACTAAACCCAAATTAATAAGGGGCGATCCCAACGGCATTCATGCAGTCCTTAAATCGGATAGCTGTGTTCCGCCACTCCCCTGTTTGTAATGAGACCACGATTTGTTTGTCATCCGCGTAAGAGGTCAAACTAAACCCAAATGAATAAGGGGCGCCAAAGAGGACACATATATATTAAATAGTGTCGGGCTCAATGAGGACCCTTGCGGGACCCCACATGGTAATGAAAAAGTCTCAGACGAGAATTCCCCCAAAGACACTGACTGACTCCGGTTTGAGAGAAAACATTTCAGAGGTCTCCAGGTGGAGCCCTGTACTCCGATCTCCTGCAGCCGATCAATCAACAAATCGTGATGGACCGTACCAAATGCTGTCGAGAGATCTAGCATGATCAAAGCAGCCTTGCCCCCTTTGTCTAAAATGGTCTGGATCTCTTCAGTAGATTTCAGGAGAGCCGATTCAGTGCTATGGCCCGGTCTGAATCCATGCTGGGATAACTAAGTTGCATATTTAAATTCCTCTCAACAATTTTTGCAGGTAACAGGAGTCTAGATATAGGCCTGAAATTGTTGGGGTCTTTTGCGTCTAGATTTGGTTTTTTTTAGTAGCGGCAGAATAGAGGGTTTTTTCCATTCTAGTGGGAAGTACCCTTCTGAGTACATAGTATTAAAAATAGGGGTCAAAACTCTGGAGATTGGTTCTGCCACTAACTTTACTATAGGTATCGGACAAGGGTCAGAAGGGAAGCCAGATTTAACCAGCATAAGAAGATTAAAAGTGTCAGTAGCTGTCAGCTGTGCAAATGTATCCAGATGAGCTTTCTTTTCTGAGTCATCCGTGTGGCCCAAAATAATCTTAGATTTAGCATTAGAGAAAGTGCAGAAGATGGCATTCACTTTGTCATAGAAGAATTTGGCCAGTTTATCACAGAGTTCCTGACTCGGCGTAGTTGTAATAGCCACTGGATTTTCCAAACTGGTGACTGTATTAAATAATTCCCTTGCTGAATTTTTTGCATTGTTACTCTTAGTGGAGAAGAATGTTAGGTTTGCATTATGAATCAGCTGCTTATACTTAGCAAGGCCACGTTTATGTTCCTCCTTATCACTATCCTTATATTTCTTTCTCCAATTTCTCTCCAAATATTTACAAGTCAGTTTTTGATCCCTTAGTTCCTGAGAATACCAAGGAGCGGAGGGTAGCCGTCTTGTAAGATAGCACATTTTACTGGGTGCTAATTTATGTCCTGCTGCTTCTAGCCAGCTGGAATAGGATCGTGTCGCCTCTTCTAGATTAGTAGTAGGCGTAATTAAGGTCTTATTGAGGACCTATGAGAAATCTTCAGCCGTTACTTTGTTCCACGCTCTTTTCACCCTTTTTTTTATGGGATTCCGAGGATGGCAATTGGGATAGTAAGGTTATATAAAACTGCCTTGTGGTCAGACCAGAGTAACGCAAGTATAGTCATAACTTGCAATTGTGGATTATTAGAAAAAATACAGTCAAGTATGTGTCCTGCCTGATGAGTCGCACCAGTCACAAGTTGCTCTAAGTTACTGCCCTTCATTAGATCTAACAATTTGGCTGTGTCCGTGTCTGAAGAGGCTTCCAAATGGAAATTGAACTTGCCTAAAACAGTGTAAGAACTAGCGGTGATACCACTTTCCATAAGTCGACCCGCCTGATCAATAAAACAACCTGTAGGGCCAGGTGATCTATAGATGCGAGAGCCTTGAAAGGTGTGATGAGGAGATAGGCAAAGGAGAAGTCCAAAGCCTCGCAGCCTTCCACCACTCCCGGACTAAATGCAGAGACAAGAGAGGAATGGTAGATGACCGCTAATCCGCCTCCTCTTCCGATAACCCTATTCAGAGTATAACATACATAAGTAGGCGGCGTTGCCTTAACTAAGTCCAGACCTGAAGCTTTATCAGTCCAGGATTCTGTGATGAAAGCAATCTTTACGCTTTCATCCTCTATAAATGAAGCGCACTCTGTACTATGTTTAATCAGTGATCTCACATTCATGAGGACACATTTCCAAATAGAGGTACTCATCTCCCTCTCTAGCTTTGCATAAATTCAGGAAGAATCTATAGTTTGAAATAAAAGCTCTGGAATTTCAATCCCACAACCTGGGCAGACCTTAAAAGGCTCCAAGAGCTGGAGATTGGGACTGATACAAAGACAGGAATGGATCCTAGTAATAGTGTTGAGATTTTTTTTTAAAGTACAATCATAGTGCAATTTAGGGGGGTTACCTGAACTCCCCTGAACAGGGGGGCTGGTGCTGAGCGCGGAACAATCGCGGATGGGCGCAGACAGGCTTGCCTTTGGCACGCCGCTGCGTGTGTCCGCTGCGCGCTCGCGTCAATACTGTGTTTAAATTTCCTCTGTGTCCAAAAAAGCCTAGCCCGCTAACCCAGACACTGTCTAAGATGGCGGACCCACACTCCCACCGCAGGAAGGCAAGTGCCAGTACTCGAGATTGCGGATTATCTATCCTTGTCCCTCCTATAGAGTCTGGGGAAAGTAACATTTCACTTTTAATGTGCTTGTGGTAATGCGTCTCATCTCCTTCACTGTATGCCAATGAAAGGATGAATGAGTGACCAAACAGAACATCAAGGGACATGAAGGTGTCATTTTTGGTAGCTCCCCCGAGTCGTTGAAGTTCTCAGTAACAATCAAGCTGCATGCAGGGTTTGTTTTAAAGTTTCAGGTGACTATTGCTTTCTACTAAGAGGCTTCGATGATTAGTTCATCTCATGTACTTTATCTCAGCCAACATAACTCTTTAGGAAGGTGATAGAAATAGACAAACCTAAAAACTGTGGAACATATATATCCATTCTTTTTTTGTGAAACAATGTATTGTCTTTTTATTTATATAGTGAATGATTTGATTATATAACAAACATCTTTTGCTTCAGCTGGAGCCAGATGATGCTGAATCCACATGGCTTTGCTGGGAGACCAAACTGTCCCTGTAGATCTTTATTGGGTAATAAAAATGGTAGCCGTGTTAGGCTGTATTTCCAAACTAATGATGGTCGTTTTCGAAAGTTTTTTTTTTAAACTTGCATTTACTGCGTGGTTAACTGTGCAGCATTGTGCATATGGTTTTAATTCCCACACTGGTGCTCTGTACCACAATGGCCAAAGGCTCGTAAAAGATATGAAATGTCAGACATAGGGGGTAAGAATGTTTACTGGTCCATCCTGACAGATCTCGTTTCACACTCGTGAGTTCCTCCACGTATGACTCAAATTATTATGCATTTGCTCGTGCAACATCCATGCTATTTTTAAAACCATCTTGAGTTTTTTTTTTTTTAAATGAGCTTCTGTAAGAAAAATATTCTTATTCTGGAAGTAGACATTTTGTTCCTTCCATATGCATCAGGAAACAGACCTGATCTTGTGAATGCCTTTTCATCGTATTGAAAAATAGAACATGACATGCAATGTAGAGAGGTGTGGCGCCGCGGCCAGTTAGTTTGCGCTTTACAAATACCAGGCTTTTATTATTGTATATAGCAATGATGACATTATTTTTAGATCCGACTATGGGTTGCTTTCGATGTTTGCCAGAGCGTAGTTTACAACACAACCATGATTTAGAGAGAGAAGCTTTGGGTTAATCAATTGTGTCATTGAGCCCCCTTTCAGTGTTGTATTAGCAATGATGCGCTGTGTTGAAGGCGCGCTGCGCATTTTTAAGTACCCGTTTTGTATCTCTGTTATTTTTTATTTCTTATTCCCTGTTTTTAGCTCTGGGCATTCTCCCTCTTACCTGCATTTAAATTGTTGATCCACCGCTGTTTTAGCGGGTCCGGTTCTGGGGGCTTTGTAAATAGTTGAAAATCGGCCGCCATCTTGGGAGGGGTGGTGACGCTTTTGGGCGCCATCTTGAGCGGTCCAGTGGTGCTGCCTACACGTGGTAGCCCTACTTAAGGCGATTCGTTAATCGGCTATGCCTGGATAAGGTACACTCGCTTTTCCGTGCATTGCGGACTCGCGCATACTAGAGCTGTGTTGAAGGCGCGCTGCGCATTTTTAAGTACCCGTTTTGTATCTCTGTTATTTTTTATTTCTTATTCCCTGTTTTTAACTCTGGGCATTCTCCCTCTTACCTGCATTTAAATTGTTGATCCACCGCTGTTTTAGCGTGTCCGGTTCTGGGGGCTTTGTAAATAGTTGAAAATCGGCCGTCATTTTGGGAGGGGTGGTGACGCTTTTGGGCGCGATCTTGAGTGGTCTAGTGGTGCTGCCTACACGTGGTAGCCCTACTTCCGCCAGTCTTCGAGCGTGCAGCGGTATTGCGCAGCGGGCGCGCCTTCGCTGCGCCTGAGTCGTGCCGGAGTCCTGCCCGTCTGCGCCTGTCGGCGCTAAGGAGGCGTAAGGCGGGGTGGCACTCTATTCATGAGATTTTTTATGCCTCCAGGTAATGTCTCTGTTGTGTGGTTATACCAGGGATGAGTTGTTGGGCATTAGGCAGTTGGTCCCAGGCTGTTTGCATGGACCTATCAGTCCCTTGTGTGGCCCGTTTGTATGTGCCTGTGGTACTTGGTCTCTCAATGCCCCTTCTTTGACTTCGGCCTTGATGGGCTCTTCTTTGGCCAATCCACCTCGTCCCAGACCTTTGGTGACCCGAGGTATTACTATTTGGAATCTTAACATTCGATCCCTTCGGAAACACTACTCAGAACTCCATGATCTTATAAGAGATGAGACACCTGATGTGTTCTTTATGACGGAAACATGGCCTCAGGATGTGGACACGACAGTTGTTAATCTTGCTCTCCCTCCTGAGTATTCCATCTTTACTCACAATCGGGCATCTAGGGGAGGCGGTATTGCTATGGCCGTGAAATCCTGTTATCCATGTGACTAGAGGGTAGTGGACCTGGCAGGATGTGAAAGTGCGTTTTTTAGAATCTCTATTAGCCATCATTTCACCTTTTCTGGCCTCCTTATCTACCGTCCTCCTGGTTGTGATACTGCTTTTAGAAAGGCTCTCCTGGAATGTGTTAGCTCTTTGGCAATAGGCTGTGCTAACTTTAGCATACTTGGAGACCTCAATCTTCATTTTGACTGTAGTCATATGTCAGCTATTAGCAGTACTCTGGCAGATCTGGAGGCGCTTCAGCTTATTCAGCTGGTCACTTTCCCCACCCATGTGGGGGGCCACACTCTTGATCCTTTATTTACTAATCTGACTGGGTCAAAGTGGCTAGACCTTGTCCGGTTGCTTGGACTGACCATTTTTTTGTGAAAATGTCTTTCTTGATTAGAGAGCATCCTTTTATGCCCGTGGACAGAGTAGTGCTTAAACGCACTGGAAGAAACTCAATCTGGAGGACTTCCATCATCTCTTGGAGGTCAACCCATTAGGTCCTCTTCTTAATGTCGATTCTGGATATGACCTCTTTTCTGATTGGGTTTCCCGGGCGTTGGATGCATTGATTCCTGCTGTTTGGACTAAATGCCGCTCCAGAGAACCCAGCCCATGGTACGACAGCTCCCTGCTACCGTTAAAAAAAGCTTGTAAACAGGCAGAAAGGGACTGGCGGAAATCTTATGAGGCTGAGAAAAAAACGCTGTATTTTGCAAAAATTTAAATTTATCACAGAGCAGTGTGTAGAGCCCGTGCAGCCTACTACTCTCAGGAATTCAGAAATAGTCCTAACCCGTCCAAACTAATTTTTAAGGTCCTCAAGGACCTGACGGCTAATAGAGCCTCTATGGCGGAAATTTGCTCAGCGGCCCACTGTGAAGATTTGGCCGTTTTCTTCATTGAAAAGGTCCAAGCTATCTACCATGCTTTTCCTAGTGCCGAGCCAGTTGCTGAGCCTACTAACCCTACACCGACCATAGGTCATGTTTTAGTCTCTCTCCCTAGTTTATCGTCGGAGACATTTCTTAAGTTGGTCAGCAAGGTAAAATCTGGCTCGCCTACTGATCCTCTGCGTCCAGCCCAGTTCAAAGACTCTGCGGCCATTTGTTTCCCTCCAGTGCGCCACCTTATAAACCTCTCTCTTGTCTCGGGTGTCGTTCCAATTAAATGGAAACAGGCTGTTGTGACACCTATATTGAAAAAGGCTACTATGGACCCCCTCAAACTCGAGAGCTATCGCCCGATTTCTCTCCTTCCCTGGGCTGCTAAAATCACTGAGGCCTTTGTGAATGGGGTGCTGTCTGAACATCTTATGAGGGCAGGCATTCTGGATCCATCCCAGAACGGCTTTCGTGCTGGTCACAGCACTGAGACAGCACTGCTCTCTATGACAGAACACCTTCGTTCTGTGCTTGATTCTGGTCAGACTGCGGCACTGGTATTATTGGATCTCGGTGCCGCGTTTGACACGGTCTCGCACAGGATCCTACTCCAACGTCTTGGTGAGGCGGGAGTATCTGGCACTGCACTCGACTGGTTCAGGTCCTTCCTTGCTGAGCGGACCTTTAAAGTAGTCACTCCGCCTTTTGAGTCCAAGTCCTATCTGCTGGAGCTGGGTGTGCCGCAGGGTTCGTCGTTGAGTCCCACATTATTCAATCTTTATATGAGACCGCTGGCGGCTGTCGTCAAGCAGTGGGGCATTACTATGGTCTCGTATGCTGACGACACACAGCTGGCGGTCGTCCTGAGTGGAGACTCCGACCTTGACGCCCCCAGATTCCGGAATGGACTTTTGGCGGTGGCTAGCTGGATGAATGCCAACTATCTCCAGCTAAATGCCAAAAAAACTGAGGTCATGATTGTGGGCAAGCAGACTGATCTTTGGGGTGATACATGGTGGCCCCCTGAGTTGGGTGTGACTCCCATTCCTGTTTCAGAGGTAAAAAACTTGGGGGTTTGGTTAGATCCTGCCCTCAGTTTTTGTGGCCACACTAAAAATGTGGCGGCCACTTGTTTTAGCATCTTACGAGGGTTGAGACCTATTTTGAGGTTCTTTGATGCTTCCACCAGGCAGCTGGTCATACAGGCATCCATTTTATCTCGGCTTGATTATGCCAGCTCGCTCCTGTTGGGAGCCAATCAGGACGAGATCGCTCGGATGCAGGGTGTCCAGAACGCCGCAGCCAGAGACCTGGTGGGCTTACCGAGGTTCTGTTCTGCGGATAGTACCATCCGTTCGCTGCACTGGCTGCCTATGGCACAGAGGATTCATTTTAAGACCTTGTGCCTCTCTTTTAAGATCGTCAAGTTAGCCTCCCCCAAGATTCTTGACAATCTTTTGGTGCCTTAGGTGCCCTCACGCCCTTTGAGATCTTTGGGTCAAAATCTGGTAGTAGTTCCTCGGTTTAGGCTGTGCAGGGCTGGAGGTTGGTCCTTCAGAGTGTTGGCTGCAAAATTGTGGAATTCTCTCCCGCCCCACATTCGTGAAATGGATGAGCTCCTGATGTTTAGGAAGGCCATTAAAACGCATCTGTTCCCTCACACAGTTTAGTTTTCTAATCTGTGCGCTTTTGTCCGTAGCGGCTGTGTTGTGTTTGGGTACTTTCTATGAAGCGCCGGGACGCCCCTTGGCTGGGGCAGCTGTGCGCTATAAAAGTGTTTTTAACATAACATAACATAACATTTATGATACCACCTCCACCACAGCAGTATGATACAATGGCTTCTCACCAATGACTGAGACAGAGAAAAAAAGACTATACCACTTATTATCAATAACTCTGATTCAGCTAGATGAATGTAAAGGGAATTAAAATAACACCCCATTGGAATTAATATTAATAGCAAATGCCCATTCTGTTGTCTCCAAATGAATTGGTGCTAGGCAGATGTCGCAAGCCAGTGCCTAATTAAATGAACACAAATTACTTTAAAGCAGTGCCGGATTAAACCCTGTGGCGGCCCCTATGTTTTTAATTTTACCAACCAACAATTTTAATAAACCAATTTTATTACACAAAACTAAACATTAACAATTAGTAATGTTATAAAACAAAACATTAATTCGGAACAATTTAAGAAAGATTGATTGTAATTTTCCTTTAGGACCCAATCAATATTTTTTTGATCAGACCAATCAATTTTTTTTGCAATCTGATGTCGCGGGCCCCTAAAACGAGTGGGGCCCACTTTGCCTATTTGGTAAACTGGAACTGCTTTAAAGCTAAAAGTTACTAAAACACAAGCTCATGAGGAAATCGTCAGAAGGGTTTAATTCCTAATGCCGTGATGCAGTGTCATGGTGCAAGGTAAAGCATTTAATTCTTGAACAGATGTTTGTCAAACCAAAAGTGCACAATTAAAGTAGAAAAGGATTGATATAGGATCCTGGCATAGAAAGCATGCTCTGATATCCTGTCTTCCGTGAGCAATAACATCGTCATATATGTCTGCTGCTGGGGGCGCTAGAGGGCGCACAAGCAGAATGGCTGCACTAATGTGAGGCACCTGCTGCCTGGAATAAAGATCTGTCATTTAGCCTGTTAAATGGCTCGCTAAATTGCTGTAACTCTGCCAAGCAGGAGAGCTAAGGGAACTCTACTATCGGTGTGAAAATTGGAGCGATCGGGCATTGCCTGCTCCAGCACCGAGCCGAGAAAGAATTGGCCGAGAGAGCTGCGGAGGCTGAGAGGTGCCGCGGAGCGGCAGAGGTTGGAAGGCAAGACTGCGGCTTCGCACGCTGTGCCCAGGCCGCAACTGCCGCGAGGAGAGAAGGGCGGGCGCTTCAGTGCAAGGAGTCTCCGAGGGTCTCGTGAGGCCCTGAAACAAGAAAGGAAGGTGTGTGCAGAGAGTAGAGCGCAGGCCAAGCTCAGTGCCCGAGGCGGAAGGGGAAAGATCACCGCGAGGTCAACGCGGAGAAGATCGGCGTAGGGACAGCACAACACTGCTGCCGGGAATACAGAGTGTGCCGCAGGCAAAGACAAGCCTGAAACCGTGGTAATTGCGCTCTGAACTACTGCCGTGAGGGGATCAAGGTGAGAGCGGAAGGTTCCTGATGAACAGATACATGCTTCGGACCCCCCAGGTTTTGGGTGACTATACAGCGCACAGTGGGCCAGATAAGTGCACAGGAACATCACCCTCATGGGGGGAACTATATATATCCTACAAGTAGTGGGATATGCTGAACACTGCATAGCGGAGCAGATACTCACTACGAGGCCCCATTTTGTGCAGGGAGCAGACAGGCATCCATTTTGGGAACAACGAGTTGGAGGGGACCTGAAGTAGAAGCTGAGGACGGGGCCCTGTGAGAGGCGCAACGCTCATCTAGGAGGCATTGATTAGCAAAGGCTGGTGCAACTGCACGGATTGAGCAGTGAACTTAGACGCTCACCCCCAGCGATTCCCAGGAAAACCGGGTGGACGTATAGCGGAGACGCCGCTGGTGGTGGTAGGATCCTGAAAGCGGCGAGGCCCTTGCTTTGAAGCTGAGTGGTGACCCATGGGAGATGCAAGCAAGATAGTGAGTGATTGAAGGTGTTTGTGCTGTGACATCCCTGCTTCTCTTGACTGGACCAGCACCGGCTGCAGGAAGAGCGAGGGGCTACCGGAGGGGTCGCGCTTCACATACTCGGGACGTCACAATAGTGGCGACATTGGGAAACCTGATACCAGACAACCAAAACTGAATTTTGAGACAACCAAAACTGAATTTTGAGACATCGAGGAAAGCGAACAGACCCATACAAGTGGATCGGGACACTGAAGGTAGGGAAGAGACCTGTGAAGGGGCCACCTCGCAAACAGCAGACATGCACAGTATTTTGCAAGAGGTACAGCAAGGATTTGCGACGGTGGTGGACAAAGTGGATCGAATGTCATCGCGGATGGACGCTATAGCGCGCATAAACTGGAGGGACACGAGGAACGCGTTAAGGAGACAGAGAGGCACATATCCGATAACGACGATACCACCGCCAGTCATACAGCACATCTCTCACAGATGGATACACTTTTGAAAACCATTGCAGCTAAGAACGAGGACTTAAAAGCCCGAAGCAGACGCAATAACAAACGCGTGACTGGGATTCCAGAATCGACCAACACTGGAAGGATGGAAGAATATGTGGAAAAATGCTACTAGCAGCTATTGGGACGGACTCGCTCTCCACGCAGTGTGGGAGCGCGGGTCTAATATACAGGCGAGGAGGCTGAATACATTTTCGAACAGGTATCGGTTTATTTTGAACAAGGGTAGGATCAGGCAAAACAGATGTTCGGGCGTCACGGTAGTCTTCCTCTTGAGAGTCCTCTTCAGATCCTGGCAATGGTCCTGGCTCGTCGTCTTCGGAATCTAAGGGTGTTCCCCGGAGGCTCATAAAAAGAGGAAAGATAGGGAGTCGTCAGAACACTAGTTTACCCTATAACAGGGAATCTAACCCGTCACCGCACCCCAGTTGTGCTTATCGGTGGTCGAGGAGCCCTATGAGGTATCTGACCACCTACTCGTCCATGATAGTCCTCCTTACCTTTCTGTAAATCTTGTGCCCTACTAAAAGCGCTGGCTATCTCTACTGCTGTCTCTAGAGTAAGAATAGCTTGCTGGCGTACCCATTTTTGAATAGGTAGATGTAGGGATGTTAAATATTGTTCTAGATAGATTTTAGCCATGATACCATCTTTGTCGGTGGTGGCAGGTTTTAGCCATCTGTCGGCCATATCTTTAACTCGGAAGTACAACGCTCTCGGTGTTTCCTGTGGACCTTCTTTCATTTGTCTGAGTTTAAGTCTATACGACTCATCATCAACTCCTAGTCGCTCCATAATACATTTCTTAATGTCAGGATAAGTTACTCCCGCTTGTACTGTCGCAGCTTGATATGCCGCTTGTAAGTCTCCTGATAATAAAGGACCTAAATATTGTGCCCATTTGTCGGGTGGCCATGATGCTGCTGTGGCCATCCTTTCAAAATTGTTGAAAAAGAAATCAGGATCTTCTCCACTTACATATCTTTGTAGCACTACTGAGGGAAGGGTCGTAGGACCTCTCTGTTGTCCAAGTGCCTCCGTTAGTTTCGTCAGGGCGGTATCATGAGTTTGACCTTGTCCGGAAAGTACTTGCTGTATTTTGCCTCGATCCTCTTCCACGACAGTCAAGAAACGCTCCATCACTTTTCCCAGGTGTTCTTGATTTTCCGCCATTTTAGCAAGTGCGGCCTCCATGGCGTCTTCAGATCCCACTTCTGACACCACTTGTGGGAGCGCGGGTCTAATATACAGGCGAGGAGGCTGAATACATTTTCGAACAGGTATCGGTTTATTTTGAACAAGGGTAGGATCAGGCAAAACAGATGTTCGGGCGTCACAGTAGTCTTCCTCTTGAGAGTCCTCTTCAGATCCTGGCAATGGTCCTGGCTCGTCGTCTTCGGAATCGAAGGGTGTTCCCCGGAGGCTCATAAAAAGAGGAAAGATAGGGAGTCGTCAGAACACTAGTTTACCCTATAACAGGGAATCTAACCCGTCACCGCACCCCAGTTGTGCTTAGGAAAAAGGGTTGTGATTTTAAACTAAGAAAGGGTGGGGCATAGGGACTCATGAATAAACAAAGCAAAAAGGGTAGTGAGATTCCCTCACTTAAGAGAAATAGTTTCCCTTCTTATTGATTTATTGGTTTCTAAGACAGTTGCCTGCGTAAATGCAATCAGACGACAATGTATCAATAGGCAGGATTTTCCTATGAGACTAACTTCAGTTTACTTAGGCACATGAAACCACCTTTACTCATTAGCAACAAAAGGATCACTAAAACACCGTCTTTAACAGGTATAACGAACGTTTCGAAGATGGAAGCGGTTCTCTGTGCAGAATAGTAAAAAAGTATACACTCTTACAAAAACCACCCGTTACCCTCACGTGTAGTAAGTGAAAACCCTTAACTCACCGACTCCTGCCGCAAACTCTCCTGAGTCTGCGGCCGCTCTTCAGCATCCTCCGGTGGAATCCACCACTCCTCAGTCCAGGGCTCGTCTGCTTCCTCGTCCTGGGTTTCTCTCTCCTCGGTCTTCTCTTCGTAGTCCTCTTGGCTCCGGTATGGAGTTTCTCCTCGCTTCCTCTCGGCCGGCGTCCTCTTCCAGTCTTCTCCTTCTCTCTCTAACCCTCCTCCTTGCTCAGTTTTCATTGGTTTTCGTAGACCGTTTCCGGGGTTACCGTCATTCACTTCCGGGCTACGTTTTCCAGCTCTCTGTAATGAGAGGAAAATACGGCATGGATCCGGATTGGGTGTTATCGTTTGTGGAGTCCGTTGGATGTTATCGACCCACGGGATTACATCGGTGAGCATTTCCTCACATCCCCTTTCCCTTGCTGTCCTTCTACTCGGGGTTGTATCTTGAGGAAATCTAGATAAGTAGTCCGCATTTCCTTGTTCGCTTCCTTTCCTATGTTTGGTTCGAAACCGATAGGGTTGTAGTGACAGGAACCATCAAAGTACTCGTTCATTATGGCCCTTGTTTTTGGCTAGCCATTCTAGAGGGGCATGATCGGTGTACAAAGTAAACTCCCTACCTTCTAGATAGTATCTTAAGGTTTCTATAGCCCATTTTATGGCTAATGCTTCTTTTTCTATAGTGGCATAATTTTTTTCACGGGGAAACAGTTTCCGACTAATGTACAATATGGGCTTCTCTCCCTGGGCCGTTTCTTGGGATAGAACAGCCCCAAGTCCTTGATCTGAAGCATCCGTTTGTAACAAAAATGGAAGGGTGTAATCTGGACTGGTTAGCACTGAGTCGGATGTCAAAGCCTGTTTCAGGGTTTCAAATGCTTGTACTACCTCTAAGGAAGGATGTTGTAACTGCTCTTCTGTTTTGCAATGTTTTTGCAGTAAGTCAGTTAAAGGAGCAGCCGTCTGGGAAAACTGTGGAATAAACCTTCTGTAGTATCCTAATAAACCCAGAAAGGCCCGTAAATCTTTTTTTGTGCGGGGTAAAGGGATTTGTGAAATGGCTGTCAGTTTGAAAGCTTGTGGTCTAATTACACCATCCCCCAACAAGTATCCCAAATATTTAACATTTTGGGCGGCCAGATAGCTTTTTGCAGGATTGATTTTTAAGCCATACTGACCCAGTGCTTGGACCACATTCGATAGGTGACAGAGATGTTGTTCCCAAGTATCACTATAAATGATTATATCGTCAATGTAAGCACCAGCATATGTTTCATATGGCCTGAGAATGATATTCATAGCTCTCTGAAAAGTTGCTGGAGCTCCATGTAACCCGAAGGGTAAAACTTTAAACTGATATAATCCATCAGGAGTGGAAAATTCCGTTTTTTTCTCGATCTTCTGCTCTTAAGGGTATTTGCCAGTAGCCTTTACACAAATAGAGTGTGCTGATGTATTTGGCTTGGCCTATCCTTTCTATCATTTCATCAACCCGTGGAAGGGGATAGGTATCGAACTCTGAAATCTTGTTAACTTCCCTGAAGTCAATGCAAAACCGCACTGACCCCTCCGGTTTTGGCACTAAAACTATTGGGGAATTCCACTCACTTACGGAAGGTTCTATAATGTCCATTTCTAACATTTTTTGGACTTCCTCCCGTATCGTTTGCCTCCGAGCTTCGGGAATGCGATAAGGTCGAAGTCTGACCTTCTTTCCTGGAGCAGTTTTTATCGCATGTTCAAGAAATGTGGTTCTGCCTGGTGTGGTGGAAAAAGTATCTTCGATCGGTTTTAACATCTGGGTTAGACCTTCTTTTAAATGGTCTGGCAACCCAGGATCTATACATTGTTCAAATGGAGCAGATACATTCTGAACCATACTCACAGTGGTTGGGACGGGTCCTTCCCATTTTTTAAGTAAATTGATGTGATATACCTGAGACGTGTGTTTTACTGGATCTAACTCAATCCTGTATGTGACAGGGGTAACCTGATCAATTACGGTATAAGGGCCTTGCCACTGGCCCAGCAGCTTATGATCAGAGGAAGACATCATGAGTAATACCGAATCTCCTACCTTAAAAGACCTTTCTTTTGTACCCTTATCGTACTGTTTCTTTTGTGACTCTTGAGCTTCTTCTAGATTATTCTTAACAATGGTCCTGATCTGTCCTAGGTGTGTATGTAGATTCGACACATATTCAGTGATGGGTTTAGAGTCATGGGGTTCATTTCCCCATCTTTCCTGTGCCATCTCCAGTAAAGTACGTGGTTTATGACCATACAGCAACTCAAAAGGTGAGTATCCCGTACTTTTCTGTTCCTTACACCTGATGGCAAACAAAGCCAATGGCAGCATGTCTTCCCACTTCCTGGATTCCAAGGCAAGAAGTTTTTTCAGGGTACTTTTTATGGTGGCATTATATCTCTCGACTAATCCATCCGTTTGGGGATGGTAAGCCGAGGTACGGATTTGTTTGACTCCTAACTGAGTACACACTTGTTTCATCAGTCGTGACATAAAGGGGGTTCCCTGGTCAGACAAGATTTCTTTCGGGAATCCGACTCTAGAAAATACTGTGATCATCGCTTTAGCAATGTTAGTCGCATCCGGCCTTCGTAAAGGTATGGCCTCGGGAAATCTCGTGGCATAATCTACAATCACAAGTATGTATCGACAGCCACTCCGGGAGGGAAGCAAAGGCCCTAGTATATCCATCCCTACTCTCTGAAAAGGTTCATCAATTATTGGAAGTGGTCTAAGGGGAACTCGTGGTGGGTGATACCTACTATTCCTCTGACAAACGGGACACTCTCTACAATATCTTTTCACCTGTTGATAAATTCCGGGCCAATAAAAGAGTTCTAGAATCTGTTTTTCAGTTTTATCAGCCCCAAAATGACCCCCAAGAAGATGGCTATGGGCTAAATATAATACCTTGTCTCTAAAGGGCCCTGGAACCAAGAGTTGAGCTTTCTGATTTGGGTTTCCCTTCCGATATAACAGCCCATTTTTCGTGAAAAAATATGGACCTACGTGTTGAGGATCTTCATCCGGTAATGCCTGATTCCAAGCTTCTTGTAAGACCGGATCTTCATGTTGTGCTGCATGAAAACTTCTATCAGTTTCCCATGGGTTTTCATCTTGAAAGACTGGAAACACATTTTGTGACCTGTTCTTCTCTGCTCTCCTTTGTCTTTTACTTTTACGTTCCTTTGATGGTGGCCATTCTTTCTCCTCATCTTGAGCAAATGGGGCATTGACCTACCACTCTTTGGTATTGTCAGGTTTGCCCTTTAACAGCTGTGACAATTTGGGATAATCATTCCCTAGAATTGCTTGTTCGGGTAACTTAGGGATCAGTCCCACGGTAAGGGTGGTGCCAGTATCACCAGCGTGTTGAATCTGTACCTGCGCAGTAGGATAAGGTTTAGTATCCCCATGAACACATCTTATCGCAACTGCCCCATCAATTGGACCGATATTAGACCCTAAGTCTTGTGGACGGACCACGCTGTGCAGACACCCTGTATCAGCCAAAGCAGTCACTGGTCGTCCATTTACTGATACCGTACAATGATAAGGAGGTTGTCTCTTTTCCGACGGGGAACAATAATAATTTCGAACAACTCCAATTTCCATAGGCTCCTCCTTTTCTCTTTGTGGACAAAATCTCGCTATATGTCCCCAACCCCCACACTGGAAACATTGGGGTCCCATCGGGGCTCGGAAAACAGGAGGTCCGGGAACAATGGATATGGGTTCTAGTTTTTTAACCATCGGTGGTCGAGGAGCCCTATGAGGTATCTGACCACCTACTCGTCCATGATAGTCCTCCTTACCTTTCTGTAAATCTTGTGCCCTACTAAAAGCGCTGGCTATCTCTACTGCTGTCTCTAGAGTAAGAATAGCTTGCTGGCGTACCCATTTTTGAATAGGTAGATGTAGGGATGTTAAATATTGTTCTAGATAGATTTTAGCCATGATACCATCTTTGTCGGTGGTGGCAGGTTTTAGCCATCTGTCGGCCATATCTTTAACTCGGAAGTACAACGCTCTCGGTGTTTCCTGTGGACCTTCTTTCATTTGTCTGAGTTTAAGTCTATACGACTCATCATCAACTCCTAGTCGCTCCATATTACATTTCTTAATGTCAGGATAAGTTACTCCCGCTTGTACTGTCGCAGCTTGATATGCCGCTTGTAAGTCTCCTGATAATAAAGGACCTAAATATTGTGCCCATTTGTCGGGTGGCCATGATGCTGCTGTGGCCATCCTTTCAAAATTGTTGAAAAAGAAATCAGGAT
Source organism: Lissotriton vulgaris (assembly GCF_964263255.1). Taxonomy (NCBI): domain Eukaryota; kingdom Metazoa; phylum Chordata; class Amphibia; order Caudata; family Salamandridae; genus Lissotriton; species Lissotriton vulgaris. The sequence goes on along the minus strand of NC_141686.1, from coordinate 51,532,311 downwards.
CTTCTCCACTTACATATCTTTGTAGCACTACTAAGGGAAGGGTCGTAGGACCTCTCTGTTGTCCAAGTGCCTCCGTTAGTTTCGTCAGGGCGGTATCATGAGTTTGACCTTGTCCGGAAAGTACTTGCTGTATTTTGCCTCGATCCTCTTCCACGACAGTCAAGAAACGCTCCATCACTTTTCCCAGGTGTTCTTGATTTTCCGCCATTTTAGCAAGTGCGGCCTCCATGGCGTCTTCAGATCCCACTTCTGACACCACTTGTGGGAGCGCGGGTCTAATATACAGGCGAGGAGGCTGAATACATTTTCGAACAGGTATCGGTTTATTTTGAACAAGGGTAGGATCAGGCAAAACAGATGTTCGGGCGTCACAGTAGTCTTCCTCTTGAGAGTCCTCTTCAGATCCTGGCAATGGTCCTGGCTCGTCGTCTTCGGAATCGAAGGGTGTTCCCCGGAGGCTCATAAAAAGAGGAAAGATAGGGAGTCATCAGAACACTAGTTTACCCTATAACAGGGAATCTAACCCGTCACCGCACCCCAGTTGTGCTTAGGAAAAAGGGTTGTGATTTTAAACTAAGAAAGGGTGGGGCATAGGGACTCATGAATAAACAAAGCAAAAAGGGTAGTGAGATTCCCTCACTTAAGAGAAATAGTTTCCCTTCTTATTGATTTATTGGTTTCTAAGACAGTTGCCTGCGTAAATGCAATCAGACGACAATGTATCAATAGGCAGGATTTTCCTATGAGACTAACTTCAGTTTACTTAGGCACATGAAACCACCTTTACTCATTAGCAACAAAAGGATCACTAAAACACCGTCTTTAACAGGTATAACGAACGTTTCGAAGATGGAAGCGGTTCTCTGTGCAGAATAGTAAAAAAGTATACACTAACTGCCACCCGCCACTCTTACAAAAACCACCCGTTACCCTCACGTGTAGTAAGTGAAAACCCTTAACTCACCGACTCCTGCCGCAAACTCTCCTGAGTCCGCGGCCGCTCTTCAGCATCCTCCGGTGGAATCCACCACTCCTCAGTCCAGGGCTCGTCTGCTTCCTCGTCCTGGGTTTCTCTCTCCTCGGTCTTCTCTTCGTAGTCCTCTCGGCTCCGGTATGGAGTTTCTCCTCGCGTCCTCTCGGCCGGCGTCCTCTTCCAGTCTTCTCCTTCTCTCTCTAACCCTCCTCCTTGCTCAGTTTTCATTGGTTTTCGTAGACCGTTTCCGGGGTTACCGTCATTCACTTCCGGGCTACGTTTTCCAGCTCTCTGTAATGAGAGGAAAAGACGGCATGGATCCGGATTGGGTGTTATCGTTTGTGGAGTCCGTTGGATGTTATCGACCCACGGGATTACATCGGTGAGCATTTCCTCACATCCCCTTTCCCTTGCTGTCCTTCTACTCGGGGTTGTATCTTGAGGAAATCTAGATAAGTAGTCCGCATTTCCTTGTTCGCTTCCTTTCCTATGTTTGGTTCGAAACCGAAAGGGTTGTAGTGACAGGAACCATCGAAGTACTCGTTCATTATGGCCCTTGTTTTTGGCTAGCCATTCTAGAGGGGCATGATCGGTGTACAAAGTAAACTCCCTACCTTCTAGATAGTATCTTAAGGTTTCTATAGCCCATTTTATGGCTAATGCTTCTTTTTCTATAGTGGCATAATTTTTTTCACGGGGAAACAGTTTCCGACTAATGTACAATATGGGCTTCTCTCCCTGGGCCGTTTCTTGGGATAGAACAGCCCCAAGTCCTTGATCTGAAGCATCCGTTTGTAACAAAAATGGAAGGGTGTAATCTGGACTGGTTAGCACCGAGTCGGATGTCAAAGCCTGTTTCAGGGTTTCAAATGCTTGTACTACCTCTAAGGAAGGATGTTGTAACTGCTCTTCTGTTTTGCAATGTTTTTGCAGTAAGTCAGTTAAAGGAGCAGCCGTCTGGGAAAACTGTGGAATAAACCTTCTGTAGTATCCTAATAAACCCAGAAAGGCCCGTAAATCTTTTTTTGTGCGGGGTAAAGGGATTTGTGAAATGGCTGTCAGTTTGGAAGCTTGTGGTCTAATTACACCATCCCCCAACAAGTATCCCAAATATTTAACATTTTGGGCGGCCAGATAGCTTTTTGCAGGATTGATTTTTAAGCCATACTGACCCAGTGCTTGGACCACATTCGAAAGGTGACAGAGATGTTGTTCCCAAGTATCACTATAAATGATTATATCGTCAATATAAGCACCAGCATATGTTTCATATGGCCTGAGAATGATATTCATAGCTCTCTGAAAAGTTGCTGGAGCTCCATGTAACCCGAAGGGTAAAACTTTAAACTGATATAATCCATCAGGAGTGGAAAATTCAGTTTTTTCTCGAAATTCTCTTCTCTTAAGGGTATTTGCCAGTAGCCTTTACACAAATCGAGTGTGCTGATGTATTTGGCTTGGCCTATCCTTTCTATCATTTCATCAACCCGTGGAAGGGGATAGGTATCGAACTCTGAAATCTTGTTAACTTCCCTGAAGTCAATGCAAAACCGCACTGACCCATCCGGTTTTGGCACTAAAACTATTGGGGAATTCCACTCACTTACGGAAGGTTCTATAATGTCCATTTCTAAAATTTTTTGGACTTCCTCCCGTATCGTTTGCCTCCGAGCTTCGGGAATGCGATAAGGTCGAAGTCTGACCTTCTTTCCTGGAGCAGTTTTTATCGCATGTTCAAGAAATGTGGTTCTGCCTGGTTGGTGGAAAAAGTATCTTCGATCGGTTTTAACATCTGGGTTAGACCTTCTTTTAAATGGTCTGGCAACCCAGGATCTATACATTGTTCAAATGGAGCAGATACATTCTGAACCATACTCACAGTGGTTGGGACGGGTCCTTCCCATTTTTTAAGTAAATTGATGTGATATACCTGAGACGTGTGTTTTACTGGATCTAACTCAATCCTGTATGTGACAGGGGTAACCTGATCAATTATGGTATAAGGGCCTTGCCACTGGCCCAGCAGCTTATGATCAGAGGAAGACATCACGAGTAATACCGAATCTCCTACCTTAAAAGACCTTTCTTTTGTACCCTTATCGTACTGTTTCTTTTGTGACTCTTGAGCTTCTTCTAGATTATTCTTAACAATGGTCCTGATCTGTCCTAGGTGTGTATGTAGATTCGACACATATTCAGTGATGGGTTTAGAGTCATGGGGTTCATTTCCCCATCTTTCCTGTGCCATCTCCAGTAAAGTACGTGGTTTATGACCATACAGCAACTCAAAAGGTGAGTATCCCGTACTTTTCTGTTCCTTACACCTGATGGCAAACAAAGCCAATGGCAGCATGTCTTCCCACTTCCTGGATTCCAAGGCAGAAGTTTTTTCAGGGTACTTTTTATGGTGGCATTATATCTCTCGACTAATCCATCCGTTTGGGGATGGTAAGCCGAGGTACGGATTTGTTTGACTCCTAACTGAGTACACACTTGTTTCATCAGTCGTGACACAAAGGGGGTTCCCTGGTCAGACAAGATTTCTTTCGGGAATCCGACTCTAGAAAATACTGTGATCATCGCTTTAGCAATGTTAGTCGCATCCGGCCTTCGTAAAGGTATGGCCTCGGGAAATCTCGTGGCATAATCTACAATCACAAGTATGTATCGACAGCCACTCCGGGAGGGAAGCAAAAGCCCTATTATATCCATCCCTACTCTCTGAAAAGGTTCATCAATTATTGGAAGTGGTCTAATGGGAACTCGTGGTGGGTGATACCTACTATTCCTCTGACAAACGGGACACTCTCTACAATATCTTTTCACCTGTCGATAAATTCCGGGCCAATAAAAGAGTTCTAGAATCTGTTTTTCAGTTTTATCAGCCCCAAAATGACCCCCAAGAAGATGGCCATGGGCGAAATATAATACCCTGTCTCTAAAATACCCTGTCTCTAAAGGGCCCTGGAACCAAGAGTTGAGCTTTCTGATTTGGGTTTCCCTTCCGATATAACAGCCCATTTTTCGTGAAAAAATATGGACCTACGTGTTGAGGATCTTATCCGGTAATGCCTGATTCCAAGCTTCTTGTAAGACCGGATCTTCATGTTGTGCTGCATGAAAACTTCTATCAGTTTCCCATGGGTTTTCATCTTGAAAGACTGGAAACACATTTTGTGACCTGTTCTTCTCTGCTCTCCTTTGTCTTTTACTTTTACGTTCCTTTGATGGTGGCCATTCTTTCTCCTCATCTTGAGCAAATGGGGCATTGACCAACCACTCTTTGGTATTGTCAGGTTTGCCCTTTAACAGCTGTGACAATTTGGGATAATCATTCCCTAGAATTGCTTGTTCGGGTAACTTAGGGATCAGTCCCACGGTAAGGGTGGTGCCAGTATCACCAGCGTGTTGAATCTGTACCTGCGCAGTAGGATAAGGTTTAGTATCCCCATGAACACATCTTATCGCAACTGCCCCATCAATTGGACCGATATTAGACCCTAAGTCTTGTGGACGTACCACGCTGTGCAGACACCCTGTATCAGCCAAAGCAGTCACTGGTCGTCCATTTACTGATACCGTACAATGATAAGGAGGTTGTCTCTTTTCCGACGGGGAACAATAATAATTTCGAACAACTCCAATTTCCATAGGCTCCTCCTTTTCTCTTTGTGGACAAAATCTCGCTATATGTCCCCAACCCCCACACTGGAAACATTGGGGTCCCATCGGGGCTCGGAAAACAGGAGGTCCGGGAACAATGGATATGGGTTCTGGTTTTTTAACCATCGGTGGTCGAGGAGCCCTATGAGGTATCTGACCACCTACTCGTCCATGATAGTCCTCCTTACCTTTCTGTAAATCTTGTGCCCTACTAAAAGCGCTGGCTATCTCTACTGCTATCTCTAGAGTAAGAATAGCTTGCTGGCGTACCCATTTTTGAATAGGTAGATGTAGGGATGTTAAATATTGTTCTAGATAGATTTTAGCCATGATACCATCTTTGTCGGTGGTGGCAGGTTTTAGCCATCTGTCGGCCATATCTTTAACTCGGAAGTACAACGCTCTCGGTGTTTCCTGTGGACCTTTTTTCATTTGTCTGAGTTTAAGTCTATACGACTCATCATCAACTCCTAGTCGCTCCATAATACATTTCTTAATGTCAGGATAAGTTACTCCCGCTTGTACTGTCGCAGCTTGATATGCCGCTTGTAAGTCTCCTGATAATAAAGGACCTAAATATTGTGCCCATTTGTCGGGTGGCCATGATGCTGCTGTGGCCATCCTTTCAAAATTGTTGAAAAAGAAATCAGGATCTTCTCCACTTACATATCTTTGTAGCACTACTGAGGGAAGGGTCGTAGGACCTCTCTGTTGTCCAAGTGCCTCTGTTAGTTTCGTCAGGGCGGTATCATGAGTTTGACCTTGTCCGGAAAGTACTTGCTGTATTTTGCCTCGATCCTCTTCCACGACAGTCAAGAAACGCTCCATCACTTTTCCCAGGTGTTCTTGATTTTCCGCCATTTTAGCAAGTGCGGCCTCCATGGCGTCTTCAGATCCCACTTCTGACACCACTTGTGGGAGCGTGGGTCTAATATACAGGCGAGGAGGCTGAATACATTTTCGAACAGGTATCGGTTTATTTTGAACAAGGGTAGGATCAGGCAAAACAGATGTTCGGGCGTCACAGTAGTCTTCCTCTTGAGAGTCCTCTTCAGATCCTGGCAATGGTCCTGGCTCGTCGTCTTCGGAATCGAAGGGTGTTCCCCGGAGGCTCATAAAAAGAGGAAAGATAGGGAGTCGTCAGAACACTAGTTTACCCTATAACAGGGAATCTAACCCGTCACCGCACCCCAGTTGTGCTTAGGAAAAAGGGTTGTGATTTTAAACTAAGAAAGGGTGGGGCATAGGGACTCATGAATAAACAAAGCAAAAAGGGTAGTGAGATTCCCTCACTTAAGAGAAATAGTTTCCCTTCTTATTGATTTATTGGTTTCTAAGACAGTTGCCTGCGTAAATGCAATCAGACGACAATGTATCAATAGGCAGGATTTTCCTATGAGACTAACTTCAGTTTACTTAGGCACATGAAACCACCTTTACTCATTAGCAACAAAAGGATCACTAAAACACCGTCTTTAACAGGTATAACGAACGTTTCGAAGATGGAAGCGGTTCTCTGTGCAGAATAGTAAAAAAGTATACACTAACTGCCACCCGCCACTCTTACAAAAACCACCCGTTACCCTCACGTGTAGTAAGTGAAAACCCTTAACTCACCGACTCCTGCCGCAAACTCTCCTGAGTCCGCGGCCGCTCTTCAGCATCCTCCGGTGGAATCCACCACTCCTCAGTCCAGGGCTCGTCTGCTTCCTCGTCCTGGGTTTCTCTCTCCTCGGTCTTCTCTTCGTAGTCCTCTCGGCTCCGGTATGGAGTTTCTCCTCGCGTCCTCTCGGCCGGCGTCCTCTTCCAGTCTTCTCCTTCTCTCTCTAACCCTCCTCCTTGCTCAGTTTTCATTGGTTTTCGTAGACCGTTTCCGGGGTTACCGTCATTCACTTCCGGGCTACGTTTTCCAGCTCTCTGTAATGAGAGGAAAAGACGGCATGGATCCGGATTGGGTGTTATCGTTTGTGGAGTCCGTTGGATGTTATCGACCCACGGGATTACATCGGTGAGCATTTCCTCACACGCAGTTTATAGTTCAACGGGCCTATAGAACCCTCGGGCCACGTCCAACACCTGGGAATTCTCCACGTCCCGCCATCGTGAGGTTGCTGAAGTATCGGGACCACAACATGGCGCTTCGAGCAGCAAGAAATAAGCAGACACTAGTCTACGATGGAAACATGTTCTCGATCTACCCGGACTTTACACCCATGGTGCAGGAGGAGAAGCGCAAGTTTATCGACGTGCAAAAAAAATTAAGAGCGGCACAAATCGATTATGCATTGTTGTACCAGGCGCGCCTCAGGGTCACACATCAAGGAAAGCAGCATTTTTTTACGAATCCGCAGCAAGTGGAGGACTTCCTCCGGACAATGAAACGTATGAATCGGGGCAGTGGAGGGCCGGGGTCCTCGCAAAGATCCTACTCAACAGGAGCTGAAGAAGACTCGCATTGAGACTGTCGAGATGGCACTAATCTATTGCAAAAGGTGACCAAGGTCGGACAGAGGAGCAATAGTGGACTCTGTGGCAGAAAATGGGTGAGACATTATCAGCTGAAACATTTGAACTAGTAGCACAGCATTTCAGGCACCACTCCCCCCTCCAAAGGGCCCGGGTGTCACAACAGCAAAGGGCGTGGGGGGTGAGGAGTGTCTGTGTAGCCGACTAGAAATGTTCCCCGATGGAAATTCCCCTATGGCTGAACACAGCACACTATGTACAAGGGAATAGAAGTATTTTGACTTTGTTAGGGATTGGGTGAGGGTAATGGTTTCTGGCAAGTTTCGGTTTCTACAGTAAGTGGAGGGAGGGCTGGGGGGGGGGGTGTTCGTTATGTCAGAGCCTTGGTTCTAAGGTCTTTCCCTCCGGGGCGTAGGTTGCAGATGGTGGGGAATATTAGAGCAGCATCACAAGTAAGCAACACCAAGTGGTCATGTTATTGTTTCAGATTGGGGAGGCATTGCATGGGCAACACTCAGTACATAATTGGAACTCGTACAGCATGGCTGAGGTAGACTTAAGTTCACTGAATATTATCACGTGGAATGTCAGGGGGCTGGGGGATCCCAGAAAGATGAGGCACATACTGTCGTACCTGGATAGACATAAAGTTCACGTTGCAATGCTACAGGAGACTCACTGTGCACACCTGAAGTCGAACACATTTCCCAGTAAGTGGGCAGAGCATAGAATCTTATTCCACATATGCACAGGGCACTGCGATTTTAATAAGGAAGCAGGTGCCATTTCAGCTGGTCTGAGCTACATGGGACTCGGAAGATACATACTGTCTTGCATGGGGACGGCTGGGGTCCGTGTCGATTCCGCTGGCCTCCTGCTACAGGCCTAACAAAGATGATCCAGGGTTTTTTAACACACTATGGGCCAAGATATTTTAGGTGGACTCAACCCATGTTTTGTGGAGGGGCGACTTCAACGTTACATATTGCCCTGGGAGGGACAGGTCACATCCTGCGCCACATCATGACACTAAGGCGCAGGCAGTGATAAGCGACATCATCTCTGCATATCAGCTGGCCGATGCTTGGAGGCATGCCCACCCAGATGCACAGGAGGGTACACATTTTACAGCGCAAGCGCAGTCATGCGCTAGGCTGGATTACTATTACTATTTAGTATCACAAGGGATGACCCTGGTGATAGCCGGAGTGAGGCACCTGGCGAGAACCTACTCGGACCACGCAGCAGTGTTGCTGGTGCTCTCTTTCTCCGATTAAAACACACTGCGCAGACCTTGGCGACTGCATGCCCCTATCCTACTTGACACAGTGTTCCAGGAGGAGCTGCGTGAAGAGATACGAGATTTTTTTTAGCGTAATAAAGACTCTGTGAACAGCTTAGAGATTATATGGGAGGCTTTTAATGTAACACTAAGGGGATACTGCATAGCGAAAGGGGCCGGAGTTCTTAGGCATATACAGAATACCCTGCGGAAATTAGAAACGGACCTTAAAGCACTGAAAGCGTAACTTGCGAGGGAGCCAAAGGGCTCGACACAAGCTGCATTTAGAGACAAGCTTACAGAGTATATGGATGAGGCGCAGAGGGAAGCGAGGTATAGGGGTAAATACTGGGCGGCCAGACAGGGGATAGACCTGGGAAGGTATTGGCGCATAAGGTTAAGCAACCCTGCTGCTCTAACTATGTTGTGGAAGTGGAGGATCCTGAGGGAGAGGCTTGTCGAGATACAGGCAACTTACTTAATGGCTTTTTAAATCATTACAAACAGCTTTATACTACGACTAGGCGAAGCAACCTGGATCTAGATGGCTTTCTTGGGGATGTGGCGTTGGGCTGGCTTAGGGACACGCAGATGGGCCTTCTTATGTGCGCCATTTGAACTAGATGAGGTGCGGGACGCAATAATGAGCATGCAACCAGGAAAGGCCACAGGGACGGATGGAATTCCAGTCGAATTCTATAAAACATACATAGACCTGATGGCCCCTTTCCTTCGGGAAGTGTATGAGGACTCGCTGGAAGTCGAGCACTTACCTGCTACCATGAGGGAAGCTCTCATACTATCACTACTGCAGCCGGGGAAAGCGCCTAATCCCTGTGATTCTTATAGACCGCTCTCGCTCCTTAACTGTGATGCCAAAATTCTGGCCAAATTGATTGCGACTCTGCTGAGCTTGCTGATGAAAAACCTGATCCTACCTGATCAATCGGGCTTTGTACCCGGGAGAGCTATATCCCACAATTTGAGGACGCTCTACGCCGTTTTGAATAATGTCTCACCAGACCTTCCTTTAGCTGCGATTTTTTTTAGACGCCACCAAAGCGTTTGACTTCATAGAGTGGGATTACATTTTTGGGGTGATGCTACGCATGGGTTTCCCACCACTGTTCCTCTCGTGGATGAAACTATTATATTGCCTACCAGTAGCCAAGGTCCTCGTGAATGGCCACACCTCACAGTCGTTCGACATCACGAGGGGAACCCGGCAGGGGTGCCCTCTCTCCTCATTACTCTTTGCTATCGCAGTGGAGCTGCTGGCGGCGAAATTGCGACAACACCATAAGGATAAGGCTTTAAGATGTAACATGCACCAAATACTTATATCCTTATATGCAGACGACATTACCCTTTACATTCAAGACCCACAGCAAAATCTGAACCCGATACTTAAAGAATTTATAGTGTTTGGGTGAAAATGTAAGCTATTGTAGTAGTGGGGTGCCCAGATGCCCTAGACTGTACATTGTCAATACTGATATGTTGTGCCTCTGCCGAAGCTGGTATGAAAGATCACATAATATGTCTACTGTTGTAGAGAAACCCAATCTGTAACAGACAATGTTGTAAGCTGCTGATGCTGACCCTGTTTTAGCTGAAAATAATAAACAGAAGTTAAAAAAAAAAATATGTCTCTTGTTGTAACTTTACAATTAATTTGTCAGATGTAGTGTGTAAAATATTTGCCATCAATAACTTAAAATGTATTAGGCATTCATGTATATGTCTAGTTCACCATGCTGAATGTGCAATTAGTGTATTCTGGGACCAGTATTTCTTGTTATAAATTCAGGCAGGTGCGAGAAAAGGCCAATTTTACTTATCCTTTTACTATGTGTTATCGTTCTGGAAACCTTCTTCGCCTTCTTCTACCACAAGATCAAGACTAGCTACGACAACTTCGACACCCCGGACCAACCCTCTGGGAGCACCTTTGGACCCCTGCCCGCACTGTATCTCCCACAGCGCCGCCTCTGCCATAGCACCTGAGCTATGGCGAACCATCTACTTCTCCCTCGAGACCGGCACCTTCCCCAATGACTAAAAAATGCCAAGATGAAATCTTATTCGGACCCGATGGACCTCAAGAACTTCAAGTCCATCTCCCTGCTCCCTTTCCCAGCCAAAGTCATCGAAAAAGCCATGAATGCCCAGCTCGCACACTTAATCGAAACCAACCATGTCCTGGACATCTCCCAATCCAGATTCCAAAGCAATCATAGAACCAAGACCACCCTCCTCGCCGCTACCGATGACATCCGTTCCCTTCTCAACCAGAGAAAAACTACAACCCTTGTCCTTTTTGACCTTTTGGTGGCCTTCAACACCGTCTCCCACCACACCCTAGCCACAAGACTACATCCGAGACAAGGCCTTCAACTGGATCTGGTGGATATGCTGGGTCTGGCGGCATAGTTGACTCTTGCATCCACTGCAGGGGTCTGTATTCGACCTCCTGGTCACAGGTTCAAATCCCGACAGATCCACTCAGCCTCTCATCCTTTCGGAGGTCGATAAAATGAGTACCATTGAGTTGGGTAACAATAAACATCTGTTATTCAGGGCAAAGATGCCCCTTTGGGGGTGAACGTGCACTTTACAAATACAAGTTATGTTATCTGCTCCTTCCTCACTGCCACAATACAATGGGTTAAACTCCCACCCTACCTCTCGAAACTGATAGACATCAGCTGCAGAGTACTCCAGGGCTCCTCCCTCAGCCCTACCCTCTTCAACGACTATGTGGCCCCCTTGCAGCCATCGTCCGAAACCACAGGCTCAACATCGTCTCCTACGCCAACCTGACTTCTAGGTTAAACTTAGCACTTGGTCTGATTCGCTGCTCCATTCCCCCTCACACCAGCGCCTTCAGACCCTCAGAGGTGAGTAGCCGCACTTTACAAACCTTGATTGATTTATTGGTTTCTCAAAACACTCAACATTTCTGAAAAAATATATACATTGAAATAAGATTCAGGGACATGGCTGCAAGTGCAGGGGACCAAAGTTGTCTGTATTAAAAATAGCCCATGTGGGCAGAGAGGCATTGGATACATGCATTTTGGATAATGTATTCCCTATTTTAAATGTATGCACCTGTGTAAAAAACATTAAAAAAGGACGTCTTCCCCTTTCTGAATGTGTTAGCGCCACAGCGAACTAATTTTTCAATATTTTGCGACCAATTTATGGTTGCAAAACATTGATTCGCCCGCCTTAAACATGCCCCTTCCCTATAGTGATTCGTTTCAGCTTCTAAACCCATTTAACAATTCGGTTTCCTGAACTGGTTCGCAAAATAGGTTTAGTACATAACAAATAGGCATTTTGAAGTCGCAGACCGTGTAATCGGAGGTGTTCGCACTGCAAAATGGCTTTCTACCTCAGGCCCCAATGTATACTTATAGAAACAATGAGTTTGATTTACCAAACCAATGTAAGTCTGTACACAAAGGTTTATTTCCTCTAACGATTGTAGATTTATATATCTTTTAATTCACCAATTTGTCTGAGAGTGCCTGTGGAATTCTAGGGCAGCCAGAGGTTTCCAGGCGTTCTGCTAAAAATGTTTGGCGATTTTGTTTTCCTAAATTAATTCAGTTCTGCATGCGCAATGTGAATAGTGTATGCAAAACATGCAAAAATGCATTTGAAGGAGCGCTGTTGCATTTAAAAAACATTTTCTACATGGAGAAAATATGTTCACTTGTAGAGCCCTCGTCCCCCTTCAACCCTTACCAATTGCGTGGAAAAAAGATTTACTCCTGCCTTTGTTAGTACTAAATCTCTTAGTACATAATCAGTGGTAAAGAGTCACGAAGAAGCTTGTGAATGCCCATGAATTTTGGGGGGCATGTTAAAACTTTCAAAGCCATCTTTTTACGCCTCCTCCCTGCCCTTGGGGAATGATTTACTTATGTGTCATATTACAGAATACTGTAGTGAAATACATGAATAAATCCACTTAGCAGTGAAAATTCACTTTTTGTGAATTGCAAAATTGAACTTACACTCGTGAATTGAGGCATTTGCACTTGTTGGCTGAACATACGTGTGCAAATAGTTTTCTAAATTGGGCGCAATGCACGTTTTAAGTTGTATTTTTGTTAGACCTTTACTTCTTTTGAAAAAACAGGTGGAGCCCTTGAGTTCCCATGCCTAGCATCCTCGGAGTGCTTCAACTCCTTCAGAGTATAAAAGCCATGGTGTTATGAAAGTCAGATTGGCATTGTTTGTAACTGTTTGTGTCATGCTCTGTGGCTTCGGTTTACCTTCCATCGCTCAGGCCTAAATTGAGTGCAATACAAGCATTAAGTTCATTTCTGGGAAGAAAAGGCTGGTAGGGCTCTCAGAATGTCAGCACCACCTGTCCAATGATGGACATCTCTCAGAAGCGCACTAAACATGAGTGCCGAAATCGAAATTACATTTTCCATACATCCACGAACTCTTGCAATCCTATAAATGACAGTGGCTGTTATGAAGTTATCAAGAATAATTTTTTCTGGTGGTTCAGAGCATCCTTGGTAGGCAATTGAGACAGATTGTTGCTGTAGCTAAGCCAACTTGGAGATTGTTTTTTTTAAAGCATGTTTGAAAGCTGAAGTTGAATACAGGGAGATATTCTACGAATTTAAGTTGTGTTTTGGAATCAAACAAATAGTCTGAATTACTGATTCTGTGTCTACCTTGAAGGAGTATAGAACAGAATTTTTGTGTGTGTACTATCTCATTTTGTTGTGATGTATGTTTGTTCTAGCTGCATCCAGTGGCAATTCCGGTCTTCCCTCAAAAGAGCCTATCTTCTGCTTCCAAACCCGTGTCCTTTTTGCATTTCCGCACTGCACCATTTTGTTGTTATTGCCAGTATGGACTACTATCTTTGACAATTTTTCATTGTAGTTTTAATAAATATTGTTACATCACAGATACATTATCCTATACATCTATTCAGTGTCATCAGCAATCAGTCCTCTCGATTAACTGAACAAATTAATTTCAAGGCATTTGTCACATTGTTTGGAAACTGTGTTGGGAAAGACTATAATTAAATAAGAATAAGCAGTTAAGCTGGTATGGCAGTCACATGTAATATGGTGGAAATTTGGAAAACTACCAGAGACTGGTTCTTCATGGACACTTGATTTGGAAGAGACGTTCTTTATGAGCTCTCTGTCACAAATGTTCCCCTTGCTTTGTCAAGTGTTTACTAAACACAAAAGGAGGGCTTCCCTGCCAGTCATTTTTTACCTTAGCCCGTTAATCACTTGTCACCTCTCTTAGCTGGTAATGGGCACTCAGAAGACCAGCCCTGAGAGCCTGCAGGTCATTAGCCAATTTACACCTTTCTTAGTTGAAGGGAAGGTGTGAAAATACTTAGCTAAGGCCCTGCTTTACAGGGCCTGCTGCAAGAGTGGGCAAACACACCTTTTAACTGGATTAAACAGGAAAGTAACTAAAACACATTTTTATGGCCTCTATAAACAGTATTCACTAACTATTTTGATTTGTAATAGAAAAATGTGAGAATGTGTATGTGACTGTTTCCAAGTCAACGTGATAACACTAATGTAAATGCGACAAACTCTCAGGTAATGAAATCTGTATTCCCACGTAACCCACTTTACACATGCAAGTAGACACACTACTTGTTTTTTGATTTGTACGTTATGAAATGGGCCTTGTGTTTCAAGGCATATTTATAGTTGACTATCTTAATGATAGATGTATTAGTTAAACATCAAATGAATTCATTTTGGCATTTCGAAACCAAGGCCTAAGACACATTGTTACATAGGTGTTTCTCAGCCCATGCACTGGGTTTTGGTCCCACATGTAGGTTTCGAAAAGCCTCCTTAAGGACCACATGCTTTATTTGGCCTTTACACCACTTATGAACATTCTGCACCGTTTACTGTGGACTGACGGCAAAATCAGATACATCAATCAGTTTTCCAAAGGCACTACCAACTTTAGGGTAAAAGCACACGAGGAGAGGTTTAGCTGCTTCTCACGCCATCCTAAACCCAATTAATTGTGGCCTTGTGGACTCGAGTGAGGAAGATAAGTAGTATTTGAAATGCCTTATATTGTGTTTGATTCAGTCAGACTGACACTTTCCCTGGAAACGCTAGGAATCCACTAAGCAGTGATAGCATCACTTACATAGATATTAATGGTGGATGAAGCGAATTTGATATACTGGTAGTTCAGGGTATACATTAGTGAGCTCAACGTAGATTTAAACCTAAACTATCGTATGCCCTCGAGCTATATAAACCTGACCTTCTGTTATGTATATCTGTCTCTATATACACATGTGTTCATGCCAATGCAGTGTAAATACATGTGGGCCAAAACGTTATTTGGTTATAGTAAAGAAACATTTTGCTGAATTATTACTACAGTGAATAGGTTAAACTCCACAATATAACAACGGTAGATTTAAAACTGACGGGTTTACTGCCTCACAGATTGAATGATACAACGACTTTATACTTTGCAACAACCAGCTAATAATTACAAGCCTCTTGCATGTGATTTTACCGTAGTCCACAAATGTAACCACTTGCATCCTGCTTTTGGTTAAAGAGCTTGTTTTAAAGTAAATACACTTCAAAAAATGCCTTGTGTCGTATCTCGATGACTGGGCAGCGGGCACACCAAACACGGGACACAGGTTGGTGAATGCACTCTTCTTTGTTATTGGTACAGGAGCGATCGTCTGCACGTCCGTCCTATGGTCAGTCCGTGTTGTCTCTGTCCAGTTCCTGTCCCTAACAGGATGTGGTGTCCAGTGACCTGGTCACTGCCCTCATAACTCACAGGGTCTTAGTGCCCTATGGTCAGTCATCGACCTAAGTGTCAGGTCACCACATCTCCCCCTTTGTCGCAAACAACTGTTCCAGAGAGAGAGAGAGAGAGAGAGAGAGAGAGAGAGATTCTACATCTCTTCAATAAGTTTTTGTGGCTTTCTGCACGCTCTTCTTGGTCTTGTCTCTCCATCAACTCCTTGTTCTCTGTCTTCCACCTTCGGTGGTGTTGCTGCTGCTGATTCTTCTTCCTCCGCCTTAAGCTCCTTGAAGTGAGAGCTGTTTCTCGTTATCCTTTGTTGGTCTGAAACGGCCGTTACCATTGATCCCTTTACTTTGGTCACTACCAGTGGATCTTTGGAGAATGGGCTGTCCGATTTCCGTTGTTGTCTCTGTCTCACCACCACCACGTCTCCTTCGTGTAACTTCGATTCTGATGCGTGCCTCCGCTGATCGGCATATTCTTTCATTTTTCTCTTTGCTTCGTGGTCTCTTTCCGCGATCTCGCTCCGATCCTTGCTCATTTTGGTGTCCATTTGAGGCAGTCTTGTCCTGCTCGATCGTCCTAGCACCAGTTCCGCTGGGCATCGACCTGTGGAGCTGTGGGGGGTGTTTCTGTAGTCTCTCAACACCTGGAACAGTGCCTGTCCAGTCGATATTTGAGTTAGTTTGGCTCTTTGGATGGCTTTCTTTATGGTCCCCATGAATCGCTCTGCCATCCCGTTGGCCTGATGCCACAGAGGTGTTATCTTCCGATGCTTGATCCCTAGGTATTCCATGAATCGACTAAAGTCTTCTCCTGAAAATGGAAGGCCGTTGTCCGTCTTTAATGTTTGGGGGAGCCCCAGGCAGCGAAGATGTCGTTTAACACTGGTAGTGTGGCACTTGCTGATGTCAATGATATTTGCCTTACAATCGGGAATCTTGAGAACTCGTCAATTACAACCAACAGGTAGTTTCCAGTCTCTAGTGGTCCATAGAAATCTGCCGCCAGCTCAGTCCATACCGCCTGAGGCAGTTCCGACATTTGTAGCGGTGCTGGTTTTGATGGCGGTCCCATCACTTGACACACATGTCAGTGTGCTACTGCTTCCTCCACCATTCCATCCAGTCCTGGGAACCACACTTTTTCCCTCAACATCTTCTTTGTTGCTACAATGCCTCGATGGGATTCGTGAGCTAGTTCAATTGTTCTCTTCCTCAGTCTGTATGGTATCACTATTCTGGATCCCCTCATTAATATTCCGTTCTCTGTTTCTGATAGTTCTTCACTTATTTTCTTGAATGCTAGCATTTCTTCTCTTATTACTCCTTCTGTGGGGCTGTTATTGTTGATGTGTCTCCATCTCTGTTGTCCCACTACTCTCCCGATTGCCTGCATTGTCGGGTCTCTCTTTGTTTCTTGTTCCAGTTCGGCAATCGTTATTGACGTCGGCGTGTTTTGTTTGAGGATGAAGTTTAGATATTCTTCGGCCATGGCAGTGCCATCTTCTCGGTGGGGAAGTGGGTGTCGTGACATGTAGTCAGCCGGGTTTTGCTCTTTTCCAGGTTTGTGAACTATTTTGAAATTGTAGTCCATCAATCTTATCCCCCACCGCTCGATCCTTGGTGGTATTTTGGCACTGGGGTTGCCGTATATGGTTACTAGAGCCTGGTGGTCAGTTACAATCATGAACGGCTTCCCATAGATGAACATGTGGTAGTGCTCACATGCCCACACCACTGCTAGACTCTCCTTTTCCGGTTGAGAATACGCTCTCTCAACGTCAGACAAACTTTTGCTTCCATAGGCCACGACCCGCCGTGGCGAGTCTTTTCTATGTTTGTGTTGTGCCAGTAATGCGCCCAGGCCCACTGGGCTGGCATCTACTGTTAGTTCTGTGCATAGGTCTGGGTCAAAGTACGCCAGGTGGTCTACTGCCGTCACTGACGCCCTTATTTCTTCAAACGCCTTGCTGCACTCTGTGGTCCATTCGAACGTTTGCCCTTGTATCGTGAGCTCACGCAGTGGTGTGCTCACTGTTGCGAAGTCCTTGATGTAGTTTGCGCAATAGCTGGGCAGTCCGAGGAATGACCGTACCTCAGCTACATCCTTTGGTTGTTTTGCCTTCTCTAGGGTGTCTACCTTGCTGCGATCTGGCCTCATTCCTTTTTTCGAGAAGACGTGTCAGAAAAACACCAGTTCCTCTCTTCCCAGTTCACACTTCTTTTCATTTACCGTTAGTCCTAATTCTTCCAGCTGTGAGCATACTTCTCTTAGTGCTTTGTCGTGTTCCTCATCAGACTTTCCAAATACTAGGATGTCGTCACTGTAATTGAGGTTGTTCTTTATTGGTCTTATTATTTGCCTTATTGTTTCTTGGAAAATCTCAGCCGCCGATGAGATCCCGAAACCTAGCCGTTTGTAGCGAAACAGGCCTAAGTGTGTCGAGAACGTACTTATGTACCTTGATTGTTGGTCCAGTTCCAGTTGGTAGTACCCTTTGCATAGGTCTAGTTTGGAAAATCGTCGAGTTCACGTCAGACAACTGATCATCTCGTCCAAATGCGGGCCCGGATGTCGTTCTCTCTCAATGGCTGTGTTCGGGATTCTCATGTCTACACATATTCTGATCTGTGCAGTGTCCTTTTTTTGGTACGGCTACTATTGGAGACACCCATGGCGTTGGCCCTTCAGCTGGCTCGATGATATCTTGATCCAGCAGTGCCTTTATTTCTGCTTCCACTTGCGGTTGAAGGTGGATCGGTACCCTTCGGTGATGCTGAGCGACAGGTCTGACTGATTCGTTGATGTGCAGTGTGATCTGCCGCCCTTTCAGTTTTCCGAGTCCTTTTGTTAATTTCGGGTACTCTCGTAGGATGCTTCCTTTGTCAGACACGTGGTATGTCATTTGTAGTAGACCCATCACTTTCACCGTGATGTTGCTTAGTAAACACGGTGCTGGGATGTCTCCTCTTAGCACATGAATTTCTTCTGTGACTGTTTTGTCTTTGTATGTCAAGGTGTCCGTGAATTTTCCCAGGTTCGTTACAGGTTTCTTTGCACCCCAGGTAAATACTTGCACTCTGGACGGTTGTAGGTGCGGTTTTCTTTTCATTTTCTCATATTCTGTGGAGCACATGATGTTGCACGTGGCACCACTGTCTAGTACAAAGTCCGCCTGGTGGGGTCCTACATCAATGGTCACAGAGTCTGTTGTTTCTATTGACTGCTTGTCTACTAGCCTGATGTTTTCTTCTTTTTGCCCTTCTTCTGTGGACATGAGGTATAGGCGTTGCACTTTTTCCTCTTCTTCTTCTTCTTCTCCTGAGTCTAGCGAAGAGCTCCTTGTCGTTGCCTCCATGTGTCGCGCATGTTTGTTTGTTGTCGTTCTAGGTCTCCTTGGCCTTCCTCTTTCGTTCTTGAAGTTCATGCCTTGGCACATGGTGGTGAAATGGTTGATTCTGATGCATTTTCGACATGACTGACCGAACGCTGGGCATGCTCCTCGATGCGGAAACTCCAGCCCGCATCTGTAGCACTGTATTCCTTGTTGTTTTCTTGTTGTCTGGTCATTTAACCCCTTCTTCCAGTGTCCCGTTCGACTCGTGTCCGTCATTCTGTGGACCTGTTCGCTCCGTCGGTCCATTTGTCTTGCATGTGCCATCGCCCTCGCCTCTGCTCTAGTCAGCTCCAGAATTTTTTCTAGTGTGGTCGGTTCTTTTAATATTCTTGTACGAAAATCTGTACCACGACATCCTTCTATTAGTCTTAGGCGGATGGCCTGCTCATTGTCGTATTTTTCAAACTCACAGTGGGCCACTAACTTTCGTAGCCTGGTTGCAAAGTCATCCAGTGACTCGTCAGGTTGTTGAAAAGCTATGTTGAAGCTATATCTTTCAAAGTCGAGGTTTCTCTGAGGATCACATTTATTTGTCAGGCATTTTATTAGCACTTTGTATGTGCTTGTTTCACTCTTTGGAAGCGTTATCAGAAGGTCATCCACTTCATCACCCACCAGATTTAGGAACAGCCCTAATTTTATTTCTTCTACTACATCCGTGGCTTCCATGTATCTTTCAAATTTCATGATCCACTTTTCCCATCTTATTCCCACCTGTGGTTCTGATACACTAAATGGCAGTGGTCTGCGATATTGTGCACTTTGTTTGGTCTCAGGCATGTTTTTATTTTCTTTTGTGCTTTCTTTGTCTTCTTATACCTTTGTTTCTTCCTTTTGCTGTTGTTTTGTGGGGATCTTCTTGTCCCTTTCCTATTTTCCTCTCAGTTGTACTGGTTCCTATTCTGTTATGGGGATCTTCCTGTCCCTTTCCTCTTTATTTTCTTCTACCAGCCTGCCTTTCCGTTTTTTTTTCTTTATTTAATTGTCTTTTTGATTCACTGTTCTTTCCACTTTTATTTCCTTGTTGCCTGTCCTTAAAATGGCTTCTCTGCTTTTCCTATGCCTTTTTTCTTTGTTGTCCCTCTTAAAATGTCCGCTTGCGATCACGCGAGATTTCGCGATCGAAATCTCGCGTTTCCTGACCCTAAAATGGCCTCCTTAGCGCTCCTCTTCTGTGATTGGCACCAGCCGCCTGATCTGCAAATGGCCGCCGAGATTGATGCTGCTCTTGCGAGAGCTCGCGCCTTTGTTTAAACGCGCGCGCGTCTCTCTCTGGACTCGCGCTTCACTTTTGCGCTTACCGCGATCGGCCTCAGTTGCAGTAGATGCCGTCGGGGTGGGCTCCCGCGCTAATACTACCGCTCCCTTGCCTTTCTCAGCTCATCCAGGGTGGGCACCTGGTTCTTCACGATGGCGGTCGTCACGCGTCGATCGCTTTCTTCCTCCATCGCCAGTTGTCGTATCTCGATGACTGGGCAGCGGGCACACCAAACACGGGACACAGGTTGGTGAATGCACTCTTCTTTATTATTGGTACAGGAGCGATCGTCTGCACGTCCGTCCTCTGGTCAGTCCGTGTTGTCTCTGTCCACTTCCTGTCCCTAACAGGATGTGGTGTCCAGTGACCTGGTCACTGCCCTCATGACCCACAGGGTCCTGGTGCCCTATGGTCAGTCATCGTCCTAAGTGTCAGGTCACCACACCTTGCACAGATCATCCAATGCAAACACGCAGAGTGTAATATGCCATTTGTTAACATTGTTGAAGGACAAGAGGGGCATCTTGAGCCCGTTGAGGCTTAGCCTCGCGTGAATCACGACCTCGCCCCACACTCAACTATCATATTAAAAAGCATATTACTCTCTGCACGGTCATTTGCATGCGTACTAAATATAGATTCAATTTGCCATTAAAACGTTTTTTTTTGTTTTACTGATAACGTTTTCATGTTTTGAATAATTTGCGCAAAACGTCTTCACAAGAACTTAACCCACATATTTTTGGTTTTGTAAAGCTGACCACAGATGGTATAAGGGGCTATAAAGGATAGGGCAGGTGCCAAATTGGATGGGGGGTCAATAGATTTCTAATCTAACTACCTGAAACAATTTTACAGAATTCCATCAGATTTCTCACAGGAGCCCTTTCCTCTATGTTGTTTTGTAAAATTAGTGTAATTCTGTTTACTAGTTATAATTTTTAGTTGGAATGGCAAATATATATATTCTCCACTTCAATATGGATATACCAGCCGAAGGCTGGTAGATTAACATAGACATTTAAATGCGGCACGCTCACGAGATAAAAGGTTTTTAAAGATTTTATTAAATATAAATCCTTTCATATGCTGCTATTTAACTTTGTTTTTATAACTGGAATTTGATTGCTATTATCATTAGCCATTTTACAACAGCATGACATTGTGAATGTATTTAACCGTATTTATTTATTTATTTATATATTTATGTATTAAAAATATTTATGTGATTTATATAACATTTATAATATTTATATTATTTAGTATATATGCTGTTTGAACCTACGAGATATATTACCATAGGAGGTGAAATGGTTGTTCAGCATTATTGTATTTTACAGGCATCTGAACTAGTCCTAATTTGAACTACTATTGTTGTATAGTATATTTTCCATGTTTATTATAAATTGGAAAGTACGTCACTCACTAGCACTTTAAATAATTTCCAACTTCCTCACTCATGTCATGTGATCAAGGCCCCACGTGGGCTGAAATGCGTCATGGCGATGGTGTCGGGCATTCAATAAAATGTATGCACCATCCATTGGGTTCGCCCCGTCTACTTTATAGAGCATGATTGCATCTGAAGGACGATTCATATATATATATATATATATATATATATATATATATATATATATATATATATATATATATATATATATATATATATATATATATATATATATATATATATATATATATTCCTCAGACAAAGAATGGACCCAGCCGAGCTCCAATTCGCAGCCCAGCAGTCCAGATACACCACAGCACAAATGGATTCTAAGGCGTGATTTTCTTCAAGTAGAGATAATTTTTATTTTTACAAAACCATTTTGTGCAAACAAGGAGGACGGTCAACGCGTTTCGGCGATTGCCTTCAACTGGACCATGGAGTCCCGCAGTCTAAACTGCCCATTTAAAGTGGTAAGTGCGTAAGTCCCTTTTTCATTTCATTTAAA
The DNA here is from genome assembly GCF_964263255.1 of Lissotriton vulgaris. Classification (NCBI taxonomy): domain Eukaryota; kingdom Metazoa; phylum Chordata; class Amphibia; order Caudata; family Salamandridae; genus Lissotriton; species Lissotriton vulgaris. The sequence continues at coordinate 51,510,495 of NC_141686.1, read as the reverse complement.
AATAGACTAGACTATTTTGGCGGTTCCCCAGTGGCCCGGGGGCTGTTTTTGGCACGCCTCGGAAGCGGAAGGTGCAGGGCACCTGCGGGGCTCCTCCGATCGCCCCGGTGCCGCTGAAGCGGCTGGATCTGCGAGGAGATGCGAAGAGAGGACGGCCGCGGGCAAAATGGCGGCCGGAGCCCTGATGAGAGCGCAGATGACTTCAACCTTCAGTGGGAGGTACGCTTGACGGGCGAAATTTGAGGGACGCAGGGGCTGCCTCTAGTTGAGGATGGTCTCGGGGGGCCTCTGTAGCGGCAAGACACCTGGGGTGGCCCCCGTCACAATCTGCCTTCCCACGCCTGCCTGACCTCAAAATGGCGGCCGGGTGTGACATGTAACTATCGGTCGGCGCCTCTACTTGACCATCTGGCCCCAGCGCTCTCCCTCTCCCATAGGCGACCCCGCAAGCTCTCTCTGTGTCTCATACCTGCGGGGGTGAGCCCTCTTCAAGGATCCTTGGCGGTGACCCTCGCCTGCATCTACCTCTGCATCTACGATCTACCGGACATTTGCAGTGCCTTATTGTGAGGTGCCCACCCGACGACAACAACCCGGGAGGTAGGGTCGCTGGCTGCTCGCTGATTCCTAGCGGAGCCTCCCGCTAACATATCTGGGCGGGGGGCGCACAACTGGCCCCTAGTGCTGCAGCGGCTCCCCCTTGCACCACCCTCCTTGCAACTTGCCTGGACCTAAGATGGCAGCCGCCAGTGACCGCAGAGCGAAGATAGGCGCCACACAGGGCCTGCTGTTAACCTGCCTGGGCAGCGCACCATGGCCAACGCGTTACCGCACCAACACCTTCACCACCTTGCGCACTCTCACGCCCACCGAGCCGGATGACCGCAGGCTCTCCAAGATGGCCACGCGCCTGCGGCTGGCCTCCAACTTTATCTCCCACCTGGGCTCCCACCTTCTCTCCTGGACTTCTTGACTTTTGTTCTGTCCTGACCGACACCCTGCTGCTGTTTTCGGACAGTTTTCTCTGGACTCTAGCCCTCCTCCCACTCCCTCGTCCTTAACCCTTTTCCCCGTGGATGACCCTCAAATGTTTCTTCCCTTTTCTGCTTCCCCTTCTCCCCATACCCTTGCATCCCTCCCACCCTCCCTTTGTGCTGTGACTGCATCCACACTTATGGAACTCTGCTCTTTGACTTATTGTAATAACTCTAATCAATGGTATTTGCTTTAGACCTTGCACCATAGACCATTCCTATGCGACTCTTAGAGTATATCCAGTCATATCCCCTCCCTATGTATATAGAGATAACTCTAATCACTAGTGTATGCAGTAGACCTTTGTACTCTCTACCATTCCTATGTGACCCTTAGAGTATATCCAGTCATATCCCTTCCTATGTATATAGAGATAACTCTAATGACTAGTCGCCAATGTGACTGTTAGAGTATATCCATGTGTATCCCTTCCCTATGTATATAGAGATAACTCTAACGACTAGTCGCCAATGTGACTGTTAGAGTATATCCATGTGTATCCCTTCCCTATGTATATAGAGATAACTCTAATCACTAGAACATTCCGTAGTGCGCTTTGCTCTCTACCATTCCTATGTGACTTTTAGAGTATATCCAGTCTTACCCCTTCCCTATGTATATAGAGATAACTCTAATCACTAGTTTATGCAGGAGTCCGCTATGCTCTCTACCATTCCTATGTGACTCTTAGAGTATATCCATGTGTATCCCCTCCCTAAGTAGATAGAGATATCACTAGTATATGCCTAGAATTTATCCATTTGTATCTCCTCCTTGTGTGACTTTATCTCTTGTACATTTGCAATTTTTTCTGTTTGTACCTTTTTTATAACGTATGTAATCCTTAGTCCGTATGTTTTCAACTGGTTCTTATGTAAGTCAAAAAATTTGCAAATTTTTTTTGGTCCGCTTGTAACCTTCAGTCCTTATGTTTGAAACTGGGTCCTATGTAAAGCGCTCTGACACCTTCGGGTAAAGTTTGCGCTATATAAAATTGCATAAATAAATAAATAAAAAATAAAAAACCCTACTAGTCTGTTCTTATTCAATGGCCAATTCGGATATTCATTTTTGTAATAAATCTTTAAGGCAGCGAAACATAATGGTAAAGTAGCCTAGGACACGAAAGGTAGTAAAATTCACATTCTCATATCTTAGTTAAAATCATGTTCTAAAGTTCATAAAAACGGAAACTTAAACTCAGACTATATATATAGTATGATATAAAAGCACTTTTGCACTTTGCACTTTATTATGCAGAATGTTTGCACATATGAATGTTTACACATCGCACTATGCACTTTATCATTAAATAATGTCTCCTACAAATTGGATCCCAATCAATCAATGAATGTTGAAATACGATTCAACACAATGTAATGTTTTGTTTTAAATTATGTTTGTTATATATATTTCTCTTGGGCTGTGCCACTAAATACATTGTATGGGTGACTAGTCTTTTAATTATGTAGCACATTTTTGTGAAGCATCAATTATACATGTATTTGTACAGTCATGGTTTTTATCGATTGACATTTGTGTCATTAGCAATTTGATTCGATATCAACAATGGTATCATTACTTAAGCACATGCATATAGCATTTCAATGTTTAGCAATTATTTGTAAACATTTCTCATTATGGCAACAATGTATATGTCCTATTCCAAGATGGCGCCCAGTTTTCACCTTAAAATATAGGCGTAGGCAATATGTGAGTCCTATGTCCATTTCCATGCATATATTTTTGAATTTGGGCGCGTTATTGTGAAACGAACACTATATATATGTATTGTGGTCCGCACTCCCGCTAACAGTGAGCAAGGACGCTCTCTCCGAAACGTGTCTGTTCGGCATTTTGCACCCTGCTCCTTATGATCAAATAAAAAGCAACTAATAACGCAAGACTGACTTGGGCGTATCTTTTGTGTCCACGCGCTGGATTCTGCGCTTGGTACTTTGGCGCGGCTACCGGCTGGATTGTGATATATATATATATATATATATATATATATATATATATATATATATATATATAATTATATATATATATAGTCTGAGTAATTCATGGCGTACTGAAGGTTGCTACTCTGTTTAGAACTGAGCGATTATCTAACTGACCAAGTTAAAATTTAGAGGTTCTTAAATTCTGCCCTGCATTAAACCTAAAAATGGTTTAAGTGAGGTGTACCATTAGGCATATACCCACCACAGCATTTCAGAACACATCTAACAGAATGAAGAATGTCATAATTTATGAAAAGGTTCTCCTTCACATTCTGATGTATTAGAAATTTTTTAATTTAGATCTACGCACTTTTATGGAAGGATCTACTGCCTGATTCGAGTTTAGATCGGCTGTATTCCCAGCAGTCATTTCTGCAATAACAGTACAACAGCTAGATAACTCTGCCATTCCTTTGACTTTTTTGCTGTCACGAAAATTAATAAATGCATTAAGCCCACGAAAAAACAAACAATGAAAAGTGGAAGTATTTTGGCAAATACTTCTTGAACATCATCTTCAGCATCTGCACGAAAAACACAGTAACTCATTGAAAAATCAATGGGCACACATAGTATAGTTCCCTACAGCAAGGGTGAGATTTAGAAAACATAACTCCCAATTTGAGTAAAAATGTGACAAAAAAGGCTCCTAGTAAGACCCAGAAACAAAGGACACTCGAACCATCTTTTTTAAAAAGCCTATTACTCAAAGAGCATTATATACACTCTGCAACCACAATAAAAGCTATTAAAAGTGCTCGAACGATTTTCCAATTCGAAGGTATTAGAAAGCTGCCTTTCCCCTCACAAAGAATATGAAATAAAGTTGCAGAACACTTCACAACCAAATTAAATAACCTTCTGCCCACCTGTGATCAGACGTACCCACATACAATTGCTTAGAAATCAGATATATTGGTAATTCACATTTGAACAAAGGTGATCCCATATCTGAACTCCATCTACAATAACTTACAAAGATGAGTAGGATGTCCCTGTATCTGTGCACCCAGCAGATTTGGCTAATCTACACAAGACATTCCAGACCATCTTAAAACCTGAAAATTATAGAAATACACTAAACAATAATTCACTCAAGAAACCCTCCTTTGACAATTCTGATTTCTCTAATAACAGTCTTTCTTGTGTATACTGTATGCCTTTATACTCTTAGAATGACATGTTTCACCAACTCAATGATAATTTAAAATCTCACTCACTGTTCTATCCATCCTCAAGTGGGGATGGGTGGCTGGATGGACTTGAAGCTTATCATTTGTCAATAAAGATTTATTTAACTCGATCCTTATAAACCTTTCTACAGCCTTTGACCCTGTGAATTACTTCACCCTTCTAACAAAATTGAAACACCAGGATTGACAACAATATTCCCTGGCTGGCTTTTATCTTAAGCGAGACATCACAAATAATACAACTTACTTCTTACTGCACATGCACATACCTGTTCAACTGTGGGGGTAGACACGCCTCAGCCCTATCCCCTCTCAATGTTCCCATGGCACCACTAACCACCTGCTACAACTATGTTGATTACATCAATGTTCCCATGGCACCACTAACCACCTGCTACAACTATGTTGATTACATCATTTTTTTTACAAACAAATGGATTCCTCCCACTGAATCTCCTGCAACATCTACAATCGGTAGTAGTTACTTTTTTATTTTTATTTATTTTATTTCCACAGTATCACTACAGGAGAAACAAACAAATTAGACCAAATGGCCATAATAAAATAGACAAACAATACAAAAGAAAAACATTGAATCATGCATTCATATAAGCAGAAAAGCCCCCCCCCCCCATATATACAGTCCTAATTTTCGTTTTCTTGCCCCCTTTATAGAGTACAAACTCAATTCTAAGTTGGCTAAGTTATACATTTTGGCACGCCAACACTCAAACGTTGGCGGCTCAGGCCGTAAACAGTCGGAAGCTATACATAATCGTGCAACAGTCATTGCAACAAACAAAAAATAGCGATATTAAAAAAAAAAAAGTTCCCCTTTTTTACAAAATGCCCAATCCCTAGAAGCATACGGCCGGTGTTACATTAAGCAAAGTCCCAAGGATATTTGATGAACATTTTTCAATATCATTCAAATAATTACTCAACTTAACACAACTGAAAAATATATGGATACTATCTGCGTTGTCCCCCACACATCAAAAACATTTACCGTCATAACGACCCCCCCCATTTAATCATATGCACAGGGGAATAATATAATTTGAATACAGTTTTGAAAAACTGTGCTTTTAAATTTGCGGATAAAAAAAACTTTGCTAGATCTAGCAATTGCCTCTTCTATAGATATGTCAGATTCTTCCAGAGTTTCAGCCCATTGTGCGTTATGTTTCTCCAAATCATCCATTCTGAAAGAAGATAGTATTTTATATAACGTACCTATTTTTCCCTGGGACCTTAAACCCTCAATAAGTGGGTTTGGTTTCAATATCAAATGTTTGCGACTGAGAAAGTCACCCATTTGGAGAAATTTTAAAAATTGAAAGTTAGGCAAGCTATGGTATATAGCAAGTTAGCCCTTCTAAATCAATTAACTTGCATATTTTCCTCCAGACTTTAAATGTAGCTTCCAAAACTTTAAATCTGCTCCTTGTATAGTAGCTACCATCAATTTCTTTGAATAGACATTGTTTTGCCTCTGACCCTAAAATTAATTGAAATATTGATGGGGCCTCTGCTGTGTTACCCACATCCTCACCGGTCAATAATACAAGCATTTTTTGCAAAAAATAAACATAATAATAAAAAAGAAAATCAGGTATTGCCAAGCCCCTCCTCTTGGGATTGGAAGAGTTATAAATATACTAGCACGCCGAGGTTTCCGGGGGCCCAGAGAAATTTAGAGCAAAGCGATTGCGAGTTTTGCAGTTTAGTTACCGATATTTCAAGGGAGATTGACATAAATAAGTATTGTGCCCTGGGAAGAAAATTCATCTTTATAATATTGCCTCTACCTATTAGGGTAAAGTGAAATCGGCCCCATCTCTCCAAAGAGTCGCTAATGTTACACAGTAATGCCTCCCAATTAACATCTACTAATTCTGTCATTGATGTCCTAATTTTTATACCCAAATATGTAACTTCACTGACCACTCTGGGGTCTTGTAATACAATGTTATCGGTACATAAGAGTTGCGTTTTTGCAACATTCAATTTATAACCAGACACCTGGCCAAATTCAAGTGCTAACTGCTCGATCACTTGGAGTGCTGTAGCCGGATCATCTGAAGTCATCGCTGTATCATCTGCATATGCAAATACTGAGTGAGGAACATCTTGTACAATAAAAGGCCTAATCAAATGACTTTTACATAGCATATCAACAAACGGGTTTATGTATAGAGCATAAGTCATCCCCATTGCAGCTATTCTAGCAACTGATGAAGCGTACAGGAACTGTAATGCAGTCATAAAGCCTTTCTGAAAAGTTAGTTTAGTTGTATTAAAAAATATATATTTCTTTTACAATATTATATCTCAAAGAAAGAAATGGACATTAAAATTGTTAAAAACATTATGTAAATTTTACACCATTTTATTTATTTATATTCAATTTGTTAAGCGCACTGTCACCTTGCAGGTATCCTGGCGCTGAGCAGCTTAAAAGGTAGGAGTGGGTCGGGCAGTTGTCTAATTCTTAGGGAAACAGCTAGGTTTTAACACATTTCCTAAAAGGGAGAAGTTCTTTGATTTGCCTAATCTCTATTAAAAGAAACAAATAAGGAAGTTCTAAAAACTTTATAAATTTTCTGATAAAACTATAATTGATTCACGAAAAACAATACTTAATAGCCTTGCGAATAGACCTGATTTGATCCATGGAAAAATTGGACCTTTCTACTAAGGTCAAGTTACAACAGACATTGACAGAATAAGTGCTGGATGAATTCATCATAATATACACAGATTTTGCATCTTATGGATGTCACACACAGTGAATTCCATGCACCCTCAAATTGAAAAGTTGGAATATACATTAAACAAAATCCTAAGTATTTATATTTACATTAAAGCTCAAGAGATGATGTTCTATGGATCTGTTTTGGGGTTGCATAAGAAGTCTATAATATTTTCCGAGTGGTGATAGAACTTTAACTACAGGGAGTCATTTAGTCTGGGAGCGACACCTGACCCTCCTGGTAGGTCGCTCCCCCTCCACACAGCTCCGCCTGTGTGCCCCTGCTACCGCTGCCGAGATCCCCTGGTTAGTGTGCTCAGCCTCCATCTTCTGTGCCACTCGGCTTCCCCCTCCTTGTGCCCCAATTGTGTTTTCTGTTCCACTCGTTCTGCCCTCATTGTGACCCGTTTTTCTGTTCTGTGCAGTGGCGGCAGGTGACATTTGAAAATGGATAGGCGTAACATTATTGCCGTAGTGCTTTTACTGTACACCCAGAGTGAAACACAGCACCTGCACTCTGCAGCCAAATTCATAGTGCAGCCAACCGTAAAATAAAAGACGTGCAAAGATTTACTTGGCACTCGCAAAGCAGAATCCTGCAAAACACAGGTGGAAGGAGACACAAGGAGGGGAAAGGAAAGAAAGGAAGTGAAAGTAAAAAACACGAGGGAGGAACAGAAAGGAAGTGAAAGCAAAAAACACGAGGGAGGAACAGAAAGGAAGTTGTAGTATCGCTCTCTAGTTGCCGCACGCTGCGTGGTGACGCAGCGCGCAGCGGCCATCTTGGATTTCACCCGCGATCTAAAGTCGGAGAGCACCGGACGCCCGGCGCTCTCCTGCTGAGACTAATTAAAGATAAATAGTGCACCTCAACCCCTGAGTTCGAGTCTTCTGTGGGGGGCTACGCAGGCAACTTTACAGTGGTGACAAGGACGAGATCCTGAAAAAAAAAAAGGAGGAAAAGACACCGGGCTCACGAAACAAGAGGAGTCCCCATGTGGAGCAAGATCGAGAGGGGCCATCAGCACAGCAGGAGAGCGTGGCAGGGGATAGCGCCAAGCAGCGCAGGCTACCAGAAAGAGCGGGACTTGCCAGGTACGGAGGGCAGAGGACCACAGCGGTGGAGTGAGCAATGAGCCATTCTCACTGGGACCCCATCTTCCTTAAGGGCAAAGAGGAGACAGGACAGCCAGACACCACACCAGGAGGCTACGGCCGGGCGCAAACACCCAGAACACGTTTAAGGCCCTGGCGGAGTTGGGCGACACGCAGAAGGGGGCGCCGGAGGGCCCCAACCGACTCAGGCGCAAAGGGAGAGTGCAAGTTCGCCGGGCAGCCCGAGGGGACAAGGAATAGAGCCGGAAAGACGTGCCGAGATGAGTGCGCAAGCGTCATCGCTCACGACGCCTATTCCGTTTTTGCCGAAACCGGAGGAGCCGGTGATGAAGTGGGAGGACTGTAGAGAATACTTCATGAATTACATAGAAGCCCTGGAAGTCGAGAATGGAGAAGCCTTCCCCAGCAAGAGGAAGAGGAGAATACTACTACACAACTTGCGCCCAGAAGGGATCAGGGTCTTCCAGAACCTTGTACCCACCCCCAGGCCTGCGGCAGATGATGATGTATTCCACCACGCAATAGAGGATTTAAACAACCATTATTGGCCCGCAGTGTGCCCGTCCATAGATAGATACAATTTTCAGCAGAGAAAGCAAGAGCCTGGTGAATCGATAGACGACTATGTAGCCGCGCTGAGGAAACTGGCGATCACGTGCAACTTTGGGGTCCTGCATGACGAATTTATAAAGGATCAAATAGTTATGCACACAACGAACAAGACCGTGCAAAACAAGCTATGGGTGAATGGTGACGCGACGCTTAAGGAAGTGATCGCCATGGTGAAAAAGGCAGAACTGTCAAAAAGATGTGCGGACACAGCGAAAAGAGAATCCACCCTGAGGCCCATGGTAAATAAGGTTGATTATGCAGAAGTGGCAGAGAGAAGCAAAGCCACGGCCACAGAAGGAAAGGCACCTAACAGATGGACAGGGAATCCTCCCCAGCAGAGAAGGCAGGACAAGGAAAGTACGAACACATGCTACCGGTGCGGGAGCCACTCGCATGCGGCGCACGACAAACGTTGTCCGGCTTTCCGCGCGAAGTGCATGTACTGTGGGACAGTAGGACACTACGAAAAGGTATGTCGACGCAAGATGAGGAAACCGACAGTTAAATATGTGGCACACGAGCCGGATGAGAAAGAAGAGAGAGAACAAGACGAAGACGACAATGTACTATGTGTTGTGGACCAAGTACTAGGCATTGACTGCAAACTTTCCAGGAAACCACAGTGCGACATGGTATTTGGAGGGGCACCGATTAAGATGATAGCAGACTCAGGCTCTCCAGACACCATTGTCCAAAGGACGGTATGGAACGAGAGTTTCAAACCTAGTCTAGGAGCACGACTAGAACCTCCGGACATTAGGCCAGTCACCTATACGGGAGAACCAATTCCAATGGTCGGATATCGAGCCTTGAAATTTGAGGTTAAAGGCCGAAGTGCTGAGTGCAAGTTGTATGTGGCAGAGAAGGGCCCCTCGGTCCTAGGGTGGATGGACCAAGGAGACTTGGGAATACAATTGGACCCCGGAGGAGACATGCATGTGCTAATGACAAGCTCAGAGAACACGCCCAACTTCGAGAGGGTGAAAAGTGAGTTCCCTAAGGTGTTCGGAGGGTCGATAGGCAAGCTAGTGAAGTTCACACATCGGATTGACCTCAAGGAGAACACTATGCCGGTCTCCCACAAAGTCAGGAACATACCCATTGCGGTCAGGGAGGCAATGCAACAGGAGTTACAAAGGCTGGAAGAGAATGGAATCATCGAATCAATAAATTGTTCCGAGTGGCTGGCGCCCCTAGTGGTGGCCATGAAGCCCAACGACAAAGTCTGTCTCTGTGTAGATCTACGCGAATTGAACAAATGCATTGTCGTGGAAAGGTTCCCACTGCCACGAATAGAAGAGATGCTTGCGAGAACAAAAGGGATAAAGTGGTTCCCCACCATTGATCTCACCTCTGCATATCACCTGATAGCTCTGCACTCCACGAGCAGGAAGCTGACGTAGTTTATAACACCCTTTGGATGCTATCAGTTCCGACACATGCCTTTCGGACTTGCATCAGCGGCAGCGGTATTCCAGAAACTGATGCATAGGTTGTTTAAAGAGATAGAGGGAGTGCAGTACTTCCAAGACGACATAATGGTGATGGGCAAAGACCAACAGGATCACGACAGGAAGTTGAACAAGGTGCTCCGGATCCTAGAAGGCAATGGCCTCACGGCGGAATGGGAAAAATGCCGTTTTGGGATGACGTCTGTCACGTATCTGGGTCACGAGATCGGAGAACAAGGCATCACACCCAAACAAGCCAATGTTTTTTTTATTTTATTTTTTTTTAAAAACCTTTATTGTACAGTTCAATAAAATTACAAGCACGGGCCAACAACCTCAGGGGCCGGCCGCCACACAAGAATAAGACCCATTATATTATCAAATGACATAGCTCTTCAGCCGACAACCCTGAGGTCCGGCAGCGAATCAGGATAAATATTGTATTGAACTCACAACACGTTACAGGATAAGACAAAGGTTCCATTTTATGTTTAACCCCCCCCAACCTAAAAAGCAAGGAAAAAGAAACAGACCTATCTGGTGCCATACATTCAAACACTATGATAAAGTGAGCAGGTACAAAAATAGAATAATCACAGATCAATTTAAAGGGAACGACCGAGACGCCTGCGCTAGCCAGCACAAAACAGGATGTACGACAAAGCAATCTATAACCCAACGCAGTCGCCCGCCCACTAATTGACGCCAGGATAGAAAAAGAAGTACGGTTACCAGATACTGGAATACATACAAAATCAGGATAATAACCCAACGTTATGGAAGGAGAGCGAAAGGAAAGCGTGAGATAAAGAAACCATAAAAACTAAACTAACTAACAAAACTATAGACCCATCCCCCCGCCCTGCACCCCTGCATGTGGCTTTCGCCTAACCCCAACTAGCAGCGTGCCTGTTGCCCGACTAACTAAACTACAAAAAGTAAAAGAAGAATGGAGGAGGAGAATGTCATACAAACTCCCGGTCACCTTTCCCCCGCCTGAAACGAACAACCCCTGTCCTAAGACCACAGAGTACTCAAAAATATTATAGACAGAGGTAGACAGGGGAGACGTTGAACACCGCCCAACCTCCCGCAAGCATTACGTTGACGAATCCCTTGTCCTGTAAAGCCCCGAAATCAAACCCAGACCAACGGTCTCATCCTTGAGCCCTCCGATCTTTCATGCGGACTCTGTCCGGTAACACCATCACCGCCCCAGGAGAGTCAAAGTTCGTAGGAAGTTCAATTAAGATTAATATGAGACCAGTCAAACACATTGAGTCTCTGCAAGCATCCCCCACCGGTAAGATCTCCCTCATCGACATGCAGTCCGGATATCCTTTCCTCCGTAGATATAAAAGAACCACAAGGGCTGGAAGGGACGGTAGTGACTTTCGGTTTTTGCTAGTCGTAGTCTCAAGGAGTGAAGAACCAGGTAGCTCCACAACAATCGGCTGCAATGGTGAATACAGCGATACCCCCAGAGAAACAATTCTGCAAACAGGTCAATGGCGTCAAGACTTTATCGTGCACGGGGTCTCCATCCTCCTTTACTACGGGCATCATGGGAGAATCAGTTAGTTGAAAGTCATGCAATAGAACAGAGCCCAGAATCAGTCGCCCAGTTTCGATGTCGCCAGAGATCATTTTATGGACAATGGTCTCCAGATGCAATTGAAGTGCCCCGATGGCGGCCATTACGGTCTTCAAGGACGGCTCACAGTTCGTTCGATCCGCCTCCACTCGCTCGGTTCCAAGCATGGGCGGGTTCCTCAGAGAGCTGGGTCTCTCCGGGAGAAGAGGCAAGAGCGGAGAGGACGGCAACGGAGGGTGCATTATCGGTCAGCAGTACGCCACTGCGAGCGAGGGCCCCGGCCCAGCAGACCCGGGAGGTGGCGACTGGGACCCCGTCCCCCCCCACAGCCACAGACGAAGCCTATCACCACTCCTTCAGTATAAAACAGCCCAGACGCTTGCCACTAAAAACAGGCCAGGATAACCTCCACTGCAAGAGACCGGACCCTGTCTGAGTCCTACGGACGATGTTATTCAAATGCAACCCGGTTGGGCAAGTACTTGAGGCCCCGGCTCAGAAGCTGGGTTAGGCCGAGATCTTAAACACGACACAACTCCGTCAATCCCGGACGATAAAATTCTCGGGACCCCACCGTCGGATTCAGAAACAGTTCATCCACATGGGGGTCGGGCGTAAAATCAGGATATCTGGCAGGATCATCAAGCAGCAGACGGAGGTCGGCGGAGCCGGGAGCCTATGCGGCCATCTTGGTTGCTGCGTAGCTCCTCCCCAAACAAGCCAATGTTAATGCCATATGTGAAGCTCCAGCACCAAAGAACAAAGAAGAGGTGAGGACCTTCTTGGGGATGGCTCAATACTACAGCAAATTTGTGCAACACTTTGCCAATAAGACGCACCACCTGAGGCAGCTCATAAGGGACAAAACGTCATTTGAATGAAATGAAGAGGCTCAAAAGGACTTCGACACAATAAAGGAAGACATCAGCAAAGGTGTACCTCTCCAAGGATATAACCCTAAGGGGCACTCGGTACTGAAGACAGATGCCAGTGAAAAAGGGCTGGGAGTGGTCCTTATGCAGGAAAGGAAGGACGGAGTATTGGCGACGCTCAGCTTCGCGTCAGGTCCCTATCCCCCACTGAACAGAAATTCAGCTTAATAGAAAAGGTGATGGTAGCAACAGTGTGGGCTATGGGGAAGTTCTGACAGTTCTTGTGGGGCACTCAAGATGGGCCACAAACCCCCTTTTAAGGTGCTCACGTTGAGTGGCCAAGAGAGGAGGTGATTTTGATAGGGAGAGTATTCGGGATTGCCTTGGGGCTGTTTTTCATTGGTTCCATCTAAACAGCCTTAAGTGCAATTCCGACAAGTCCGAAGTACTCTTCTTTGGGTGCGACACAGAGCCAGATTGGCAGACTTGGTGGCCACTGGATATGTTCCCTCCGTCCTGCTCCTCTCAGGTTGCTAAGAATCTGGGGGTGAAGATGGATAACAGGCTTACCTTGAAATCCCAGATCCTGGGGGTGTCGGGCATGTGCTTTGGCATCCTTAGGATGCTGCGGAGGTTCCTTCCTCTGTTATCCGTGGAACACAGAACGCTGACAGTCCAGGCTCTGATTGGGTCCAGGTTGGATTATTCCAACGTTCTTTACCTGGGCCTTCCAGAGTACTTGCTGCAGCGGCTTCAAGTGGTGCAGAACGCCGCTGCCAGGGCAATCTTCGGCCTTAGTCGGCGCTCCAGGGCCTCGGGCCTGTTGGCAACTTTACATTGGCTTCCTATTGGCAAGAGGATCGCCTTTAAGGCGCTGACTTTGGCCTACAAAGCTCTTCACAAGGGGGGAGCTAAGTACCTCCAAAAGAGACTGGTCTTTTACCATCCGACCAGGTCTCTGAGGTCGGAATCCCTGCACCTTGCTGTTGTCCCCCGGGTAAAGAAAGCGCGCCTTGGAGGCCGCTCTTTTGCATTGCTGGCATCTCAGCTGTGGAACTCTTTACCACTGGCCCTGCGGGGATCCACTAGCCTGCTGGCTTTTAGGAAAGGCCTTAAAACTTGGCTGTTCACTCAGTAGCCGGTCTTCTGTGAGTCTCTGGCCCACACTTCTTTTAGTCTTTTTGGTGTTATGTTAGTATGTTGCAGTTGTGTCTCTTTCTCCAATAAAGCGCCGGGACACTCTTTTTGAGTAGCCGTGCGCTATAGAAATAAATAAATAACATAACATAACATAACATAACATGCCAGCGCAACCCCCTGCATCGCTAAGATGACGTTGAAACTGCTAGACTACAGGTAGGATGTAGAGTATATCCCAGGGGCGAAGAACAAAGTAGCCGATTACCTCAGTAGGGCCTCAGCAATGAAGGAAACTCCCAGCGGGACGGACGAGAGTGAAACCCTGGTGGCTTTCACTGAGGATCCGGAGAGAGTGATAAGTGGCCAAGGATGGACTAAAGCCTATGAAGAAGACAGTGACCCAAGAGATGTCAAGGAATGTCTTATACACGGATGGCCGGAAAAGAAACATCTCCGCGCGACACTTAGAAAAGTTTACGAAGTGCGCGAGGAACTGTCCATAGGAGATCAGGGGGTATTCGTGTACAGAAGGGACAAAGTGGTTCCCCCGACATACTTGATACCTCACCTGCTAGCTGTACTACACGAGGGGCAACTGGGGATCGTGAAGACCAAGATGAGAACAAAACAGATGTATTGTTGGCCAGGAATGGACATTCAAGTGGAGAGGCATGTAATAGAATGCGACCAGTGCCAAAGAGCGGACAAGACCCTAACTCCTCTGAGTCAGCTTTGGGGAGGTTTACCAATCCGATAAATCCCTGGGAAGAAGTATCGATAGACATCCTTGGACCCATACTAAACACCCAGGGCACTCCAAAATATGTATGTGTCCTGATTAACAGGTATTCAAAGTGGCCTGAAGTACATATACAGGAGGAAATGGACACAGAAACGGTTCTCCAATTTCTTGCGGCCACATTCCTCAAGGAAGGCATTCCCCGAAACATCCTGAGCGACAATGGGCCACAATTCACCTCGGAAAAATGGTACAAGTATATGGAGCGTAACGGGATCAAGACAAAACACACGTCAGTATACCACCCTGCTGGCAACGGCCTAGTGGAGAGGTTTAAGAGGGTTATAATGGGATCCGTGCAAGCAGCCATCTCGATGGGTAAAGACTGGGAAAAAGAAGTACAGAGCGTGTTGTGGGCACATCGCATAACGCCCACCAGCACAGGTTACAGCCCATTCCGGATCCTGAGAGGACGTGATCCCTTCACTAAGGATAACCTAGCGTGGAAGGAGAAAACTGTCATGAGTAAATGGTCTCCAGCAGTGGTGCAGCACAACTTGGAGAAAGCCCAAAGGCTATACACAGAACATTATAACAGGAGACGGAACGTGAAAGAAGCATCCCTGGAAAAAGGGGAGTGGGTCAGGGTCAAACTGGCCATGTTACAAAGGAAAGGGGACAGTAAATACAGCCAGCCCTTGCAAGTGAAGGAGGTGTACGACAGAGCAGCCTTGCTCAGTGATGGAAATGTCTGGTCCCAAGACCGCATGTCCAAATGCAATAAGATTTTGAAATGGACCAACGAAGAAAGAAGGAGATCATCGCAAGACAAAGTCCCACCTGAGGGTGAGGAACCACAGGACGAGAGAGGAATGGACCCTGGGGTAGGAGTGAGCAATATGGAGTTTGAAAATGAAGACAACCCCCCAACAGGAGAACATCAGGGAGAGGTGAGAGAGACTCCGAGAGGGGAGAGCCCTGGGGTAAAGCGATGACAGGGTGAGAAAACCAGAAGAGAGCAGCCCCATGAATGACATCACCACTCCGGTAAGATCACACGGACAGGCAGAGCGGTGGTGAAGCCTGCCAGGTTCCGAGACTTTGAACTGGGGGATGGGAGATAAGATAGAATTGTCGAGAGACTGTTTATTTTCCTTTGAAATGTAAAAGGGGGCGATATGTAGTATCGCGCTCTAGTTGCCGCACGCTGTGTGATTATGCAGCGCGCGGCGGCCATCTTGGATTTCACCCGCGATCTAAACTCGGAGAGCACCGGACGCCCGGCGCTCTCCTGCTGAGACTAATTAAAGATAATTAGGGCACCTCAACCCCTGAGTTCGAGTCTTCTGTGGGGGGCAACGCAGGCAACTTTACAGAAATGAAAGTAAAAAACACAAGGGACAGTCAGGAGAGGTTCCTCCGAAAGCCACCGGTTCCCCAGCCTCCTACTCTAGAAGGCCTAGGGATGGAAGGGCACCCCTGGCTATGGGTGGGTGCAAGAGAGGTGGTATTAAATGCTTGCTCAGTGTGCGTGACAAACTACACAAGACAGGGGCCTCATTTACATATTTTAGGAGTCTTAAGGCTGAGCTACACGATCTCAAAATAAATGTGCAGGAAATAGCTGTATCTGTCCTGTCCTCTTACGCAGAAATACGAGCAAGAGGCACCCTGCACTCCGAGAAGTAAAAAAAGGAATTATGCGAAGAGGGTCGCGTGCCATGCTGAGGGTTTTTAGGGAACAGCTCGCCTGTGCTGGAGAGCGCGCGCAACGTCAGTTGGCAAAGAAGGTAATGTGCAGGACGAGTAGGACACAAATAGGCGACTGCGCAGCAACACTTGTTGCTGCATTTCCAGTCACTTTTGAACTGTTTAAATTTTAAACATTTTTTTGGGGAGTATAATCAGCAGATTATGCAGCAGATTATGGATTAGGTAGCAAATGCCGTAAATCCATAACTATGCAAATAAACCTGCAGCACCCCAATCACATTTCATTGGTCCCTGCTTGAATCTCTGACACATATGGTCAGATGGGGTAGAGAAAGGAAGATGAATTGATTCTGTGGTTTCTTTTCCAAAGCTATTATCCATGGCACACACTGCGTACACCTGTAAGAGGCGATGACCCCCCTTTTCTACATAATCATTCATAGAAGGGCAGGGTGCTGTTGCCTGGTCTCAAGAGTCACGGAAACTCGCAGAAGAGAGCTCGTCTCTCTTAATCTACCACAAGTAGCCATCTAGCTGTTCATAACCAAGTATCATTTTCCTCTTTATGCAATATTTACGTTACTGCAGTGAAATAAGGCATTGTCAGCTTTGTGCTCCAGCACTGCTGACAAGGACATCAAAGCGCAGCTAAAGTTTAGACTTCACCTCACGATGACACACAAAAAAAATTATTCTTCAAAAATATAAATAACTCTATGCACAGCTCCAACTCAGCAGCTCTGTATTCGCAATATGTTTTACCGTACAACATCAACCAAACCTATGCAGTACATTACACACTATACATTATCAACAATATTGCTAATGTAAAAGATACTGCAAAGGCTAAAAGAGGCCCCGCGCGATGATTACCATTATCTTTATTCAAGATGTTAATATAGTGTTATCAGTCACGGGAGGGAAGTTGGAGGGGGTGGAGTTCGTCCGAGTGTGGAGGGAGCGGGACTGTAAGTAAAATAAAATGTTAAACTTTAAACTTACCTTGCTTGATCCCACTGCTTCCTCGGGTTGGATTTACTGCCTCAGCTCCAGCTTCTCCCGGCCGGCCGGGCCTGCGTTCGACCAAGGCAGCCTGCCTCCCACTCCCCTAAGCCAATCACAGCTGCAATGCCAGCGTTGTGATTGGTGCAGCCGGACCCCAGCCGGGCGCCCGTAGGCCAGGGAGTCATTTTTTCTATGTAGGCTGCATGCAGCCTACATAGAGAAAAAGAGAGAGTATGGCAAATGCGCATGACTGGGTGGTCGGCCCTGGGGCCGAACAGTCACTCAGCAGCCAAAGACATTGTGTTAGCCACTCCCCCTGCCTACGAGGAGGAACGCTCACTCACCCGCCCCCAACCAGGCACTCCAGCTACTTCTGCTTTCTCGCAGTGCGAGAAGCAGAAGCATGAAATGGTAGTTTTACCATTTCATGTTTCTGCTTCTCGCACTGCGAGAAAGCAGGAGGGCGACACCCTCACGCCCCCATTGACCAGCCGCCACTGGTTCTGTGCCACTCGTTTCCCCCCTCCTAGTGCCCTATTTTTGTTTTCTATACCACTCGTTTCTGCCCTCATTATGACCCATTTTTCTGCTCTCTGCCACTCGTTTTCCCCCTCCTGGTGCCCCATTTTTGTTTTCTGTACCACTCGTTTCTGCCCTCACTGTGACCCGTTTTTCTGCTCTGTGCCACTCGTTTTTCCCTCTCTGTGCCCCATCTTGCTTCTGTGTCACTAGCTCCCCACCCCCCTAGGCACTCGCCACTCCCGCCTCCCAGCTGCTCCTCCCTCCCACCTCCCCAAATATTCCTGATGCTGCGCGGTGAGGTGAGGACTGGACCCAAAAACCTCCGCTGCATACTCCTCAACACCCACTCCGCACGCAAACACGCTGTCGAGCTCTGGGATCTGCTCGACACCTCCGCCCCAGACTTGGCCTTCCTGACCGAGACCTGGTGGAACAACTCCTCGGTGCCCGACATCGCCATAGCCATCCCCAACGGGTACAAGATCACCCGCAGGGATCGCGTCAACACCACCCTCAGGGGGACACTCGTCTATAGACCCCCCAGATCCTGGGCCCAGTTCAGCGACTCCATCGCTGACCTCGCCAGCAACCAGGCACTCGCCTCCATGGACTACATCCTCCTCGCTAACCTCGGCCTCAGACAACTCATCACCGCACCCACCCACACCGCCGGCCACACGCTGGACCCCGTCTTGTCCACAAGCACCCACGTCACCTTCAACCACACCACCGAACTCCACTGGACCGACCACCGCTGCATCCTTTTCACCTTCAAGAAACCAACCACGCACCACCGCACCCAACAGCCGCCTCGCCGATGCTGGAGCAAAGTCACCGAAGACCAGCTAATCACCACCATCACCCAGAACCCACCCACCGACCCAGACACCGCAGCCCGCAAGCTCAGACAGTGGATCGACGACTGCGCCAACACTCTTGCCCCGCTCAAGAAACCCTCCAACAGCCACACCAGCAAGAGAGCCACCTGGTTCACCGACGAGCTCCAGACCTTCAAACGAGCATGCCGGAAACTGGAGAAGAAATGACTCCACGAACGCACACGGAACAACCACGCAGCCCACAAGGGCGCCACCCGCAGACATCAATACCTCATCAGATTAGCCAAGAGATCCTCATTCAAGGACCGCCTGGATAACAATGCACATGACAGCAAAGAACTCTTCAGCATCGTAAAGAAACTCCAACCCCAGCGCCAACGCCATCGACATCCCGCCCTTAAAAGAATTGTGCGACTCACTAGCCATCTTCTTCCACCGCAAGATCGCTGACATCCACGACTGCTTCATCACCTCGACTGCCCAGACTACGTCAGATTTCACCTCCCCTGCGAACACCACCAGCGCCAACCGTCTGACCACCTGGTCCAACATCAACGACGACAAGACACGCAAAGTCATGAACTCCATCCACTCAGGATCTCCGTCAGATCCGTGCCCACACCACGTATTCAACAAAGCAGACACAGCCATTGCACCCCAACTATGGAATATCATTAACATCTCCTTTGAAACAGCGACATTCCCAGAAAGCTGGAAATACGCCGAAATCAACGCCCTCCTCAAGAAGCCCAAGGTGGCCCCAAGGACCTCAAGAACTTCTGGCCCATCTCCCTGCTCCTGTTCCCGGTGTAGGTCATCGAGAAATTCGTCAACATGCAATTGGCCCGCCACCTCGAAGACAACAACATCCTGGAACCATCCCAGTCCGGATTCAGACGAAACCACAGCACCGAGACAGCCCTCATCGCCGCCACAGACGACATCAGGCGCCAACTAGACAACGCCAAAACCTCAGCCCTCATCCTCCTGGACCTATCCACTTCCTTTGATACGGTCTGCCATCGCACTCTAAAGACACGCCTCCAAGAAGCCGGAATCCAAGAGAAGGCCCTTGACTGGACCACATCCTTCCTCTCCGGCAGAACCCAGAGCATCCGCCTCCCACCCTTCCGACCCGAAGCCTCCGACATCATCTGCAGCGTCCCCCAGAGCTCATCCCTCAGCCCAACACTATTCAACGTCTACATGGCCCCCCTCGCACAAGTGGCCCGCCATCACTATCTCAACATCATCTACGCCGACAACACCCAGCTCATCCTCTCCCTCACCAAGGACCCACACACCACCAGGACCAACCTCCACGAGGGAATGAAGGCCGTCGCCGACTGGATGAGGAGCAGCCATCTGTAGCTGAACTCGGACAAGACGGAGGTCCTCATCCACGGACCCACCCCCTCAGCCTGAGACGACTCCTGGTGGCCGACCACACTGGGAACAGCACCAACACCCACCGACTATGCATGCAACCTAGGATTCATCCTCGACTCCTCACTCTCCATGTCGAAGCAGGTCAACGCCACAAACTTTTTTGAACATTTTGAGAACTTTGAACTAAAACGAAGAATGCTGAACTACAATGACCATGAGGCAATTGGGTAATCCGGCAAGGACATGTTCGCGGCTCTCCCACCCCCTTTTGTATTATATAAAATGGCTCCCGTGAGCCATGAGCTGACGAGCTCTGAGAGACGCCCGTGCACACCGGGAGTGGTAACAGTCCTGAGGAGATGACGGTGGCATGTCAAGCAACCTCTGAAAATATTTTTCCCTACTGATGAAGGTATTCAACTAGAAACACGTGTCTCGGGATATGATTTGAGAATATACGGGCATTGGCCACAAACTTTTTTGGAACATTTTGAGAACTTTGAACTAAACTGAAGAATACTGAACTACAATGACCATGAGGCAATGGGGTAATCCGGCAAGGACATGTTTGCAGCTCTACCACCCCCTTTTGTCTTTGTAAGGTAATGTTACCTAGTAATTCAAACAACAATATTATCTGTTGTGGAACAGCCTGGGCTTAAACTGGATTGTTTGAGAGGGAGTAAGTTGGAATTGATTTCCCCTTCAAATAGGTTGTTCATCAGACATTTTCAGAAAAGATTTCCTCTAGCATTCATCAGAGCAATCAGCTGGTCATTTTTGGGATTGTCGATTTGAACTTTTTTATACAAAGGGTGAATTATGGACACTTTCCAGGACTACTATGCAATTCGGCCTGAATGAAGTATGTTCGAAAATAATTTCAGGAGCAAAAATCTACAAATGTCTGGATCAGATTTTAAAACATTGATAGGTATCCCGTTGGGACATTCAGCTCTAGATGGTCTGGAATGTTTAATCAGACCAAGAATGTAATTTTTGGAAATTTCTATAGTGTGGGTGACATAATATGGTAAAACAAATTGATCAACTGGGTTGTTCACATAGAGAATATTGATATACGTATTGCATTTTACCAGTTGTATATAATAATCGGTAGCAGCTTGATCTGATGCCATGACCTATTAAGGAACAAAACGTTTTTATATTCTTGAACCTGGCTGTTACGTATGATTGAGACCAGGCCACTTGTTGACGGAGTGTCCATATTACTTTTATCTTTCTTTCATGGCGTTTCCTTTCCTCCTTAATCTGTATGTGACAAGAGAATATAGCTGGATGTTTTAGGAGGGCTCTAGGGTTTCTCCGATGTATTCTGTTCTCAGTAGGTAGCTTTCATGACCAAATGAGGATATATTATATTGGTGATGTGAATGAAATATAATTAAAAAGATAGATTCTTAGTTGTTCACAGTCATTGCACCAGTTAAATCAGGATTGGAGTTGTTGGAAATTGGTATTTTGTTGTGAGGTAGCAAATTAATGGTTCATTAATAAAGAATATCTTTAGGTAAAAGAGCTAACCCAATTTATCACATTTTAATTTTTCTGTGCCTGAGAGTCATTATTACTGTGATTGTTTATTGATCAAAAATCATGTTTCTACTCTATGGAAATTAGCTAAGGATTAGGGTTGCTCTCTTTCCTGGGTATAATTTTGTAATTCTTGCAGAGGGAAATGTAGGAATAGTGGAGCAATGTATAATCAATTATACCTTTTTTTTTATTTTTATTTTTTATAAAAAGACAAGTATTTATTTTGCGCCATGATCAGACTTTACAAATCGCAAACGGTGAAAAAAAAAAGTTGTCAAAAAAAACCCACTCGGGAATTCTCACTTTAAACACAACTACTGTAGAACCTGTACATATAATTAATCGCCACAAAAGTCCTCGCGTTTGTCCCATTCATAAATGTTTATCAAAAAAGGCTTCTTGTAGCAGCTGCACCCCTTGCCACAACTGTCCTTTGCTGGCTGAGTTCAAACTGTGGTAACCTGCAGCTGCCCTGTCACTTCTCTGGCTCTCCTCTCCAGCTAAGCTTGGTTTCCGAAATTTAAAACCTTCTGCCGCCACTTCCATAACCGCCGTTGGGTCCATATCCACCTCCTCCACTGCCACCGTAAGGGCCAGAGCTCCTTCCTCCACCGAAATTGCCACCCTTCATTGGGCCAAAGTTGGAGGACTGGCTGTTGTAACTGCCAAAGTCATTGTAGTTGCCGCCGCCGCCACCACCAGCACCAAAGTTACCACTTCCACCGCCATATCCGGCACCTCCACCTCCGTTGTTGTAATTATCATATCCACCGCCGTATCCACCCCCCTGGTTTCCACCATATCCTCCTCCGCCACCGCCACCATAGCCTCTGTTGCCACCGGAATACGGCGAGCTTCCACCATAACCACCGTCATTGCTAAATCCATTGTAGCCGTCACCACCATATCCCCCGCCTCGACTACCACCAAAACCACCACTACTATTCCCACGGCCTCCATAGCTTCCGGCTCCACCACCACGGCTAAAGTTATCATTGCCTCCAAATCCACCACCTCTTCCACCAAAGCTTCCAGAAGAACCACCACGACCAGTCTCCCCTCTCTGAGACACGGTTGCCATTTCTTGCTTGGAGAGAGCTTTGCGTACTTCACAGTTGTGACCGTTCACAATATGGTACTTCTGAATGACAATCTTGTCCACAGAGTCGTGGTCATCAAATGTAACGAAGGCGAACCCCCTCTTCTTGCCACTGCCACGGTCGGTCATGATTTCAATTACTTCAATTTTGCCATAGTCTTCAAAGTATTCGCGCAAATAGTGCTCTTCCGTGTCTTCTTTTTCAATTATACCTTTTGACTGAGATAAATGTGGGTTGTGCTGGTTTATCCAGAGGGAATATCCCATTCAATCCATTAAACCCTAAATCAAGAAATAATTTGGACAAATAATTGTGTGTCAATTGTCTATTATTGACCCATTCAGATGCTATTGGGGCAGCCACATTGAAAATACTATGCAGAAAATCTTCGACAAAGTGTAATTAATTTCCAACTAAAAATAAAGGTTTCTCATTAAAGTCCCTTTGTTATGATCAGAGGCATACTGCACCAAAATGTTTTTGAGTTCTTTTAATATCGAACAGCATATTGATTTCTTTATTGAAGGCGTTTGTTGAAAGTAAATGTTTAATATCAGAAATTGGTTGATTTTTGTGCAACAATTTCACACTACTGGAATGTGATCTTATTGCAATTTGTCTTAAGGATCTGAGATCCTACGCTATTGTGAATTACCGTCAAAAGGCCCCTGCTTGGATATCCCACTGGCGTTTTTTTGGGCAAAGGCCTCTTATATAGGATTGTTCCCACATTTAAAGGAATTAAGCTTCCAAGGTGCTTATAGGCAGACTGTGTGACAAGGTTGTTTTCTTGTAGCTCAATATGTCGATCAGTTCCAGTGATGTTCCAAGAACATAATAGTGGAATGTTATTTTAGGTGGTGGCACATCCACCCTTGTGGTTAGGTATGCGCTGATGATGTCCTGTTTGAAAATTTGTGATCTGGGGGCCTGATAACATAATCTGCGGGTCCCTATCCAGGTTCATGCTGATATTGATGCAAATATTTCGGAATATAAATTACGTTTTAAAATCAGTTGGCTGAGTAATTTCAGTTGAGTGATAATCATGGAATTTAAATTGGTTTACTGCCTCTCTTAAAAATAAAGAATATTTTTTTACAAACTTTGGGAAGAACTCAGGATACAGGATCAACTGTCGTCTATGTTCTTAGCGGTGAACCCTCAACCCCCCTAAGGAACTGTCCAATTCAAGTGGCCTGGGACGGCTTCTGATACCTGGGTGTTTTTATCTTGGCCTCCCCCGTGCCTGAAAAGGGACGTTACCCACTGGAGGGCACTCCAGCTCCCCCTGCTGGGATGTGTTGCGCTTTTTTTGAAATTATGGGTTTGCCCCGATTTCTGTATGCCCTGCAGAACCACCCGGACGCAGTCCTAGCTTGTTATTTTAAAGAAATTGAGGGCCTCCAGAGAGAGCTGTTGTGGGAAGGCAGGCCATGCATAGCTTTACAAAAAGTAGTATTTTCATGGTATGACAGGGGGTATCGCTCTTCCTGACATCAGGAAATATTATTGGGCTGCTCATCTAGCCGCAATTAACCTTTGCACATATAGACACGAGGATGACCCCGGGTATAGGATGGACAAGTGGCTACTTCCGGGGCGTGTAACTTTAATAGAGCCATGTACTCCCTTGCTGTAAAGACTTCACTCACAGGACCTACCCAACACGTCTGGAGGGCGGCGAACAAAAGTTTGGGGTGGGATCGGCGACTCACACAAACCACGCAACTGTGGGATGCCAAGCAGTTGGGTGTGCTCTACGCACCTCAAAAGGGTTTCTAAACTGGGATTTGATCGGGATCTCACGGATTGGGGACCTTAGGCTGTAAGGGGACGGTGCTGTCCTTTGCCACTCTACAGAAAGAGTTTGAGTTAGCGGATTCAGAATATTTCCATTATTTGCAGGTGCGACATGCACTAATGTCCAACCTGTCCAACGGGGAATCTCTATCGGAGACGGGATAGAACTTGATGATGAAGAATGGCAGGAGGCGTTGTCCTCCCCCCAAAGAAGTGCCAATCTCTTCCAGACTCCGCCTGGTGCAATCAAAGATCCTCCACAGAAATTTTGTGTCAGGGGCCAGGCACGTTAGCATGGGGAAAGCGTCTGATGGGATGTGCCGAAGGCAATGCAGCTAAGAGGGTACTATCCTACACATAATATGGGCTTGTGTTACTATCCAGAACTACTGGAAGGGGATACACAAATGTATAACTGATTTACTTGGGGTGGGGCTCCAACCAGAAGCAAAATGGTGTTTGTTAAATGTATGGGAGCCTACTGATGTGAACAACAGAGTGAAAACGTGGGTTACGCTGGGCCTGATGGTGCCCAAGAGGAATATTGCTTGACTGTTGGGTTCTGGTGTGTCGCCTATATTAGCTTCATGGAAGGCAGATCTGGATTGGTGCATGCTGTCTTGTCCCAGGTCAGAAAAACCAATATCCATGGGAGCGAAGATTGCGCCTCTCCACTCACATAGGGTATATCCACCTCTAGCCAATTAGGCACACCAATGGTAGACTGATACCCTCGGGGAGTGAAGAGACCCAGAAGGACCACCAGAACTTCTTGTAATAAGGAGAAGGGATAATCAGTAGATCGGGTACTCCTTCATCAAACAGGAAAAACAGCAGACACTATGGTTACACTAAGGACAGCTTAACAGGCATAAATATAGGACAGCATCACATATTAAGTACTCAAATTATATGCTTCCCCGGACTCACTTCTAAAATGCCAGTCTCGGGATTAAATCAGGTCTCTCCAAATGAAAGGCAAAAAAATAAAATAAAGGTAATCTCCTTCCTTACACACACACTCGCAGTTTGTTTAAGCAATTAACCAAACTGGAAGTCCTCCTGCAGTCCGTGTAGCCACCTAGACTGCTTGGCAGAAAGCAGCATTCAATCTTTTTGTAAGACTCGAACGGGTTCAGAGGGATACAAAGTATCAACCGTACTGCCTGTGCGTGTTATAAAGAAAACAAAACGACTTCCGTTGCTCACGTGCACGCTAATACAACAAAATAAAAGGGAGAAGTCACTAGCGTAATAGCGCTCCTCGCACTGTACTCGGAAGGGACATAATAGGCCGTCAGACCAACTTAAAGCGAGAGGAATCAAAAGAATGCACAGCGCTTGATAGCGCGTAAGTAAAACAGAAGGGAAGACAGTATCCAGCGTGTTCTCGCGCTCAGAGAATTCCCCAAGACAGTAGAGTGCAACGGGTCCTGGCGTGAACAAAATAAACAAAAAGGGGAAACAGGCTCGAGTGCGTGCTCACTGCAATAAGGAAGACAGAGGTATTCAGCATGTCCAGGCTGAATAAGGGTAGATCAGGGACGAATATCTCATACAAAAATGCTTTAGGCAGGGGGAAATCACCAGAAGCACTGCAGCACAGGTACTGGAGGACCAGGAACTCACAGGCAGGAAGGGCGTGGTGCTAGCAAAAAAAAGCCATGCACCTGAGACCGGGAGCTGGCAGCTTATATGCTGCAGATGTCACCTGACCTTAGACTAGTGCAGCATGGGAAATCATACAATCTGGTAACCATTGCAGTGCATTATGGGAATTGTAGTTTTTGGCTGCTATCAAGCAGGGACAAGGTACAAGAAGCCTGACGGTTAACACATGCTGAGGGAAAAAAAGTGTATGTAGTGCGGGATGCCCCCAAAATGGTCTGCCATTTGGGACAAATGGCATGTATATAGAGGACATATTTGTGCCCCGCCCGCTGTACTGTCTCTGGAGGAGTCTCTTACACCCTGAAGCCCTACCCCACTGACCTGTCGTTTCGATTTGTCACAAAAATACTGGATACTTGAGATAATATCTGTCATGTAATCAGAAATGTTGTGCTCTTTGTGTGTAATAAAAAGAGTTTATAAAAAATAAATAAAAAAAATAATATTTTGGAAGAGATCATTTGATAATGTAATACCCCAAGCGGCTAACTCAGATTTCCTTGACCAGACGTTTATAATGATTGCCTTTGTTGCCTAAGTTGTGTGTATACCCTCAATGTTTGCAGCATGCCTGTAAATGAATTTTAAATGGAGTAAGTCTCCAAAGTTATATGTTTTACTTCTAAAAATAAAACATAACCTGAAGAGAAAACGAGAATGAGAATGTCCGGAACATTTTCCAGTCACAATCTGTTGTTGCAGGATTTATGTGTTTGTTCCTTTGCAAATCAATCAACTAATGGATATTATCTTTGAATTTGGAATTTGTTGTGGGTAAATCCACCTAAGGTTCCTTTCCCGAAGAGCATAATTGAGCTGCCCAAGCAAGTTTTGTTTTTATTGAAGATGGGGGAAAACTTGTATTAGTAAGAGCTTTCATAAGAAAAACAAAACCATCCTCTATTCTTTTAGATACGCTTTGATCTTCGGGAACCAAGGCTCCCAAACTGGTTGATGGAACTTCCAGAGAAGAACTAATTATTTGTGTAGCTTCCTCATTGTTTGACAATCTTGATGTTTGAATTGTGACATTTGAGGTTTTAAAGGGGGTAGAGCTTTGAAGATAATTGTTCACCCTAACCTCTGTTGTTATTGACCCTAAATCCTCTGGAACGTCTCTTATGAAAAATTGGAAAGAGTTTTGGATTACTTGTAATGGTCTTAGGATCACGTTGGATAGACTTTGGATGGTTTGCAAACTTTGTGTTTTAAAATGTCTATTCCTTTATCTTCTTAGGGCATCGCCTTCTGATATAATGTTGAAATTTCCCTGTTAATGACCCCGGAGAGGGACAGGGTGAAGTAGAGAAGTGTGGCTCAATGGTTAGAGCGGCAGACCCTGATGCAGGAGTCTGGCCGGGACCAGGGTTCAATACCCGCCTCGGTGGGTCTCGGGCTCAATTTCCTCGGACCTGATAATTCTCGCCTCGGTGCCTATTCTGATCATGAGCCCCACTCTGCACCTCTGGGCAATAGCTTGCTTAATCTCTACAACGGCCCCAACAATGCTGAGAATGCCTGACTTCACCTTGGGGGTGCCCAGGAGTGGGCTCCTCACAGGGAAAGGCCAGGAAGGGTTCCTCTGCAGTATTCGTACAAGCGCTGAGATGCCTACGGGTAGTCGTGCGCTATATAAGTGCGTAATTATCCTTTTATTTATTAGGTCATGACTCAATCAATAGATAAGATTTCAATTGAGTGTGAGGTTTGGCGCAGACAAGAATTAGGAAAAGTGTTCTGAACATGAATTTGAGTAGTTGTTAGAGTCATTTGTACAGCCAGGAATTCCACCTGGTGAGCGGAGGACTCCACTACCTCTAAACAAGGCGAAGGTTCCATTGAGACAGGTACAGCATTTTGAGTTAAATTGCCTGACAAACATTAAAGTAAGTCTACAATACCATTCGGTCATGGCAAATTGACTACATGCATATCCAGGTTGGTGGGCGATTGTAGCATCTTAAGAAGTATGTCCTTGGTGTAGAGAATCGAAGTGAGATCCTTTTTAATGACTGTTAATAAATACATCTAATCAGTCAGTAATGACAGCTTGCTCATTGTATTCACCATTTTTATAGGGTTATAGTTACTGCCCCCATTGCCTTGGAAGCACTGTAAAGATTGGGGGAGTATTTCTTTCATTTAATTCTTCTGGGGCTGGAGCTCATTTATTTAAGTTGTAGAGTTTCAGGCTTGATTGAAATTCAATGTGTAGAGAACTGTTTAGGCTGGTCAACTTATCTAATAAGTCTGAGTTTTCCAGGGAACTGACAAGAGATTTCATTACCATCGCAGGTTTGAAATATTGTAATTCTGACCCTTTTCATTTAGCGGTTTGTCAAAAACATAAATTGAGTCTGAATCTTATTTATTGAACAAGCATCAACAATTGAAGTTGCTGTGTTGATAGGTGCTGTTCTAGTAATTGTTGTGGTCATAATATGAGAAGTCGTAGCTTGAAAAATTGGAAGAGATATGGTGATCGAAACCTCGTTATTTGTTCAGCTTGAATTAGTTAAAGGAGGGACTCAGAGAATTAACAATAGTCTTATCCTGGGGTTTATGGCCGAGTTGCAGGCAGTCCCAACTGCAAGTTTTCTTTGTAGGTTTAAATAGAAGTGAACTTATATTTCCAGTAGATGTTTCAACAGAAAGAATATCTACTAGATAATTAACTGACAGTGTATTTATCCCTGGAGATATTGGATGTTTGCATAGTTGAAGTAATTAGTTGATAGGGAACTTCTGTACCAGAGGCTTCTAATGCAAAGTAATTGCTCAGGGGATTAACTTGCTTTAACCTAAGACCTTTCTTTGCCTGGCATTAAGATCGATTTTTTATAATTGGAGATTTTAGTCACAAGTCACCACAAGTGGATAATAAGTTTTGAAAAGTGTTGAAAATGATGGTGAGATTGATGTTGAAAGCACTTGCTGGAGTGACTTGTTATGCCGGAAAGTGTGTGTTTGGGAATTGGCCGCCAATTTATGGGGAAACAAGTGGCAAAGGAAAAATAGCTAACCAGCCCACCAGAAATGCTATGACCTCTGAGATGATATTCTCATACTGAGGAGCAGGATGGATCTCCCATGCAACCACTGTACTCACACACCACCATGTGTACCCCTTTGCCCCTTGCATGAACCCTGACTCCACCACCATCACCACCGCCAAATGACTTTCAGTACATACCAGCTTCCCACATCTGGGTATAGAGGACCATGCAGTAGGCGCTGCTGCCACAAAGATTAACACAGGAACACCAAACATGCCCAAAGTTCAGTCAACAGAAATAGCAGTAACCTTGCCCATGGCCCGCTGTGGGGAAGCAAGTACCTGCTGAGATAGTTGGCGACGGAGTGAGTCAGCAGGTGGTAGGGGGCTTCGTAATTGTCAGGACTCTACCAAGTTACTCCGGGTTAAGCACAGGTTCATTTAAGAATTTGATTGTGGTTCTACCTGCAAGAGATTGTGGCTGCTGATTAACCAGGGCTCTCACCCAATTTCCCACAAGGTCCATCTGTCTTTTCATAAGACATCAGGATCTATTGTAGGAAACATCGGATCGAAGGGTTTGGTTTGAGTAATGTTCTGAATAACTCTGTATTTCACAAGTAATAATAAGATAAATTACTTTCCCACCAATGAAGATATCCCTCTGAAAATCATGGACCAGCAAGATCTTGAGTTTGCTTTCTTACTGCTAGACCTCAAGAAGAAAGAGAGTGACTGGGAGGCACATGTACACCCACACCCTCCGCCCATTTCTACCTAAAGACAATATCAGTATGGAACCTAAAGACCTTCATTCGTCTTTGGCATAGTTTAATTTGGAACAGATTGAGAGCTGGTACCCAAAGCCCTTATCAGAAGCCTGTGGCCGGTGCAATTAAATGTTGACGTGCCCAATACCAAGCCTGCACAGTCTTTAATCCCTTCATCACCAGTTGCGCCCGTGCAGGTAAGAACTGTGGGGCCCGGTGGGGAGCACGTGGGAATTTCGACGTAGGATGACGAGGGAAAATGAATTATCTATTTAGTTTTCCCTCCTCATTGTCCTTCGAAATTCCCCCACGGGCCCCACCGCCCTACCACTCTTACCTGCCCGGGCCGCGGCTGCGTCATCACTCTTAAATCCGCCACCAACAGCACCTGCCTCTTGATCTCAGTTTTGCAGATTCCTGCTTTCTCGCATAGTGAGGGGTTTTCCGTCTTTCTTTTTCTCCGTCTTTTCGCTTTTTAAGCACTGGTCACTGAATGATAAAATATGGCATGTGCCTGTCCTGGGTTTAGAAGTGGTCGCAACACCAGTCCCCACAGCTTTGTCTGTGGCATTAACCCACACGCATATGTTAGCTGTCAGGGGAACATATAAAATACAAGCGCATACCAACACAATACAACGTATGTAAATGGACGCAAGATATGCACGCTGGGTGAAAAGAGGCATTCTTGGCACTCTTGGGTCAGACTCCACAGATAATCAGGGGGCTGAGGGGGACAAGACCTGATCTCCCACAGGACTTACCTTCAGTTACATTTAGTACCCTTCAAGATGACTTTCTCTGTACCATGACTTATGTTATTTGCAAGCACGTGTTCCGTCATCTTAATACGGAGGCAAAGATAGCACTCTCACGTGCCCCAAAATCAAAATTATCAGTCCTGGAGTTCCCTGTATGTTTGTAAACAACCGAGTGCCTTTCACACAATTTGGCACAAGCATTACTTATCGGCATTACCTATTTTCCGTGACCAATGGCACAGACATCAGCGAGCCCTGATTGAGATATACGAATTGTAGCATATTTGCTAACTGATCAAATTTTTTTTTAGCTATTTTCAGTTTTGTAAAGAAAATGGCACCCATGTAGAGATTGCTTTGTGCTTATAAGAGAATCATGCAGTTCACCTAAACCACTGATACTGGACCTGTATGAGTCAACCATCTTTAAAGAATGGCAAACGTGTGCATTGCTAAAACAGCTACTGACATTTAGTCTATGCCTTTCCATATTTAATGTGATTTGCAGTATGGACATAAAGGAATGTTGCATCACTAGCATTAATGAAGTTTGGTGAATGCAACTGCTTCTTGCAGATCTGGCGTCTTGTGGTTTAAATAAATGAGATAGCAAAAAAACCACGACCCAGTCTGGACAGAGTCCCGGAAGTGAGGTTTGGCAGGTATTGTTCCTATCCACTTGTGTCTGCTGCAGTTGTACCAGATGTGGTGATTGCTCTTCTGAGACAGAGGAAGCAGATCTTTGGCTGACGGCCCTCCCAGCTTCCGAAACGAACGAAAAGAATGCGTAGGAGTTTTCCTTTGGATTAATTGAAAGTTAATGTTGGGTATATAAAGGATTTTTCTCCTGCCACTTATTGGTTCCATGTTCTTCTTTTCTCTTTACAGCCAGAGAAGAAATGTAAAATATTTTTTTGTTGAAGCGTACACTTTCTGTGGATTTTGAATTCCGCCCGATGACGAAGACAGCAACAAATGTTTTTATCATCAAGTAAAGGAAGATAGAATCAAAACAACAAATAAACAGCTCGCATATATTCTCTGTATTCTTGAAAATAAAGTTTCATTCTTTACGTATTAGAGGGATCAAGATTCTCTAAATATTAGAGCTCATTGACTCTGAGGTGTCTAAGTGATGCCAGCATCAGATAGATTTGAATATGGCAGCGTGGGCTCAGGATAGCTACTAACTACCGCGTCTACCTCTTGACTAATGGGTTACTACAGGGAAGACACTCCCCCCTCCCCCCCCCCCTACTGAACCATGAAGTTCAGATTCACCCCACATTAGGGGGTCATTGCTGATCAACATCACATAGGTAAAAGGATCGTTGTAGCTTTCACCCCCATCTGGAGAATGCCACAGGAAGCCCTCGATCACTGCAGGAGTGTGACCTCGAGAGAGGGAGTCTGTCTCCCCGAGTGTAGCCACTAAGTCTGCGTGCAAATGTTTCGCCTGACTGGGACCGGAGCTGCTGTGAGCACCCATGGAAGGGGTGCACTCCAGAACCATGAAAGTGTCACTCCTGTCAGTGCAGGTAAGGCTTGTTTGAGACCTGATGGCCCGGAGTGAGCTTGCTGCTAAATCAAACTTGTTTGCGCTGGACGACTGTTGACTGTAAATCAAAGATGTAGTGGACTCTTGAGACTTGAACAGCCACTGGCACATACCGTGGATGATATTAATAGGGAATGGGGTATAACGACAATTGCTAACGAGAGGAGTGAGCGGGACAAGGAATAACCAGAGAGACACTAGAGCCCCGACCACAGAGGAGCACTGTGAAATTGTTTGTGAATGTCACGTTCTTCCTTTGTGTGGTTTGCGGTAGAAATAAAATACTTCTCTTTTTCATATAAGTGATTATTTGTCTGGACAATGATTTATTGCTGCTGGTGCATGCATTTTTATTTGTCAACCTGTGTTAACAAATCTGTAAAGCAAAACCAAAAGGGATGATGGACGGAGTGTTGAACATTGCAAGCACTCACCCCCAGTCAACTGATCTGGGTTTAATCCATCATCATTCTTTAGCTCACTCCGCCATCCCAGTTCAGACATGGCTATATGCAAATCAGTCTGACCTTGTGCCTCATGGGAACAGTCCAGCCCGAACTGCCAAGACATGTCTTCCCTGGACCGGAAACAAGCATCCTGGGATCGGTTTCTGGCTAATCATCCGTCATCAGCCGGGCTAGCTTGAATCCAGTGGCAAAGTGAGCAAGGGACCCACATCTGGGCATACCCTGCCAACTTAGGGCCAACAAAGCAAATCCAAAGGGGATGATGGACGGAGTGTTGAACATTGCAAGCACTCACCCCCAGTCAACTGATCTGGGTTTAATCCAGCATCCCGTCCATCATCCCCTTAGGTTTAGGTTTAGATATACAAATTTGGATTTCCTTTAATAGCTAGAAAATTACTGAACGGATTTACACTAAATAACAATAAGGACAATCCGTGGACCAAAAGCTGACTTTCTGCCAAATCTGGTGTATTTCTGTCCAGCAGTTCAGGCTGCAGCCGTGTCTAATGAGTCTATGGGAATTAACATGGGAAACGCCCTTTTTTGACCCCCGTGTTTCTCAGCCCCCGATTGACAGATCACCCCAAAACTTTCCATGCACAACATGAATCACCTGGGCACGTTTTTGGGAACATTTCGTGAAGATTCATCATACGTCGCTAAGGTTATAAGCAAGTAAAAAACACTTTTGTTATGAAAACATGGTCCTAACTATAGCTACTTACTAGCAAATAAATATATACATCAGAAAAAAATATATAAATATATATATATATATATATATATATATATATATATATATATATATCTAGGCTCCTGTTACACCACAACACGAGTCACTCTTACAAGCGGGTGCTGTAACGCGGTGGTGTCCGCGTGTACAAATAGCGGCTCCAATTTCCTCTGAGATACCCAGCCGGGTTTCGAAGAAAATACAGCACTCACGGGTAATTCAGCATTCAGCAAAGGATTTTATTACAAAACAAACGCGTTTCGGGAATGAGATCCCTTTGTCAGTGTTCACATCAGAAAACGCTATGCGGCATCATTATCAATGTTTGTGAGGATCATCAAAACAAACAATGTACTATAGCGGTCAATTCATTTTGCGCGCCATCTTTGAGTGTGTTATACTTTCCCAGTTTATCATAGAAATGTTGTAAAATAGACTGTTACACCGTCAGTTCACGCTGTGTATCGGCAACATTGCTATAATGATAAAAATTCATACTTTGCAAGCTAGTGGACACAATTCATCCAGATTTCAAAATTCTGAGAAACAAATAACGTCGCGTTGGACCAAGATACTGTTTTGGAAGGATATTGAAGATTACGATACACGTAATGATGATGACGTTGTGGTCCTCACAAACATTGATAATGGTGCCGCATAGCGTTTTCTGATGTGAACACTGACGAAGGGATCTCATTCCCGAAACGCGTTTGTTTTGTAATAAAATCCTTTGCTGAATGCTGAATTACCCGTGAGTGCTGTATTTTCGTCGAAACTCGGCTGGGTATCTCAGAGGAAATTGGAATATATATATATATATATATATATATATATATTCTGCTTTGTATCACAAGCCCAAGAGGAAGAAGCGGACAGCTTTGAAATGCGTAGGCTTGAAAGGAATAATTACGTGAGAAATGAAATCTTCATCGCGGCAATAAAGTGGCTGTTCACTTACCTGTTTGTGGAGTGCTCAAGCTGCAGGAGCGTTTTGGAGGATATATATATAGCAGCATCAGAATACCTCATGAATGACATCCAGATGCGTTTCAGGCTTCCACGCACTTGTTCACAGGCTAGGCACAGAGTCAACAGCTAGGACTGCAGACAGATATTTATATTTATATTTCAAAGACGCCCCGCCCCAACGGGCCTCCGAGCACTATGGTATTTGTAGTGCTGCAAAATAAAAATCAAAATATGTCTATACGTATATATATATATATATATATATATATATATATATATATATATATATATATATAATATATAATATATATATATATTCATTGAAAAATACATAGGTTTCAGGGGTGTTATAGTTAGCTAGACATTTCACTCATACAAAACCATTGAAACTCCTCCGTTATAGTTAGTTGTACTAACTGTAACTCTCGCGCCCACAATCCACTGGTGATGATGTCACATATTACATCATTCATGACATGGTCAGTGACAGCACTGATGACATCACTGATGACACCTCAAATGACATCACTGATGACAGCACTGATGATATCATCCAGTGAATGTGGTTTGGTTTGTTATTTAAATATGTATTATATATATACCAATCTGCATTGAAGAATCAGTGGATATATAAATATCTGGATGGAGGATTTAGTAGATTTAGTAACTGCGTGATTGAATGTTTACATGACTAAGTCATAGTGTCTCACTAAATATATTGGATAGTGACTAAACTGTGTGACTATCTGTATTACTTTGTCAGTTGTTGTGTAAACTGCTGCACCAGTTGCTTACTAGCTACGTGAAAGTTTATATTAGTTATTGATTAGTTAATTGACTATTTGTATGGGGAGTGAATGTGTGTGGTTCAGTGGGGGATCTGCAACTGCCCAAAGATATGTGAAGAGTTAATTTAGTAGGTATATGAAGTTAAGACTACATGTTAATACTTGTTTGGGTGAGTGATTATCTTCAATGCTGTGGTGATGAGCAAATATATTTCTCAATGGTACATGCCCAACAAAGTAGAAAAAAATAAAAGGCAGCGTATGTGACAGTTGTTGTATATAAATGAGTATTCATAAGACTCAGTGATTGCATGAGTGACTGTATGGATAACTGTATACTTTTAATAGTGATTTCATAACACACTAAGTATGAGTTAGTATCTATATGAATAACTAAAGTGCTATTGTATAAGTGTGTAGCTGACTAAATGTAAATATGATACATTGTTTGCAAAAGTGAGTAGGATGACTGCATAAGTGAATAGGATGTGTGCTGGTGTGTAATGATAATATAGGTGTATAAGTATATTTGATAGTGTTCTATTGATCATTGATAACATGTATGAGTAAATCTATAGTTAATTGATTAGATGTGTGTGTAGATCTAGGAATCACTGAGTGGGTTTTTAGATACTTGTATTGCTGTGTCAATGGATTCAAATATGGTACTCTGTATTTTACAGTGAGTGATAAAAGGTTATAGTACTGTATGATGAGGTGTATCTGATTGTCACCATCCCATCAGTGATGTAATTTGAAATGTCATCAGTGATGTCCCTGACCACGTCATGAATGATGTAATATGTGACATCATCACTAGTGGATTGCGGGCGCGAGAGTTACAGTTAGTAAAACTAACTATAACGGAGGAAATTCAATGGTTTTGTATGAGTGAAATGTCCAGCTAACTATAACACCCCTGAAACCTCTGGTTTTTTCAATGAATTTCTAAGGTTTTTAAGGATAATTCCTAACTATAACCTGCTTGAACCCTATTGTTTTTTCAGTGAATTTCAAAGGTTTTTTAAATGACAATTCCTAATTATAATGTTTACCACTTCCCCATAATTTCAACAAGATGCCAAATCTGCAATGCTACCTAAAAAAATAGTCAATAGTTCCACTTACCACTAACAAATTAACATCAACATTTAACTAGTGTAAGGACGACGACTATGTACTGCTTGAATTACATCCAACTCACACCCATATTTAAAGAGGAATATGTGATAGAGGTACTAATTATACCCTTCCGATATCCAACAAAATGACAATACCCAACGCCACCACCAGTACAATCACCCCCCCTGAACCCTCCCCCTCTACTACCTCAGAGGCAGCGCAAAACAGGATAGCCACGCTTCCCAAAATAATATATCCCCTCAACAGCAGATTAGCTCAATGTTAAGAGATGTGGCAACCAACTATGTATAAGGGAAGGAACTCGCGCATCAACAATAATGTACACGATGCTAACACTACCGGTGATATGCTATACACAACTCACTACACAACTCACTACACAAACCAAAAACTTTTCCCTGTGTAGATACACTAGTGAACTGCATAGTGGATGCAACCATATTATCTCAGACACTGGGGAATATTTTGGTCATGTAGCAGTGTTGACTCACCCCCCCTTTAAGCAGAAGCAGAGTAGGCTGGTCCAACGTATGCAACGTCAGCGTAAGACTATAAATAATCAGCCTACGTCTTGGGCGTGGTTCACTTCTGCAAAGAAAAGAGACTCCGCCACAGCGAAGGTCCTCACCCTGCCATGTGGCTGCCGCCATGACCATGTGCCGCCTCGATACAGACCCATTGCAAACAGCACCCTAGACTTATGTCTGTATCGACTACTGCCTTCAATCTACACTGCGGACAGCAGGGTTCACAACTTGAATTCAGATTTGGATCTACACTACGGACAGCATTGAAGTTAGCCTTGATTTATGTAAGGCAGAGACAATTCTACTCTTTGTCCTCAGACTGTGTTAAAATAAGTGATAAAACTTCTTCGGCGATATCTGTGCTGACTACTGCCTTTGATCTACAGTGCAGTCAATCGAGTTTACAACGTGATACCAGTGGCGCATCAGCACTACAGACAACATTGAATTCAGTCTTGATTTATTTAAGGCAAAGACAATTGTACTATGTCCTCCGATTTTGTTAAAGTATGTCACAAAAAAGCATTTCTCGATGTCTGTGTCAACTGCTGCCTTCCATCTACACTGCGGACAGCAGGGTTCACAACTTGAATTCAGCTTTGGATCTACACTATGGACAGCATTGAATCAAGCCTTGCTTTATTTAAGGTAGAGACAATTGTACTCTATGTCTTCCGATTTTGTAAAGGGATGTGACAAAAAGCATTTGTCTATAACTGTGCTGAATACTGCCTTCGATCTACACTACGGACAGCAGGGTTCACAACTTGAATTCAGCTTTGCATCTACACTACAGACAGCATTGAAGTTAGCCTTGATTTATGTAAAGCAGAGACAATTTTGTTAAATGATGCGACAAAAAATATTCCTCAATGTCTGTACTGAGTATTGCCTTCAAATGTACACTGCGATAAACAGAGTTCACCACTTTATACCAGAAGCGCATCAGCACTACATACAACATTGAATTCATTCTCGATTTATTTAAGGCAGAGCCAATTGTACTGTATCCTCAGATTTTGTTAAGGTATGTGACAAAAAAGCATTTCTCGATGTCTGTGTCAACTAGTGCCTTCGATCTACACTGCGGACAGCAAGGTTCACAACTTGAATTCAGCTTTCCATCTACACTACAGACAGCATTCAAGCTAGCCTTGATTTATGTAAGGCAGAAATAATTGTACTGTATGTGTTCAGATTTTGTTAAGTGACAAAAATCATTTGTCAATATCTCTGATGACTACTGCCTTCGATCTACAGTGCGAACAGCAGGGTTCACAACTTGAATTCAGCTTTGAATCTATACTACGAACAGCATGAAATGTAGCCTTGATTTTTTTAAGGTAGAGCTAATTGTACTTTATGTCCTCAGATTTTGTTAAATTATACTACAAAAATAATTTCTTGATGTCAGTGAGGACTACTGCCTTTGATCTACATTGTGAGGACTCACGATTCAGGTAGAATGGCGATTGTACATGACGCATTTCAGTAGACAAGAGACATTATACCACTGCGACCCCCCTCCCGAACCACGAATCATCGCAGGGTGCGCACACGCGGCGTTCTTTCGGTATCACTAACTCACTGCACCACAAGTCTTCTCCCCGTAGCCTTATTAAGGCAGAATTCGCTAGGCAAAAAACATTGATCCCAGTGCAGCCCCCCTGCACTACGTATTATCGCAGGATACGTACAAGCTCAGCTCGAAAGATACTACTAACTCGGTGCACCATAAATCATCGAAAAGAAGAGTGAACAGTTTTATGTGACAGTGAGACATACTGTCTCTTTTAAATGGAATTCATGCAGAATCCAGTCCAAAAAAAACACATTACTCCAATTACTGTGCCCCCCCGACCACGCATCATCGCAGGATACGTATACGCTAAACACCAAAGGCACTAGTAACTCAGCGCATGAAAAATCATTGTCACGTGTCGTTACTAAGACTAAATTCACAAGACAAAAAACATTACTATCAGTACAGCCAACCCTGAACACGCATCATTGCAGGCTCCACAGAACCTTGTTGTTTCAGGTACCGCGAACTCAGTGCAAACCAAACTAAGTATAACACCTATCAAACCTATACAATATCCATTTAGTATGCTTCCTTCAAAAACTTCTTTTATATCACTTATAGATTTAGTTGAATAATAAAATTCACGCTGCAAGTACAAAGACACACTTAATGTCAGTCTACACTGCGGACAGCACAGGTCACAATTTGAACTATAATGTCCCTGAAACATACATATTTCAACAATGTATTCTGTACATGTTCTATCTTTCATTTCAATCATGATTACAGATGATGCAGTCCCCCCTAAGATCTACACTGCGGACAGCAGGGTTTACAACTTAAACTCAGCTTTGCATCTACACTATAGATAGTAGGGAATTCAGCCTTGGTTTACTTAATGCAGAGACAATTATGCTGTATGTATTCGGATTTTGTCAAAATAAGTGAAAAAAAGCATTCTTCTGTAACTGTGCTGACTAGTGGCTTTAATGTACACTGCGGACAGTAGGGTTCACTACTTGAATTCAGCTTTGTATCGACACTACAGACAGTAGGGAATTTAGCCTTGATTTATTTAAGGCACAGACAAAAAAATACTCTTGTGGCACTGCTAGTATGCGCATGCACCTTTAATCCCTGCATCCTGTGAACTATGTTCACAAAGAATGTAGAACACAGTGCCAAAATGTACCTCCACCACCGGCAATACCAAGTACCTCTGGGGCATCACCTTCAACATCGCCACAGACATATGTCCCCATTTTGAGAAAGTTAGAATGTACTGCATGAAAGGCAATCGGATAATTTGTTATGGGGAGCAATCAGGAAATCTAGTTTGCAGAGCAATTGATAACCATCCATGATAGTTTTTTTTCCCCCTCAAAGTTCATGCAGTCCAGTAGGCAACAGTCAATGTATGGAGTACAGACTGCTCGAACCACGCATCATCGCAGAGTGAGCACACGCTGAGTACCAGACGTACCACTAACTCAGTGCACCATAAATAATCGCCACATGGCCTTATTAAGGCATAATTCAGTTGCCAAAAGACATTCTTACCAGGGCGTTCTGCCTGAACCACGCATCATCGCAGGCTCCACACAAACCAACCCTACCTTAGTGCACCACAACTCATGAACCCTTTACGATAGAATCTTCTGTGTATTATTTCACATATAGTGCTCCTACCTTTGTACAGCAGAAGTCAGAAACTGTTTATGATTGAATATCTGTGTATGATATCATGGTTAGTATTCTACTTGTTACCAACAGCAACGTAATAAAATGGAGTCGAGCACACGTGCCCGTACCCACTTCAACTATCTATCTGTGTCTGTGTACTCATTAAGTTTGTAAAATGCTGCTCCTGCACCCTATCACATTATATTGTGCTGTAAACAGCGTATGTAACCATCTTATCTCTGCCAATAACAAAAACTTTGATTATATAACTTTCTTTCGCTCATTCTACAAATACGAAAGTACAAAGTGGATCATTACAATACTGCAATGAAACTGTATAGTCAATTTATAAATGTGTACTATTTTTTTTTTTTTTTTTTTGTTAGCATATTTGTATAGCGCGAAGTCGACCTAAAACTATATCAACAATTACATGACCACCGTATTTACAGTACATTTTAAGGCACGCGTTGATTACGTCATTACTCTACAATAACAGGATGTGGACGCGACTCCGAGCCTTGAACAATGATTTCGAGCACCAAGTTCGACAGTATACCTGAATGACCACATACGTATATATATTATCTGTCCTTCATGTGCCAAAAACTGCAACCTAAACCTTTCACAGCCCTGTATTACTACAGCTAAAACAGTCTACTGAATGTACAACAAACATTCATATTCGCAGAAATGCGTCATGTCCACCATCTTTTATGTGTGCAACTATGGATGACTATAGGGTCAGTGATACCCCGTACCTTCCATGTTAGCCGCATTGTGGGACTTTACAGACATAATGACACATTTGCGTGTAAGACCCGGGTGACGGCAGCACTACAACACGGACACCCAAATCAATAGATTTTTCATATAGCTCATGACAGAACCACACCCATAGCTCCGGAGTCATCGTTCACAGCCTCGTGCAGCATCTGCATATGTCAGTCCAGCCCACTTCGCTTACGCTTCCAGGAAAACACAACAATGGTACGTACATGGCCCAGATTTCCATTGTAGTGATTTCTTACTTCCAGGTCTAGTTGTCAGAACGGCAAACACACACTCCCTCATGGCTAGTATACACCCACACCACACCCATCCAGCACATACGTCACTACACACGTGACCCTACCAATAAAAAAGGCGGGGTGCACATGCTCTACGCCATTTTAGAGTTGCTCCCATCGCAAGCGCTGTGATGACCCATCCTAGTGGTTCGGACGCCTCATGTAGGCCTGAACTACCGAACAGGGGGGCCCACTACCACGTGCGTGGCCTCTTTGGTCAGTGAGTTAGTGATACCACAAGGACTGAGCGGGTGAGGAACCTGCGATGAAGATAAGTGCATGAGTATGTTCTTTTCCATAGTGATATCAAGACTCAGCACCAAATGTGAGACTTCTTGGTAGCAGAGCATGACTGCATGATGTAGAACGTACCCTGTTCGCGAAAAGAAGAGCAGTGATGCCTGGGTGCGCCGCAGACGGAGTAGATGGGGTGCAGCAGACTGGATACAAAAAGGCGACGCAGCGAGTTAGGCTTACGCAGTCCTATATACCGTATCTTATGGCATTTGTATTTTTTTTCCAATAGCAGGAACGTTTTTATAATCTGTTAAATGTCCGTCGCTCGTGATGATCGAAACCACGTTTTTCACTGCGGACCACTTGTTTTCACAACTGGATAAAAAATATTACTACTATACTGATTGTTCAAAAATCGAAGCCTATTAAACAAGTTGGAACTGTACAAATAGTTGTTTTTTTAAATGCGGGAGGGAAGGTGTGTGAAAGGGCAATGTAATTTCATTACATTTCCGGAGGCTACATTATGCAATAACTTTTATTGCTTCCCAGGACATGCAGCCCTGGCTTTTGAGAGCATACCTCTCTTTTCGATCTGCCCCGATATCGTCAGTCCTTTTCTTCAACGCGCATCGGTGTTTGCTTCAATAAGGACAACGCACGTACACCAAGCATCTCCTTAAAAAAAACACTATTAGACACGGTCTGCTTCCGGTTACCCGGAGGTGACTCACTTAACAAAATCAGAGCTCAGTGCTCTTTTTGTGACCGCAAGGCTGAAATTTGAAAATAAACAAGACCTGGGTCTGACTCACGCGCCACGCGTTTCCATGGGGACGCGCAGCGCTCAAGTAACGGCCCGGTTTCTGCTCTTTCTCGTACTACGTTATGATCTCTGGCTGCCTTTGTCCCTGTAATTTCGTGCTTTTTTGACTATCAATCTTAATGAAAGCGCTTCCACGTTTAGCGCTTAATTGAGTAAGAGCACTTCCCCTTTCAGTGGTTTAAAAAAAAAAAAGGGGAAAGAACAAGTTTTGTTTTTTGACATATATATATATTATACTTTGAATACACTATGTCCCAGGAGGACTCTCTCTCTAATAATGAACCCCACCTTCCTCAAGCCTCACTTATGAATCTTTTTGAGAGGCAATTGAAGTCATCCCTTAAAGAAGCTGTGGAAGCAGCACTTAGAAAAAGAAAAAGGGACACCTCTGGTGAACAAACAGCGCTTTCTTCGGATGATGAGGTGGACACACTCCCCTCTATGGGCGGTAAGGCAGTAAAAAAGACTAAGCAAAAAAATAGTGAGCCTCAATGTATCCCACGGGCCACCAGCGACATGGTTTTATCTATTGGTAGACTTTGCGCTACAAATGACATGGGTGCCCCGAGCGGCACAAAAAGGTGGAGCTGCCTTAATGGTGCAAAAAGCACAGGTGCCCCTCGCGGCACAATTGACCTCGTCAATGATGACGACGATTACCTGTCCCCACTTGATTTGGATGAGGAGGCTGATGAGTTCATTTTTGACCCTCAAGAAAAGTTTGAGGATGACCTCCTTGATGAAGACCTGGCTCAGTCTAGTAATAACTCTGACTCTATTAAAGATCCATCAGGCAATGAGATGTTTAATCCATCTAAGATCACCCACCCTAGAGGTTCCAAGTGGTGGCCCTTGGATCATGTCTCTGAATTCATTAAATCCAGGATTAGGAAACCCCTTGAAAGTGATTCACGTAATCTCATGAAATCTGAATGCCCAAGACCCTTTTTGGACAACAAAGCGGGCACAACTCCGAATCTTGACCCTGAGCTTCTGACCTTCTTATTTAAAACTGGGAGAGATCCTCGCAAAGGTCAGGAACGCTGCCTTAATCAGTGTCAAGACAAGCTTTTAGACACCCTTGGCCCTCTGGCTAGGATCCTTGACCTGGCTAAGGAGGCCTCTATGCACGGGACTCCAGTTGACACTGAACTTCTTCGAGGTTGGAGCCATCTGCCTTTTGGGAAATGCTAACGCACATCTTACCTCTGAGAGGAGAAGAACGATACTTATGCGTATGAATCCCAAGTTAGGAGATTTGGCAAACAAAGACATCCAAGGAGACCTGAATGGTCTTCTCTTCGGAGAGACCTTCATCAAAACCCTTGGCCAATATGTCTCGACTTTCTCCGCCTTTAACAAAGCCCAGACAAACATGAGACGCATGTTTGGCGGATGATTTTTTGGAAGGGCCAGCAGGGGAGGATCGGCTGTCGGCCGCGGTTATAACAGATCTTATTACCAACAAAACCAACGTGGTTATTCAAGGAACTTTTTTCCCCAGCTTGGCCACAACAATCGAAACCGAGGCGGAAACAGTTGTGGAAGATTCCAAAATCAGGGACAAGGTAAGGTCTTCTCTTCCTGGTTCTTCCCTCCCAAAGGTAATGAGAAGACTCTCCCTCTTCAGTCACAATTGGTCTTCTATAACAAATGATGCTTGGGTCCTAGAAACTGTAAGAGGTTTCAAAATAGACTTCATTTCCTTTCCCTATCAGACCAAACAACCCAGGGAACTTTCCCCAGACCAAGAACAGTCAAGGTTCGTAGATGCAGAGGTGAATCAAATGTTAGAGAAAGGTGCATTCGCATTGTTCAAAACTCTGGTCCAGGTTTTGAGAGCACAATCTTTTTGGTGAGAAAAAAGAAAAAGGTTGGCGCCCTGTA
Source organism: Lissotriton vulgaris (assembly GCF_964263255.1). NCBI lineage: Eukaryota > Metazoa > Chordata > Amphibia > Caudata > Salamandridae > Lissotriton > Lissotriton vulgaris. The sequence continues at coordinate 51,466,441 of NC_141686.1, read as the reverse complement.
ATAAATCTAAAAGAATTGAACTCCTACCTTGTGTCAGACATTTCAAAATGGAGGGTATACACCTTCTGAAGGATCTCCTCCAAGAAGGAGATTGGCTCATAAAACTGGATCTCAATGACGCATACTTTACAATGCCTATGGATCCAAATTCTCAGAAATACCTACGGTTCATTTGGAGAAACATAACCTACCAATTTCAATGTCTTCCTTTTGGTTGATCATCAGCCCCTTGGTGTTTCACCAAGGTGCTGAGACCTGTAGTCACCTCTTTAAGGAGAAGAGGAGTTTGCCTACTTATCTATCTGGACAACATCTTACTGATGTCTCAGAACAAAGAGGAACTCTTGGCTCACATGAACTGGACTGTGGATCTCTTGGAGAGTCTTGGTTTTATCATCAATGTGGAGAAATCCATTATGAGACCTTCTCGGAACCTGGAATTTCTAGGTTTTCAGGTGAACACACCCTTAACCCAATTGCAACTTCCCAAAAAGAAAGTATCAAAATAAAAAAAGAATTTTCATGTTTTATCCAAGGACCAAGTAAGCTTAAGGGAACTAGCAAGAATAGTGGGTCTTTTATCTTCTTCCATTGAAGCTATCTCTCCAGGCCCACTTCACTACAGGGCCTTACAGAGACTAAAGGCTTCAGGCCTGAAGAAAGGTCTTTAGTACTCGGAAGTAGTTCCCCTGTCCCCGGATGCTCGGGAGGACCTTCTATGGTGGTGCAACAACTTAGACAATTGGAATGGAAAAGCAATATTCGGGAATACCCCGGATCTTACTCTGGAATCCGACGCAAGCAATTTAGACTGGGGTGCCAGGCTTGGGAAGTTGGAAACCGGGGGAAAATGGTCAAAAGAAGAGCTGACCCCTCACATAAATTCTCTGGAGATGTTGGCATGCTTGAATGCCCTTAAGAACTTCAAGTCTATCCTCAAAAACAATGTAGTCCTGATCAAACTAGACAATTTCTCAGCCGTTTCATATATTAATGGACTAGGGGGAGCAAGATCGAAACCTCTAGCAGACCTAGCAGAAAAGATTCGGTATTTCTGTTGGAACCACAAGATTTCTCTGAGAGCAGAATTCATCCCAGGCCACCTAAACACAAGAGCAGACTGGAATTTGAGGTTCCTAAGAGTCTCCAGCGACTGGAAATTAAATCCTTCAGTTTTCCAGAACATTTCAAATCTGTGGGGACCCTTTGAAATAGATCTTTTTGCAAGCAGACTGACCTTTCAGAGAAGTCACTACTTCAGTTGGAGACCAGACCCCTCTAGCATCAGCAGTGGACGGTCTTCTCCAACCTTGGAAGTCCCTGAACTCTTATGCCTTCCCTACTTTTGCCCTAATACAGAGAGTTCTCTTGAAAATTCAAAGAGAAAAATTGACGCACTGTTCTAATTACTCCCTTTTGGAGTTCTCAAATATGGTTCCCAGGGGTGATGGAATTAGCAATAGAGTTTCCTCGCTTTATCCCAGGGAGTTTGGACCTCCTTCAGGGTCCCGACAGAGAGTTACACCCTCTTCTCTTAGAAGACAAAATGGACCTTCTTGCCTGGAAGATTTCAGGGGTTCAAAAAGATACTCAGGCCTTTCAGGAGAGGCTAAAGATCTTTTGGATGAGTCATGGGCGCCAGGAACAAGGAGAAAATACATTAGTTCCTGGAAAAAGTGGTGTGGGTGGTGCTTGGAACGGGATTTGGATCCCCTGGATGCACCTTCTGTAGAAGTAGCACATTTTTTAGCAGATCTTTTTAAATCTGGGCTTTCTTATAGAACAGTTAATTGTTACAGATCTGCAATCTCTGCAGGTCATTCCCTGTCAAATGACTTTTCTATTGGTACTGATCCACTAGTTCGTAGAGTAATGAAAGGAAACAACTTTCAATTAAGTTAGCTACACTTCTTTGCTTAATCTCTTTTAGACGTGTTTCAGATGATAAAGCTTTAGAAATTTGTAATAGAATGTATTCTCCTGATGGTGTATTATTTGAAATTTGGAAAAGAACCAAAACTATGTCAGAAAATATTTTTTATCCTTCCTTTTTTGGACTGTCCTAAACTTTGTGTTGTTAACTGTATGAAGGTGTATGAACAACCAATGAGTGTTTTTAGAACTTTAAAAGAAAATCAATTGCTGATTTCTTTTGTTAAATCCTATCGAGCAATCTCTTCTGCTACAATCTCGAGATGGGTGAGAACTGTTATGTTAGAAGCATAGTATTGACTTATCCAAATTTGGCGCTCACTCTTCACGAGGGGCTATGGCCAGTAAGGTTTTCTGGACTGGTGGTTCTATTTCAAATATCCTCAAAGCAGCGGATTGGTCAAATGCCTCCACTTTTGTTAAATTTTATCTTAAACCTGTAGAACATGGAAGCAATGTAGCTGTACAGAGCTTTAAACTTGCATAATGTAGCCTCCGGTCTTGTAATGAAATGACGATTCTCCAATTATCATACAGAGAGAATCTTGATTTCATTCAAGACAACGGAGGCTGACATTAGCTCTCCCACCACTCCCAGGTGTTTCACTTATTCATTTTTGCTTACATACTTGCTTATTGTCTTTACCATTATTCTACTTTGCATACATGCATTTGGACTCTCCAATTATTTTTCTTTCTTCTATTTCAGAATCTTCATCCTTATAAAGAAGTTATATTTTTTATCTTGGAAGAAGTTGTCTATTCGTTTGCAGCTCCAAGAGGAAGATAGTTGGTTGCCATGGTGCTTTGTTGTTGCTATATGGAATGTTCTTCTATGATGTATTTTGTTACACTTTAAAGGGCTGCATGTCCTCTGTTGTCTTTAATGAAAATCAAGATTCTCTCTGTATGATAAATGGAGAATCGTCATTCTACTCCACATAAAGATAGTAACAATTACCAATCATAACATCTTTCTTTTACTAGCAGTTCTCTGATTGCTGCTACGGGGGAACACTGTAACTATTGTGCTCCTGCATTTGTCCAACTATTAGTGGGTGGAGGGCTTGTTTTAAAAATCGTCCTTGTTTTTAATCTTTTGGCCCTGAACACCTACCTGATTGCGGTGCCTGCTCTTTTGCCCCGGTCCACCGCAGCCTTGTGGCTGATTGCTGTGGAGGGCAGAAACGAGAGCGAGGACCGGAAATCCTCACTTCCGGTAGCCTGCACTGAACCGCCATTTTGGTCGGCGGTCTAGTTGTTCGCGCTGCTCCTGCTACTTATTCAGGGTTGACTCGTGATTACACTGTTTTGACAGCAGTTCTTTGATTGCTGCTACGGGGGAACACTGTAACTATTGTGCTCCTGCATTTGTCCTAATATCAGTAGGTGGAGGGCTTACTTGTTTTAAAATAGTCTTTGTTTTTAATCTTTTGGCCCTGAACACCTACCTGATTGCGCTGCCTGCTCTTTTGCCCCGGTACACTGCAGCCTTGTGATTTATTGCTGTGGAGGGCAGAAACGAGAGCGAGGAACGGAAACCTCTGGCCGAAATTCATCAGGAAGACGCACTTACTCTAGAGAGGCCTTATTAACTTTGCACCATTTAGCTCATCGTGCAATAGCCCCCCATTTCACCCTTTGAGTGGCCCCACTAGCTGCTCGTGCGTCATGTTTGTACTTCCCAAACCCCTCCCCCTTCCTATCCCCCTTGCCATGCCTCCCCAACGTCGGCTAAAAATACTACAGCTGAATGTGAGATCTTTAGTCAAATACCACGCCGAAATATACGACCTCATCACTGATGAAACCCCAGACATATGGCTTAATGATGATTTGGTAGTGGAACCTAATTTGGCTATACCCCCTGACTATTCTATCTGTATGATAAATCGAGAGACCAGGGGAGGCGGCATTGCTGTAATCACCAAATCCTGTTATTCCTGTCTCTTCAATAAGATTACAATAGAGGGATGCGAAGACGCACGCTTCAACATCTCTGTGAGCACCCATCTTACTCTTTCTGGGCTATTCATTTACAGGCCACCGGGACAGGCTACCGGTTTTAAAAATGCTCTTATAGAGACAGTCTGATCACTTGCTGTGGGGACTGCTAATTTTAGCATTTTTGGTGATTTAAATCTCCATTTTGATCTTGCCCAGGACCAGACTATCAGCAGCTTGCTTTCAGATTTATCTCCATTCCAGCTTCATCAAATGGTCGCAAGCCCCACACACACAGGGGGGCATTTGTTAGATCCCTTATTCACAAACATCGAGAGTGCTATGGTGACGACCCCTACCCCGGTGGCCTGGTCCGACTACTTGCTGGTCGAAATGACCCTTCCTATATCAGAACCACTACATAAGAACACTCAACGGTCTGTCTACAAACGATTTTGACGAAAGCTTAGACTCGAGGACTTTCATTCACTTTTAAGAGATGACCCTCTGGGTCCTTTTAACAATGTTGAGGCAGGCTACGAATTGTTCTGCGCCTTGATTACTCAGGCGCTTGACTCCCTCATCCCGGCGACCTTATTTTAAGGGCCGCTCCCAGGAGTCTAGCCCCTGGTATAATGACACCCTGACTCTACTGAGAAAGGCATGTAAAAGAAATGAGCGCGAATGGAGGAAAGATTATGACTCTGGAAAAAAGCATATTATTTGGCTGAACTTAAGTCATATCATAGAGCCATTTGCAAGACTCGGGCGGCCCACTATGCCAATGAGATTAAACTTAGCCCTAACCCTGCCAAATGAATCTTCAAAGTCTTTAAAGATCTTAGTGCTAAGAAAGCCTCGTGCCTACAACCACTTCCGAATTCCATTGTGAAGAACTTGCTTCCTTCTTCGTGGAAAAAGTACGTGCGATCTCCCGGTCTTTTCCTTCTATGACTTCTTCTCGCACCTATACTCCCTTCAGACCAGGGCCGGCCTCTAGCCTTAAGGTTATCCCAGAAATTTCCTCTGAGGAACTAAGTAAGCTGTTTATGAAAATTAAATCTGGCTCCCCTGCTGAACCACTTAAGCCTGCTCAGCTCAAAGAAATCCTCCTCGCTCTGTCTGACGACTCTACGCCAGATAATTAACGCTTCTTTCTCATCCGCCACTGTGCCGGCAAAATGGAAACAGGCCTGGGTCTCTTCCATCCTTAAACCCACATTGGACTCTATGAAACCTGAGAATTTTAGACCTATTTCTCTCCTCCCCTGGGTGGCGAAGGCTGCTGAAGCTCATGCTAATATCATACTTACCAACTTCTTGCTCTCCAATAAAATTCTAGATGCAACGTAACATGGTTTCCGCGACGGTCATAGCACGGAGCCTGCTCTCCTGGCTATGGCGGAACACCTGCGGACCATTCTTGACTCCGGTCAAACGGCGGCACTGATCCTGCTGGATCTCAGTGCCGCCTTTGACACGGTTTCGCATGAGGTTCTGCTTCACCCCCTGGAGGAGGCAGGGATTTCTGACCTGGCCCTCGAATGGTTTAGATCTTTCCTGACTGGAAGATCTTTCCGTGTTTCCACTCCTCCATTTGTATCCCAGGCGCATCCTATTGAGCAGGGTGTCCCCCAGGGCTCGGCATTGAGCCCCACATTGTTCAATCTTTATGTTCAACCACTAGCTGCTGTCTCCAGGCAGTGGGACCTTACTATGGTGTCATATGTGGATGACACGCAGCTGGTGGTTGCTTTAACGGATGGCTCGAACCTGAATGTCTCCAAGTTTGAAAGTGGCCTTACGGCTGTGGCAGATTTGATGACGTCTAATTGCTTGCAATTAAATGCAAACAAAACAGAAGTGTTGCTAGTCAGTAAGAACACTGACCTATGGGGTGACCATTGGTGGCCTAATGCCCTGGGCAAAACCCCCAAACCTAGGAATGAAGTCAAGAACTTGTGGGTATGGATGGACACTTCTCTTAGTTTCTGCTTCCACACTAAAAAAGTAGCTGCCACCTGCTTCGGCATTTTATGAGATATTAAACCTGCATCTACCAGACAGCTGATAATTCAGTCTACTATTCTCTCTCGCCTGGACTACACTAGCTCCCTGCTTCTGGGGGCTAATCAAGCTGAGATCACCCGGATGCAGCGTATCCAAAACGCAGCAGCCAGAGCCTTAGTTGGCCTTCCCCGGTTCTGCTCCACCGCCGATACCATTCGGAGGCTTTATTGGCTCCCTATGTCACAGCGGATCCAGTTTAAGATGCTATGTCTGTCTATTAAAATTCTGAAATTGGCTATTCCTGAAATGCTCGGTAACCTATTGATCCCGTATGTCCCTTCCCGTGCATTACGTTTTTCAGGTCAGCATTTAGTTACGGTGCCTCGGGTAAAACGCTGCCGGGCGGGAGGCCGCTCCTTCCGCTATCTGGCAGCAAAATTGTGGAATTCATTATCGGTCCACATACGAGAACTAGACGACCTGTTGGCTTTCAGGAAGGCAGTTAAAACTTACCTTTTTCCCTTAAAAAAATAAGTTCTTGCTGGAATTTGTCTTACTGGGCTTCACCGTAGTTTGCTGTTCTTCTAGCTGCTGAAAGCGCCGGGACGCCTCTTTGCTGGGGCAGCTGAGCACTATACAAGTAGTTAAAACATAACATAACATAACATAACATAACTATCTTTTAGATGTAGAGCTTCAGGGTGCATTATGACCCGGCATGTGGTGAAAGACACACTGGTGACAGAAAGGTGAGCTGTGAATATTCTTTTCAGTCACTCTTTCACTTCCTCTCTGTTTTGATAAAGAAATGACGCACAATGTTATCTTCCTTTTTCTCTAACAGGCTGTGTTTCACAAATTGGTATCTTCCCTCCAACACCTCCAAAGCTCAACGTTCAAGGAGTCTGCGATGATGCGTGGCCATCGTAACAACTTCTGAGAAGGCTGCTTTAACATGTGGTGCACCCTCTTTGAATCACGTGAGCAAAGAATATTGTTTCCAAAGCAACGAGAAGTCACCTGTGGGCGGAGAGAGTGGGTAGTGTGCAGCAGCTTGACTGTGTAGGAATGTACAATTACCTCCGAGCAGTGAGAATAGATAAGTTTTAAGTCTGAGGGGCAGATTTACAAGCCCCTTGTGCCGCTTTTGCGTCACTTTTAACATGGGAAAAGCGATGCAAAAGTGGAGCAAGAAGCTTGTAAATCTGCCCCTGAGTGCGCAAGAAAAGGCACTCACCTTCAGACTCTGGGAGTCAATGGGGTGCAACAGTCTAGGTATGCAGTAATGAGAACTCACCGCTATGCAGTGGGAGTGCATGGGGTATAGTACTTTGGGAGAAAAAGAGTGCACAGACACCTCCTTGCAGTGGAAGTTGATGTAATACAGTATCCTGAGTGTGCAAAGACATAAAGTAGAAATATACTTGTGCAGTTGTATGTACTCTGCTCTCACTAACTCTATACTATCTTTCAGATCAGTAAACTTGAGGGTGCACTATGAACCGGCACGTGCTTGGACACACAGCTGAGGCAAAAAGGTGAGCTACGAAGATTTTCTCCAGTATTAACACTACCTCTCCTGCTCCAGCTATTACTTTCTCTCTCTCACACTTTTAATGTTGTTTTTTCTCTCTTTCTCTCTCTCACTCTCTCTCACATTGTTTCTCTTTCTCTTTTAAAGTTATGGACGCTGCTGTCCACTCTGCCGATAAAAAAATCAAGGCTTAATTTAATACAGTCTGCAGTGTAGAACCAAAGCAAAAATCAAGTTGTGAACTCTGTTTGCCACAGTGTTTACACATGGTAAGCAGAGCGGCCTAGATACACAATGCCTACGATTAAAATGCGTTCAAAATAAACAATATTGTCCTGCATAATGACGTGATCTCTCACCTAATTCTGTCTCATCTCTGAATCATTTTAAAGACCTGTTGGTCCATACTGTAAATCTGACACAGTAGGCACTTCCATACAAACACCTCTTCAACGCGGGCCTGTAAGAGAGGTGAAATGTATCAGGCACACTGCAGACGTGCAAATAACTAAATATTGCCAAGTGTTACCTTAATTTGTGATCTTTGACCTCATTCAGTCACATCGATCTAATTTTAAACACGTATTTTCCTTTTTGTTTTGCAGGTTACCTACCCTCCTTCTATTACAGTCCATTTCAAATTTTGTTATTATATTGTTATGTTAAAGTTATGTTTCTAGTTATTTATTACATTGTTATCTTAAAGTTACGTTTCCAGTTATTTATTGTTGTTTTAATAAAAGTTAATTTAAAAAAGTATATATGTCTTCTTTTTCTGACAACATTTCACTATTATTTAGTGTGATAATCCAATGCTTAGAAAACATTAAACAATTAAAATGAGAAATGATGTTTATAACTAGAAGTATAATGCTGAGGCTAACTCTTTACCAGTTCTTTACCAGAGTCTGTAGCTGCGATTAACGGTTCCTATGGAAAATTTTAAAAACTCCAGCACAGTAACTGTTTGGGTTAGCAACATTGTGTGGTGAACTTGTAACCTGTATGCTCACTTAAGTGTTCCATGAACTGTTACTATGGTAACAGGCAGTAAGCAGTTTTGGGGTAGGGTTGAAAGGTACTGGCTGTACAGAAACCGTTATATTTACCCAGGATCCTCTACATGACAGACAGGAAAGCAAACTAAGGAAGAACACTGTGTAGCATATTTACAAGCCCTTGCGCCACTTTTGGGTCACTTTTCCCATGTTAAAAGTGATGCAATAGTGACGCAAGGGACTTGTAAATGTGCCCCTATGTACATTACGAGCAAAAGAACTACACAACTCTTCGAATTCTTTATTGATCACAATTAGACAGTGTTGCTTCACTATTCACAATGCACTTCACTAAATACTTTGTGCCTATTTAAATGGGAGACGGGATTGTCGACATTACAAAACTTAAGGGCATATTTACAAGGACGCATTAAAATTGTCGCCGCTTTAACGGCTGCAAACTACAACTAAAACAGCGATAATGGACTTCAAAATCCTTTGTTATCTTACCGGAAGATTTTTTCAACATTGCTGTTTGCTATGCAAGAGTGAGAGCTGAGGCTCTTACCCTGCCATAGCAAACTTGGGGGCATATTATCAAGGACAGCGTTAACATGTTCTGGTGTAAACCTGGGCTTCTATTTGAATTCTCACACATTCTCAAAAGCCTATTATCAAGCCATTAGATGGAGATGAGTTCAGCCGGTGGCAGTGGCTGACTCAATCCGCTACGCTGGTGCTTCTAATTTACATGCACTGGGAGCGCTGATTCATTAGCGTTTTAAACTTGGCGATTACTGCTAATTTTATTGTGTCAGTGTATTGTTGGACTTATTTTTAAAACTGTGCCTCACCTGTAGGCTGATACTGCTTGTTTCTGGGCACTTTGAATCGAACTCCCGCCCCGGTCCGCCGCGTCCATCTTGGGCGTTTGTTTGCGGAGGGTGGAGGAGGAGCCCAACACATCCGGGCTCAGGGCTGCTTGCTCAGCGCTCTAGTCGCGCTGTACTCTTTAGCAAATAAAACCCCTGCTTCTAGCGCACTCGCGTTGTGGAGATGAGTTCAGCCGGTGGCAGTGGCTGACTCGATCCGCTTCGCTGGTGTTTCTAATTTACATGCACTGGGAGCGCTGATTCATTAGCGTTTTAAACTTGGCGATTACTGCTAATTTTATTGTGTCAGTGTATTGTTGGACTTATTTTTAAAACTGTGCCTCACCTGTAGGCTGATACTGCTTGTTTCTGGGCACTTTGAATCGAACTCCCGCCCCGGTCCGCCGCGTCCATCTTGGGCGTTTGTTTGCGGAGGGTGGAGGAGGAGCCCAACACATCCGGGCTCAGGGCTGCTTGCTCAGCGCTCTAGTCGCCCCTACCTCTCCCATAAATGTGTAGAGGGCCGCGACCGCGCAGCGGACGCGTGCAGCGGGCGCGCCGGATGCGAGCCGAAGTCGAGCCAAAGTCCAGCCCGTCTGCGCCCGTCCGCGGCCGGCCGGGGCGCGGGGCGACGACTCTTGGCCATTCTACATCCCACAGTATACGGTACGCTAGACAGGAGCTATTAGATCTCCGTCCGGGAGTCACTCTATCCTGTTCTCACACCATGGAGGCGCTGTCTTTGCACTGCTGCCCCTCATGCTCCTTCACGCCAAATGAGCCACCCATTAGGACAGGCTCTATAATGCAGACTAAGGCGGGTTTGATTAACTGCCGCTCTCTTGGCAAACATGGTATACAAATACATCAACTATTGGAGGATGATGGCTTTGATATGATGTTTTTTACGGAGACTTGGCTAGGGGAATTTTCCGACCCGGACATCATCGAAGCCATGCCTTCTGGCTACTCCCTATCCAGACTTGATAGGAAGGATGGCAGGGGAGGTGGAATTGCTATTGCCACTAAAACTCCCATGCAATGCTCCCTATCGCCTCTGATCATAGATCACTGTGAAGCTGGATTTTTTACCATCACGATAAACCCCCAATTCTCCATTTCTGGCATTCTCGTGTACAGACCTCCCGGGAGACTGTATGATTTCACATCCAGCCTTCTAGAAAACACCGCTCACCTTGCTATTAGGAAGAATAATTTCCTGGTGCTAGGTGATATGAACGCTCATTTCGATGACCCCCTCGATTCCTGAGCGAAGGACATTAGGTCTGCTCTCCAGTCTCTGCAGCTAGATCTAATAAATCTTGATCCTACTCACAGACTTGGTCACCTCCTTGACCCCATCTTTGGGAACGTTTCCAGAGTGCATGCTCTTCCTCCTATTCCGGTACCCTGGTCAGATCACTCAATTGTTCCATTCTACCTGCAGAGATCTGAGCCCGATCCTAAAAAAAATGACACGGACCTCCGGTACCAGCGCCGGAAATGGAAAAATTTCTCTCAGGATACGTTCAACAAATTGATTGGAACAGGAGACTCTCTTGAAAGCACTGACTGTGAAATAGCTTAGTCAGTTGCAGGACAGAATTTTAAGGGCCCTAGATAAAACCGCTCCCACTCGCAACCTGAAAAATTTCAATAACCCCAGAAAATCCACTCCCTGGTACACTGCAGAACTCCAAGCAAGCAAATCCGCTTGCAAAAAATTAGAACGCGAATGGCGTATTAACTTTTGCCCAGCTATTAAACTACAATATAAACAAGCGCAAAAGGAATACTATAAAAAAATCCGTATTTCTAAAGCCATGCACTACAAGACGCGCATTGGGGAGGCACAGAACTCCTCTAAAGAGCTTTTTAAAATTTTTAAAGAAATTTCTGTGCTCACTAATGATAATGTGCCTTGCAACAACTCAGTAGAAACTTGCAATAAGATTGCACTTTACTTCTCAGAAAAAATCACCAACATCTATGCCAGTTTTTCTGACAATTTGCCTTCCGGCCGTGATTTTATAGAAAGTGCTGTTGCTAACTCTACTGAGTCTTGCCTCCAATACTTTTCGGTTCCCCCTCCTGATACTCTTATAAACATCTGCAAGAGCGTCAAATCGGGTTCCCCTCGTGACCCTGCCCCCCCGAAAGTACTCAGAGAGAGCTTACAGGTACTAGAACCCTATTTTAGGCACATAATTCAACTATCTTTCTCTTCAGCGCACCTACCGCTCGACTGGAAGAAGGCAATTGTATTGCCAATCAAAAAGAAACCTAATGTAAGTCAGGACACTTTGGAAAACCTGAGACCAATCTCTCTATTACCCTATCTTGCAAAAGTGACCGAAAAAATTGCAAATAAACAACTCATGGCTCACTTTGAAGCTAATAAATCCCTGCATAGCTCCCAGTCCGGTTTCCGGACCAATTACTCCACCGAGACAGCCCTCCTGAGAGCAACTGAAACGCTTCGAGCAGGAGCTGATGAGGGTCATACGATGGCGCTCATAATGCTGGACCTCAGTGCTGCGTTTGACACTGTAGCTCATTCCATCCTGCTACAGTGTCTAAACCAGGCTGGGGTCACCAAGGCGGCATTGGGATGGCTTAAATCCTTCCTCATAGACCGAAGCTTCCAGGTTCAGAGAGGCAACTCTCTCTCAGACAGCATTGCCCTAGAACAGGGGGTGCCTCAGGGCTCTGCCCTGAGCCCCACCCTGTTTAACCTTTATATGGCCCCGCTGGCGGAGGTGGTTCAATCGTACGGCATAAAATTAGTATCTTATGCCGACGATACCCAACTCCTCATCTCCCTATCCCAGGCACCCACCTTGGCTGCTGCTAATTTCAAAACGTGCATGCAGGAGCTTGCAGGCTGGATGAACCAACACTGCCTGAAGCTCAATGGCTCAAAAACAGAGGTGCTGGTGATAGGGGGTAACTCGGCTAGTTGGACCCTGGACTGGTGGCCTCCTTGTTTAGGTCCTATGCCTTCTCCGTGCAAGGAAGCAAAGAACCTGGGTGTATGGGTTGATCCCAGACTCTCCTTTGACAGCCACGTCCAGAAGCTAGCAGGGAAATGCTTTGGTGTATTGAAGACCTTAAATCGCACCCTTCCTTTAGAGGCCAGACGCACGATGACCCAAGCTTTAGTCACCTCCCGTATCGATTACGGTAATGTTCTACTCTTAGGGACTACCGAGAAGAACATTAAAAAACTACAGGTTCTCCAGAACACGGCGGCCCGTTTGGTCCTTAGGCTTCCCAGAAGAGCTGCCTCCAAGCCTACACTGGAGGCCCTTCATTGGCTCCCTATAAAAAAGAGGATCTTGTTTAAAGCGCTCCTAATATGCTACAGGATTACCTCTCAGGTAGCCCCTGAATACCTGAAGGATCTTGCGATCCCTTACATGCCCAACAGAGAATTGCGCTCCAAGGGTACCGGGCTTTTGAGTGCCCCCCGGATAAACAAAGCCAGAATGGGAGGGTGCTCCTTTCGTGCGCTGGCGGCCAAACATTGGAACCTTCTTCCTCTGCACATTAGATTGGCAGAGACAGAGACCTCATTTAGGAGACTTTTAAAAACCCACCTCTTTACCCTTTAGGTCGCTCACTTTCTCCTGCTACTCTCTCCACAGCGCGGGGACACGCCGAGATGGCGTCACCAGGCGCTTTATAAAATCCTTTATTATTTATTATTATTATTATTATTATGGACGCTTTAATGACACTTTCCTAATGCTAAAGCGACGATCATTTTAACGCTTCCCTTCTAAATATGCCCCAATATCGTGAAAAATACAGCAATAATCGATGTTTGCAAGTGAAAAGCTTATTAATATAAAACTGTGGACTCAACATATCAATCCACCTCACATATTAAACATGCTTAAGTCTTCTTCAGAACAGATGTTAGGATCCAACATAAACCGCAATTAGCGAGAGGTTTGCTATCGGTCCTCAAATTCAGGGCCGCCTTGTAAATACAACGCTGTTGTCATACCTCCTTCTTCCTTTTTATATTCTCATAGAAACAACTACCTTGCCACTGACAACACCTACATTGCAACTCATTGGAGATACGAGGCGAGCCCTTAGCAAACCGGCTGCTAACACGAATTTATGCATCTTAGCGTCACCTAGTAAATAGGGTGAATAATTTTCACTGCTTTTTTGGCTTTTTAAAAAAAATTGCGGCACAATGGCACTTGTTAATATGCCCTCAGATATGCTATGACACAACGGGAACCTCAACTCCCGCCCTGCCACACAGCAGTATCCCGGAGTAGACACCCCGAGACACAGCAGGAGCTGCTCCTGGGGGGTGGTGTTTCCCAGACCACACAGCCCCCCTCTCAAAATATAAAAAGCCCCAGAGGGTGGTAATCCTCTGGCTTAGACGAACCTTTGAACTCCCTCACCCATTTATTTTGTAGCACCGAGGAAGGCCTTCCCCGGGCTACAGGGCCCCTCTGGACCCCAATCAAATGTCATATTTTAGACCCCGGGATCTGGCCCTCCCAAGTAGCTAATTTTTAAACAAGCACAGGAGACCCCGTTTTGTTTTTATTTTTGTTATGGCGGATCCATGCACCCAACGCACATTTCTCAGTTTTTTCCCAAATTATCAAAATATTTCTTACATGCCCCCTTTATACGTTTTGAAAACTTGTCCCACTATTTTCTAAATCTTCGATTCCACCGAGGCACAAAATGGCTGCCAATAATTCCTGGTTTTGAATGTTAACAACCACTTGACAGCCAATTAGCATTCAGTGTGCGATCGGGACGGTGCGCCTAGAGTGCGCTCAAGATGCGCAGATCCACCGAGGTCATAGATATATATGTATTTTTTATTGTAATTTTCTCAGGAACTAGTGAATGGATTTACACCATTTCATCAAAAGGCACGAGTCTGAACCAAGGACTACCACTTTGCCAAATTTGGTGTAATTCCGTTCAGCCGTTCGGGCTGTAGCCATGATGAATGGTTCCTGTGAAAAATTGCATTGGGAAAACATGTTTTGTGACCCCCTTTTTTCTCGGCCCCCGCTTCAAATGCAATATTTTAGACCTCGGGATTTCTCCTTCCCACGTAGCTAATTGTTAAACAACCACAGGAGCCAGGGCTTCATTTTTATGTTTTTTACGGTGGATCCATGCCCCCAGCGCAAATTTCTCAGTTTTTTCACACAAAAAAAAATCTTTTTCGGACCCTAGGGGTCCTTGTGGAACCCCCTAAGCAGGTCTAGAGGGTCAAAGTATTTCTTACCTGTGGCTGCCAACACTTCCTGGTTTCGAATGTTGACAACCACTTCACAGCCAATCAGCATTCGGCACATGATCAGGTCGGTGCGCTTAATCCACGCAAGATGCGCGGATCCACTGAGGCCAAATATATATATGTACTTTTAATTATATTTTTCTCAGGAACTACTGAACAGATTTACACCGTATAAGCAAAAGGCACGAGTCTGAACCAAGGACTACGACTTTGCTAAATTTGGTGTAATTCCGTTCAGCCGTTCGGGCTGTAGCCGCGATGAACGGTACCTATAGAAAATTGCATGAGGAAAACACGTTTTGGGACCCCCTTTTTTCTCAGGCCCGTTTCACGAATCACCCAAGACTTTCAAGATAGTAGTGGACGGAGCGCCCCACCAGTTTTGAAAATTTCAAGAAGATTCGTCAAGCGGCGGCAAAGTTATTCCAAATAGAATTTTGCAGATTTCCTATGGAAAATAGGTCCTAACTATAACTACCTACTGGCGATGCCAGTAGTTAATATATATATGTATATATATATATATATATATATATATACATATATATATATATATATATATATACATATACATATATATATATATATAGATATATATATATATATATATATATATACATATATCCAAAAGAAAAGCAGCTTTCAGCATTGAGACGCCTCAGACTTCGTGCTTAAATACCATTTATTGTTGCTTTCACAGGGATGAAACCGCGTGAAACTAAACAGTTACTTCAGCCTTCTTTGTCCATACGTGTTTCGGGAGCGATCTCCCTTGGTCACTGGACAGGCAGCATTGGGGCAAGGCAACAGAGTTCACGGCGCAGCTGCGCTGATTTTAAATGTTACCGCCCTGTGGGCGTGAGCAACATGTGCATGCTGGTAGATGGATTCTTTCATCATGATGTTGCTGCAAATTCCCCTAAAACAATAAAAATTCCACAGTGGGCAGTTTGTAGTTGCACGCCATTCACAACCCTGAAATTTCAAACTCCAACTGGACACAGAGTTCCTGCAGCGTCTCTTTTTCTTTCCTGCACCTGGGGCCGCGCTCTGGACACCGCGCACCCCTCTTGCTGCTACTTGACCCCCCTTGGCTCACGCTGCTGAGCGCCCCACGCTGAGCGTTCTCCCCCCCTCTGACGGGCAGGTCACCGGGGCGGGGACGGGCGTGGCTTCCATCTTGGGCTGCTCTGGGGTTGGCGGTGCAGCTCCTCTGTCCCTCGCCCCCTGGCTAATTCTTCCGGGCCTGGCGAGTCCCGCCCCAGCTCTTCCTGCCATACAGACCTCCCGAGGCTTCGCCGGGAGCAACAGCGCTACCTGCTGTGGCGCTACTGTTATGTTATGTTATGTTATGTTAAATGGGACTTTTATAGCGCAACGGCTACTCCAAAGGAGTGTCCCGGCGCTTTTGTGCTCCAGACCAAAGAAAGAGCTGGAAAACATAACAGTAAAAAGAGCAGGGGCCTAAAAGAGGGGGCAGATTATCCAGTGAACAGCCAGATTTTTAAGTCTTTTCTGAAGGCAAGCAGGTTAACGGTGTTTCGCAAGGACACCGGTAAGGAATTCCATAGCTGCGGAGCAAGAAAGCTAAAGGACCGGCCGCCTAGCCGAGCCCTTTTGATGCGTGGCACCCGAGCCAAAGCCAAAGCTTCTGACCTGAGGGATCGTACAGGTCGATAGAGGTCCAGCCTCCTCTGAAGATATTTGGCACCATTGCCATGCAAGGCCTTATGGGCGAGAGTCATGGCCTTGAAAAGTATCCTCTTCCGCACCGGAAGCCAGTGAAGGGATACAAGGAGATTGGAGGCACTGGTGCGGCGGTGCAGGCCAAAAATTGCACGAGCAGCAGCGTTCTGAGTAACCTGCAAACGCTGGAGGAGGTATTCAGGCAGACCCAGATATAGGACATTTGCATAGTCCAATCTGGACCCTATGAGTGCCTGAACAGTGATCCTCCGATGTTCCTCCGAGAGAAGGGGAAAGAACTTGCGCAACATTCTGAGTATCCCAAAGCATGTTCCCGTAAGAGTGGAAACCTGGGATTTGAGCGAGAGCATCTATTTTAAAAATACGCTTTTAGACTTTCACTGTACCTGCACCTGGGGCTGCGCTCTGGACACCGCGCACCCCTCTTGCTGCTACTTGACCCCCCTTGGCTCACGCTGCCGAGCGCCCCACGCTGAGCGTTCTCCCCCCCCTCTGACGGGCAGGTCACCGGGGCGGGGACGGGCGTGGCTTCCATCTTGGGCTGCTCTGGGGTTGGCGGTGCAGCTCCTCTGTCCCTCCACCCCCTGCCATGCCCCTACTGGTTCCTGTGGCCTACTTTATGGCACTTCTATCCCGGCCGCGCAGCGGACGAGCGCAGCGGGCGCGACAAAGGCGCGACGAAGTTGCGCCTAAGTTAAGCCCGTCTGCGCCCGTCCGCGACAGGCCGGGACCCGGGGCCACACACCCTGCCCCTTTGCTCGCATACTCCTCTGGGCAACTCCTTTCCTGCTCGGATGATGTGCCTCTTCCCTTGTCCCTCACGCAGTATCTTATTTCCCTAGGTATTTACGCCCCTGACCAAGGTCGAGCTGCTTCCCTGCAGTCCATTCCCTCCTTGCATTCCCAGGTTTCCATGCCTTCCACCACTACCTCTTCTCCCTCCCATATAGCCTCTGCCTGCTTCCTTAACACCTGTTCGGCAGGCAAGCATCAATCACAATTATTCAACCTCCTTACCTCAGATTCTCCTGACTTTTTGTTTTTAACAGAAACCTGGTTTTCAGAGGCCTCACTTCCCGATATCCTGGCCATCCTCCCCGATTCCTATTACGCCCTCCGGGCTGATCGCCCTGAAGGCAGGACCGGAGGGGGTGTAGCCATGGTTGTTCGGACCAGTCTTCAATTCCAGCTTCTCTCTCAACCTTCTATAGCTGGTGTGGACTTTTTGGTTGCCCGTTCCACTAACCTTCCTGTTCCTCTGACAGTTGTCCTTGTGTATCGCCCCCCCCTGAGTATGCCCTTATTTGTGGCCTCCCTGCAGGAACTCCTTGCTACGCTTGTAGTTAATAACTCCTCGGTTCTCCTGCTGGGAGACTTCAACTACTGGCCTGGCGATCCCAGGCAGGATTTGGCGTCCAAGGACTTCACGGCCACTCTCTTGTGTCTTAACCTTCAGTCCCATGTCTCTGTTCCCACTCACACTCTTGGCCATATACTGGACCAAGTCTGGTCATCTCAGGATATAGTTTCTACTCCTAGCATTCTTCCTTGCATATGGTCTGACCATTCTCTCATTTCTTTTACTATTAATCTTGGCTCCCCTTACAAACCCATTCGCCCTAAGAATATCCTTGCCCGCAGCTGGAACCGCGCGGATCTGCATTCCCTTTCTCTTTCCCTTGCATCCTCTTCTCCTGACCTTAATGGGTTTCCCCTTGATATCCAGGCTGCTGCAGTCAGCAACTGGCTATACTCCTCCTGCGACCAAGTTGCCCCCCTCAAGATAGTTGTCTGTTCGCCCACACAAGGCCCACAAATGGTTCAATTCTGAACTTAAGGTTCTTAAATTGGAACTCAGACGCTCTGAGCGTCTTTGGCGCCGTAATTACTGCCCCGACCTCAGGGCTAAATACAAACGCTTGTTGAATGACTATAAGAAAGCCATCCTTGCGTCCAAGACCAAGTATTTTTCTGAGCAAGTCGCCTTGTCCGCGAACAAATCTAAAGAGATTTTCTCTCTGGTTAACAACTTGGCCACCTCTGACCATGTATGCCCCAAGCTCATTCCTTCCCAGGCCTCCTGCTCCTCTTTAAACGACTTCTTTATCGAGAAGATCGCTAAAATAAAAGCTAACATCCCTACCACACCCTTCCCCTCCCATCACCCTGCTCCCCCTGTTCCCAATTCCTCCTTCGATTCCTTTCCGCCATTTCCTTGGACTCTTTTCTTGCCTTGTTTATTAAAATCAAGTCCGGCTCTCCAGCTGATTGTGCTCCTGCTCGCGTGTTGAGAACTCTCTTTACCTCTTGTCCTACCATTCCTCTTTCTCTTCTTAATACTTCTCTTTCTACTGGTTTGGTCCCCTTCTCATTTAAATCTGCGATTGTTTTTCCTATTCTCAAAAAACCTGGTCTGGACTCCTCTCTTCCCTCTAACTTCAGACCCATCTCTCTCCTACCTTATCTTGCTAAAATTCTTGAAAGTTATGTTACCTCTTGTCTTTCCTCTTACGTTGAGCAGAACCATCTCCTCGCTTCCCATCAAGCGGGCTTCCGCTCGGGCCACTCTACAGAGTCAGTAGTGCTTGCGGTTCTTGACGAGCTAAAAGCCAAGGCCGACATCAACTCCCCTCAAGCCCTGGTTCTTCTCGATTTGTCCGCTGCGTTCGACACGGTGGATCATACCATCTTACTTGACCGTGTCGGCGCAGCGGGCATTCGGGGCTCTGCTCTATCCTGGATCACGTCCTTTCTTACAGGTCGCTCACAAGCTGTCCACCTCTCGGTTTCTCCGCCTCTCCCCTCCCGGTGTCTTGTGAGGTCCCTCAAGGTTCTTCCCTTTCCCCTCTTCTTTTTAATCTTTATATTCGCCCCCTCATTGTTTCTCTTCTTGATCTGGGGGTCTCTGTGTATAATTACGCAGATGAACTCCAGCTCGTCTTTGATCTTTCCTCTTCTTCTCACTCCCTGTCATTCTTCCGTTCCACTCTGGTTTTTATGTCTGGATGGATGAGCGCCAATCATCTCAAGCTCAACCCAGACAAGACTGAGCTTGTCTTGACTGGAGGCTCATCCAGTCCTTGGTCCTCTGCCTTCTGGCCCCCCATCTTTGATCCCCCTCCTACTCCGGTCCCCTCTGTTAAAACATTGGGCATCAAGGTCAGCCAGGACCTGTCAATGCATGGCCAGGTCAGTTCTGTAGTGTCCTCCTGCTTTCTTTTCCTCCGTTTGATTCGAAAAATTTCCCGTTTTTTCTCCCTGGATTCCCTTAAAATTATCATTTCAGCTCTTATCACCTCCCATCTTGATTATGGGAACAGCTTATTCGTGGGCATTCCGGCCTACGAAACTCGCCGTCTCCAAGCAATCCAAAATCAGGCTGCCCGTCTTATTTTTCATTTTCCCAAAACTCACCACACCACTCCTGTCCTCAAGTCACTTCACTGGTTACCTGTTTTGCAGAGATACTTATTTAAACTAGGGTGCTTAGTCTTCCGGGCTGTTGATCGCTCTGCTCCGGCGTTCATTAATACCCTGATCTCTACCCACACCCCGGCCCGTACCCTCCGTTCTTCTACTTCTGCCCTCCTCACTATTCCCCGTTTCCGCAAATCCCGCACTGGTGGCACCAGATTCTCAGTTCTTGCCCCCCGGTTCTGGAATTCCCTCCCTTTATCCATGCGTTCAATTCCTATCTTCTCACACTTTCGTAAAGCGGCCCTGTTTTGTTCAGTAGAGCTTTCAGCGCCAGGAAGCCGCTTGGCCACTGTGCGCTCAATAAATACCTTATTCATTCATTCATTCATGCTGCGGACCGGCTCTTCTGCCGTTGGGTGCCCGCAGTCCGATCCAACCGCACTATATCCAAAAGAAAAGCTGCTCTCAGCATTGGGACGCCTCAGACTTTGTGCTTAAATACCATTTATTGGCGCTTTCACAGGGATGAAACAGCATGCAACCAAACAGTTACTTCAGCCTTCTTTGTCCATACGCGTTTCGGGAGCGATCTCCCGTTGTCACTGGAACAGGCAATATTGGGGCAAGGCAACAAAGTTCACAGCGCAGCTGTGCTGATTTTAAATGTTTCCGCCCTGTGGGCGTGAGCAACATGTGCATGCTGGTAGATGGAGTTCTTTCATCATGATGTTGCCGCAAATCCCTCTAAAACAATAAAAATTCCACAAGTATGAATCACGATATGTTATAACAATGTTCATGCCATGCTGACTAATTTCAATGATTTCTATGCTGAAAATGGCTATATAAACCTCTCAATTTTGAGGTGATCCAGAGATCTAGCTACTCCTTCCCGCACTTCTAGGGATGCTGTCTGACTTTTCTATTGTTTTGGTGCACACTTAAGACGTTTTCCCTGATTTTTGGGCATTGTTGCATTATTTTATATTTGAGATCATTCACGTCATGTAAACTTCTATGAGGTTACTGCTCCATTTGGAATATTTTGCATTCAGTATGGTACATTGGAATTTGTAATAAACCTTCATGGATTTCTAGATTTCTGATTTAGAACTCACTTTTTGAGTAAGTTTTTTCTTATTGGCTGTATTTTGAAATGCTATTTGAATGTTAGCTTTGTGATACATTACCACATAGTATTTGAGGTTAACACCGTTTCTGATCCCCTCAATTTGGGCACACCATTGCAATGCAGATTTTTTAGGGGACTGTACGTCCAGACATGTATGTTTTCACAAGCAGGTTTTTGGGAGGTATTTTGGGTAGCCAACCATGACTAATGAATTTTCTTTTTTGGTTTTAACTTTGGATCACAAACAACTCCTTTTCAAAGTAAGTATTTTAAGGAAATTTCTACTGTTATATTGTAAGTTAGTATCTGGTGTTAGTAGTAACCATAACATACTTTAATCCTAGTTTTTCTGTGATTTCGTAATGATACAGTTTAAATACTCTATAAAGTAGTAGAAGAGTATACCTGTGGCCATGCCCTGTGGATGCTACGCAAAGGGCATACGCTTTTGGCAGTATTCTTGTCTGCAGAAAAGGACCACATGGTACTGTGCAGAAAGCTTGGGCAAATACTGTACTCTGCATTGCCATTGGCCAGGCAATGCCTAGCCTAGTGCCCGCTGCCTGAGGTCCATTCAGGGCATAGATGGAGGTCATGTTGTTTGCACAGTCTCATTGTCTCAAGTACTCGCACAGCACGGCCTGAGGCAATGTCTTGTGGATTCTCTGCTTCATACCTTGCAGGCTCGGTTGCCCCACCCCCTCCCAGTGTGCAGTATCTCCAGGGTTTGGTTCAATGCTTCATGGGCCTGGTTGCATTGCATGCACAGTACACCCTGTGGCATAGTACACGGGCATCTCCCCATGTACATTTTCCTGTGCCCGAACATTGTTTTTGGGGAGGGTATTCCACGTCCATTTTGCTGAGTGATGGACTGAATGCATAGCTGTAGGGCATGCATCTCTTTGTTCCCATAGAGGCACTGCACATGGGCGGCAGCCTGCCATGTGTGGAGTATTCTCTGCTATGACCTTGCTCTATGTGCAGTCTTTAGCTGCGGCACACAGTTTGCATCTAAGTGGCTTCCCAGTGTCATTTTTCGTGCTATGTAAATTCATCAATTTGATGCATAATGTAATATATTAAATCGCTTAATTTATCAGATAATATTGGCAGGAAAACGACAAATAAGCTGGAAAACATGAACAGTGGATGTGTTTCTCAAAGTGATTTAATAGAGAGGTGGGAGTCAGAATTGGTTGGAAGAACAATAATTTACGTTTCTTCTTACTGCCATTATTTGGAACATATGGCTAGAACGTGGTACCTGTGCCTCGGCAATAATGTTTGAGGTAAAGTAGCTTATAGTATTCCTGGGTTTTGCATTTACATTTTACAACGTAAATTGTTTCAGCGGTAACACCACTTACTGTGTAACACCACTTGCAGCTGTACTTTAGTCTCCCCTTTCACTATTACTGTAAACTTTAAATTTCAGTTGTTAAAATAAAACAAAAGCAGGAGCAAACCCTAAATGATAATACATGTTGGGGTGTTAAGTGAGATTATGTATGGGCAAAAAAACACTGAAATGTGTTTTGTTACTGAAAAAAATTAAATGCTTGACAATTTATTGGTATTTTGAATTTGTACTTCCTATTTCACAGGATTCATGAAAACCTATTGAAATAATGTTAGTTTATTTTTGTGACAAGGCTGCAACGCCATTACTACGTATAGGATTTTAGATAGTCTTGTGTTTTTAAAATACATTAAATTTAATTCATGACTAACTAAGCCATTATGTTACATCTGTATTTACCCTACTATACGCACTATACTAACTGTAGATGGCTAAATGGCTAGATGGTTAAATATTGGTTTCTTACTCATACATGTAAAAATCGTGCTTCTGTGCACTCTTTGCCACAACCGCCTACCTCTAGACGAGTTTATAACGTAGGTCCAGGAGGGCAGGATTTATGCCAGCTTTTCAGCTTTTCAAAAGAACAGTTGATGGACAAAATGTTGAACAATATCAAACATTCACCCCAGTACAGAGATCTGGACCTAAATCCATTGTTTTGTTTGCTGCTCATGCCATTCCAGTTTATACCCAGCATGTCAGCAAGAGCTAAACTTGCATACCATGAGTTTTCTCAAACTGATGTACATTGTAGCTGTCCTGGAAAGGGGCGACCACTCGGTCCCCCTGAACGTATGTTAGGGGGCCCGGATCCTCCCGGGAAACCATTTTGGGCGGGGGGCGTGTCACGGCTGGTATGCCCGAAGTGGCGTAGCGGGGCGCGCCTTTTCCCGCCCAAGAAGGGTTGTCCTAGACACGTACATCATCGGCCACGCCCAGGAGGCGTATCGGAGGAGGGTACACGCCCTCCCGGAGAAGAATAAAGAGAGCGGGAATCCGAAGAAGCATCCTCTTGGTCCTGTGCTTGGAAGCTGCACCCACCGTTGCACGTGAGCCCTCGACGGAACAAGGAGCAATTTTGACCCACCCACCAGCCCCTTATGGCAACGTTAGTACTGCAATAAAGTGATATGCTTCGATCGATACCAGGATGATGTTTAGTTCTGCAAATAAAGGAATTTGTTTGATAACATTTTCTCTCCTTGGTTTAGCAGACGATAACGGTCTGAGTTTATTGATATGAAGAATGTCTAGTAGTAGTGACAGAGATTGCTATATACAGTGTAATTTTCTCCCTTAGTAGTTAAACAAATGTCGTATTTATTCTTTTTGGTCGGGCGGTAAGGTCATGATCGGTGAGCAGTAATTTCAAGGTCCCTAGAGGGGGGCGCCACCCAATATGGATGGGAGCGCCCGGGGGGAGGCGGCCATTGGCCCCTCACACGGGGAGGCGGCACCCACTAAGTATGGGTCGCCTAAGGGAAGACGGTCATAGGCCTCTTCCAGGGGAGGAGGCGGCTAGATGCCCCTCCTACGAATTTCCCGGGGCCCGGATATCCGCGACGGCGGATATGGTAGACAGTGTGGGGTGGGAGGGGGGTCCACGCTACCTTCTTACGGACACCTCACACGAGTCCTCGGACGACCCTTAAGATGGCGTCGAGTTAAAATAGGGGGCCCCCTCAAGACAAGGGAAATTGGAGTTGGCACAGAGGTACAGTCCTCTGCGCGCCCGCCCTCACACCGTGAGGGGGAGAGTTCTAGTAGTAGGGATCTGACACCGGTTGCGACCTTGCCGTTGGCCCATAATGTTAGGAAGTACAATTTTAATTTAGAAAGTATGCATTTGCAGGATGTTAGACTCGGCTAGGAAATCCTCTGTACTAGAGATTTGTTAAG
This sequence comes from Lissotriton vulgaris, assembly GCF_964263255.1. Lineage (NCBI taxonomy): Eukaryota > Metazoa > Chordata > Amphibia > Caudata > Salamandridae > Lissotriton > Lissotriton vulgaris. The sequence continues at coordinate 51,442,337 of NC_141686.1, read as the reverse complement.
GATAGCCAAAGAACATTTCTTCATCGAAATGTAATAAATGAAAATTGTAAATGATATGAAACTGTTATTTTAATGTTTTAATTTTGTTTCATATTTTAATAAATACGGCCGGGAGGGTAACTCCCTCCCGCCTTCCAAAAGTTCAGAACTGCGTCCGTCTTCCCATCCTTGGGGATTGTGTTGGGAGGGGGTGACAGGCATCCCGGCCATATGAATATGTGCCATTGATCTGGACATCCAACAGACTGCAAAACCTAAAATAAAATAGCATGACACATGCTCATTTTTGCCACTGATCAGTTACTGTTTCTTCTCTGAAGGAACTTGGCCTTGCACAGTAGATCATTTGAAGTATTGATGTGTTTTCCCACAATCGGTGCCTTTTTACTGGGCCTGGTGGTTTCTCCCGAATGTTGACGCCATGTTGTCATTATTGCATCCTGAGTGTTAAAATGGGTTTTCTAGTTGGCTAGGGTATGCACCTATGACCATGCAGAATCCACCACTCTACTCAGAATACGGGAATTACACATCTAAAATAACCCCTGCTCACCCCTTGGTAGTTTGGCATGAGCAGGCAGGCTTATCTCAGAGGCAGTGTGTTAAGCATTTGCAAATTACATACCGGAGTACATTGAATACAGTACAAAAGGACACCACACCAGTTTTAGAAAAATATCCAATCTTTATCTTTGTAAAACAAGACCCAAAACGGTACAAATCCAACATGCAGTTATCAAACTATTAATACAGCAAACAAATAGACTTTAACAACAGTTCCTTGAAGTCGGTAGCTCAGTCCGGGGCTATCACGGCATAGTGAGTAAACAAACCCAACAGTTCTGGCCGACCAGGTGTCGCGGTCCAGCTACGGTGTTGAGGAGACCCGTAAAACAGTACTTTTGGGGGTGCAGGGCATCGGACCTTGCTTGCGCTCCGGAGGCAGGCGTTGGTTCCAGGAGTTGGTGCAGGAGTCGGCGGGCCCTTGAAGTGACACTTGTTGCAGGTCAATCAATCAATCAATCAATCAATCAATCAATCAATCAATCAATCAGAGTACTCGTAAAGAGCGCTACTTACCCATGAGGGTCTCAAGGCTCTGAGGGGAGGGGGGGGGTGCTGCTACTGTTTGAAGAGCCAGGTATTGAGGAGTCTTCTGAAGGCGAGTAGGTCTTGGGTCTGCCGTATGTGGTTGGGGAGGGTGTTCCAGGTGTTGACGGTTTTCTCAATGATCTTTGTCGGGAACGGGAGCAGGGAGATGGGTCGGAAGTTCTTGGGGTCCGCTTTGGGCTTCTTGAGGAGGGTGTTGATTTCGGCGTGCTTACAACTTTCCGGGAATGTAGCTGTTTCGAAGGAGATTTTGATGACCTTCCATAGTTGGGGTGCGATGGCTTCGTCTGCTTTGTTGAATACATGGTGTGGGCACGGGTCTGATGGAGATCCTGAGTCGATGGAGTTCATGACCTTGCGTGTCTCGTCGTCGTTGACGTTGGACTAGGAGGTCAGGCGGTTGGTGCTAGTGGTGTTCACAGGGGAGGTGGAGTCTGGCGTAGTCGGGGCGGTCGTGGTGTTGAAGCTGTGGTGGATGTCAGCGATCTTGCGGTGCAAGAAAATGGCTGGTGAGTCGCACAGTTCTTGTGAGGGCGGGATGTCGTTGGCGTTGGCGTTGGCATTGGCGCTGGGGTTGGAGAGTTCCTTTCCGATGCTGAAGAGCTCTTTGCTGTCGTGTGCATTGTTGTCCAAGCGGTCTTTAAAGGAGAATCTCTTGGCTAATCTGATGAGGTGGTCATGTCTGCGGGTGGCGTCCTTGCGAGCTGCGTGGTTGTCCGGTGTGCGTTCGTGGATCCATATCTTCAGTTTCCGGCATGCGCTTTTGGAGGTCTGGAGCTCGTCAGTGAACCAGGTGGCTCTCTTGCTGGCGTGGCTGTTGGAGGGTTTCTTGAGCGGGGCGAGGGTGTTGGCGCCGTCGAGGATCCACTGTCTGAGGATGCGGGCGGTGGCGTCTGGGTTGGTGGGGTCGGTGGGTGGGTTCTGGGCGAGGGTGGTGATCAGCTGGTCGTCGGTGACTTTGCTCCAGCAGCAGCGAGGCAGCTGTTGGGTGCAGTGGTGTTTGGTTGATTTCTTGAAGGTAAAATGGATGCAGCGGTGGTCGGTCCAGTGGAGTTCGGTGGTGTGGTTGAGGTGACTTGGGAGCCTGTGGAGAAGACGGGGTGCAGCGTGTGGCCAGCAGCGTGGGTGGGTCTGGTGACGAGTTGTCTGAGGCCGAGGTTGGCGGTCAGGATGGCTGAGTTGGTGTCGTTGTTGTCCTCGAGGTGGAAGTTCAGGTCCCGAGGAGGATGTAGTCCGTAAAGGCGAGTGCGTGGGTGCTGGCGAGGTCGGCGATGGAGTCACTGAAATGAGTCCGGGGGATCTATAGATGAGTGTTCCTCTGAGGGTGGTGTTGGGGTCGGTTTGGATCCGGCAGTGCAGGTATTCAGCGGTATTGAGGGTGTCATCTGCGTGGGTGGCGACCTTGAGGGTGGACTTGTGGACGATGGCTATTCCTCCTCCGATTCCGTTGGTGCGATCCCTGCGGGTGATCTTGTAGCCGTTCGGGTAGGCTATGGCAATGTCGGGTGCCGAGGAGTTGTTCCAACTGGTCTCGGTCAGGAAGGCCACGTCTGGGGCGGAGGTGTGGATCAGGACCCAGAGCTCGACGGCGTGTTTGCGTGCGGAGCGGGTGTTGAGGAGTATTCAGCGGGGGAAACATCACTTACAACGCATTTATTACAACGCACTACCATTACAACGCAACCATTACAACGCAAACCATTACAACGCATTGCGCTGGAGGGCGCTCTAGGATACGGAATATATTTAATTTACTATCCAACACCTTCCCTACTATCCACGGGGACTGGAGTTGGAATAGTAAATTAAATAAATCACTATCCAGCGCTTAAAAGCACTATGCGTTGTAGTGGTATGCGATGTAAAAACCGCGTTGTAACAGCAGGCGTTGTAATAGCCTGCGTTGTAATGACACCAATCCTTCAGCGAAGGTGTTTGGGTCCAGTCCTTGGAGGTTTGGTGGTTCTTTCGCAGGTGAAGCTGCAGGTGCGGCAGGAGAAGGATCCGTGGGTCAGTTTCGGGGCTGCCCAGAAGCAGGTGTGGTTTTGGCCGCCGTTGAGTGCTGGCGTCGTAGTGGATTCTGGTTTTGTGACGTTCGCGGGGTCCAGGAGTTCTGGCGCGGCCTCTGAACACGGCTGCACAGCAGCCGCCATTTAAGGCAAGGTGGGAGGGAGGAGCAGCTGGGAGGCAGGAGAACGGGCGCAAGGAGAGGGGAGTGGCTGGGTGAAGTGAAGTGAGGGCTGTGGACGGCGAGGGGGCCAGAAACCAGGGGGAGACAAATTGGGACAAGAAAATGGCCTAAAGCAAGAAGCAGGCAGGCGTGGAATCAAGCGAAATACAGGGCACACAACAATAGTCTGATAATACAATACCAATCAGAGCAAGAATTGACTGTAGCTCACAGCAGCCTCGAACCCACATGGCAGGGGACCAGGGGCAGCAGCGGTGTAAAGCAGAGCAGTGCGATGTGCGTGCCCTCAGGTCGTAGTGCGGTTGCTGTGTATGCAGCGGCTTGGTAACGGTCACTCAGCAGCGTCAGTAAGACCAGAGCTGCGGTGTGAGGTGGGGCGGTACTCGTTGCCGTGCTGACAGGTCATGGTGCAAGCAGCGGTGGTGTTGTTGCTGAATTGATGTTGTCAGTAGACACAAGGCTGCAGTGCGAGAAGTGACAAGGCAGTGTGTGGGGCCTACAGGTCGCAGTGTTGGCATCGTTGTCTGTTGACGATCTACAGACGATGGCGCTGGCGTTGGTAGGCCAAGGTTGCAGTGTGGGACGGAGAAGTGCACCTTACTCCTGTACCTGTGATTTTACACTTAGTTAAAACCCCCTTGACGTATGTACCCTACCTCACATTTGAAAGCCCAAACCTCGCACGTGTTGTGGTGACGGACTAGGTTAAGACCTACACGCTAGATACGGTCAGTGACTGCTATTTTCTTTTCTTTATTTTGAGTACTTTTGGTACTCCATGGGAAACTCTACCAAAGGAAGTGTCAAGAGCCACCTGTTCCACCTGAGCCGCTTGTACCACCTGACCACCGGACAACATCCCTGAGAGAGGACGCTGGAAGATCACTCCCAGGAATATTCTGTGACACACCAACAGGATTGTTGTTCTGTTAGACTTTCTTTACAAAATTATATCCGCCTTCAGCTATGGGTTATTGAATACCACCAATAAAACCCTATAATATTCAACCCATACAGCCTCCTCGCATCTGTTTCCGACCTTCCCTGTGACAGTGACGGTTTCAGGTTACCTTTTTTCTCTGTGGCACCTGAAACATCTAGTTACAGAAGCTGGTACCCAGAAGAAGTTGAAGACTCTGATTTCCCTGAGACTTCCAACAAGAGGCAAGCTCTACATCAAGCCCTTGGATATACTTAGAATGCAGAAAGATCAGTCCAGTCCCTTTCCTGCCCAAGACAGAAGCAGCAACTCTTCCTGCGCTTCTTCAAGGCAGGTTCCTTAGTCCAGCAGTAATCTGGCGTTCTGGGGTCAGGGCCTCAATATTTATACCACATTTTACTTTGCAGTTGTTAGAAAACAAGTTCCTCTGGCACACATAAACCAGTTCAACCTAGCTTAGGCCAGGTTTACCACATGAGGTGGAGATAGCTTTGTGTGAGGCAGCTACAGTCCATTCAGATGCATATGACAAGTCCTCCCACTACTCTAAATGCAGCCAGATCTATTCAGCCAGGCTATGAGTTGCCCAGGAAAGGCTGGACATATAGCAACCCCCACTTGTGTCTGTATAGTGTGAATGCACATCCCCTGCTCCTGTAACTCTAGACTCAGACAGGGAATAAACAAAAGGCAGAGGCTTTTTAAGCAAGAAAATGCCCACTTTCTAAAAGTGTCATTTTCAAACACAATATAAAAATTATCTTTACTAAAAGATGTATCTTTAAATTTTGAGTCCAGGCATACTAAACTCCATTTCTCCATCCTATCCCAATGGAGAGTTATGCTTGTAAAATGTTACAAGGCAACGTCCATGTTAAGCCTATGGTACAGACAGCCTCTCAATAGTGAAAAATGAAATACACTGTATTTCACTATCAAGACATATCATACTCACCAGTATATGTCCTACCTTTCACATACATTGCACCCTATCTATGGGGGTACCTTGTGCGTACCTGAGGAGTGCCTTACATGTAATTTACATCAAGCAGTATGCATTTGGAGTAATCACTTTAGGACAGTTTGGAAACATGCATGCCAGTGAAGTAGTACAACTAGATAATCCATCCTAATTCAACAAAAACATCAGTTTTACGTATGACTTCATGCACCACAAAGACCGCCTGCTTCAGCAAAGGAATAGTGCAGCTGCTGCTGCTACCCATATGTTTGGAACACAATTGCAACATTCCCTCATATCACTGCAATATGATATGTTCCTCATCCACACACCAGAAGTCTGGGATAGGCCTTCTTACCCCTCGCAATGCAATTCGTATCTTGGCAAACACCATAGCCTGTCTATCTACCTTGAACTCTGTCGCTTCGATAGATCGCATCTAGAGAATTTTTTATCATAAACCTAACCTCAATGGCTCAACCAAGACTGTTAATTTGATAGACTTGTATGTATTTGTTCTTTGACTTTCTTATCATTTCATGACATCCAACACAAAACAAATTCCATCTTTATTACATGGTGCTATATATGCGGCCTTGCATAACCTGTTGGTACAACTTTGCTGTTCTTATATGTTTTTTGTTTAAAAACTTGACATTAGCTAACATTGCAGCACAAAAAACAAGCATTATTCTTTACATTTATTAGGACATGCTCCCCTATCATTTAATACCTCTTCCATGTCAACATCTCATCTGTGCTTTAAGTGGTAGGCTGGAACATGGTTCTCTTACAGAGATGTTCCATGAAATATCATGTGGTCTTGGCACCTATGGTTGTACAGACTCACATGTTTCCACTAAGGTAAGGCATTTTCACTGCCTTCACCGTGCGACTTAAGGTGTGTGATGGACAAGGCCACCTGGTGCTTAGCCAGTAGCATCATTATTGTCACCAGTCACCTAGCTGCAGATAGAATGTGACAGACTGCATTATCAATGGGTAATCCTGAATGTCTTGCTCAGCTGTATTGAATATTGTCCAATAACCTCCTGACAGTCACTCTCAATGAGTGACAAGACCGTGCTAGGTCTTTAGTACAAGATTTCTTATGGGGCCTAGCATCTAGAACATACAGAAATACATTGGGGACAAATAATAGTCTGTCCATCCCAGAGAGATTTGAGTACCTCGGCTCATCTAAGGATACACATTCCTCTGAGGACGGTCTTAAACGCCTCCCAGATAGGAGCTTACACACTCACTCACTCTGCGTCAACCTCAAAGTATCTTGTTATGTCTCCCATTATCTCCTGATTGAACACAAAGTCTCTAAAAGCCTCTGAGGAGAATCACAAGAGCCGCTCTGTAGACCTGCAAAGGGGCATAACTTAATCATCTGCATCAGGGAATGGTCTGCTGAAGTATACAGTAAGTCTTGTATATCCTTTCCCCAAGACGTCAAGGATCTGGGCAATAGCCAATAATGTATTCTTAACAGTGAGTCATGAACTGTGGGGTAGGGCAGAAAGCTCTGTTTGTACACTCTATGTGACTAACTGCACTGACACTTCCTCCTAGGAATATTTTAAATAGTGCCTGAACTGACCTCGTTTTAATCTCATTTTTAGCGTGATGTACTTGCACAACTCTATATTTGCACAGCACTAATTTATACAGACTTCTTATATTGTTCTTAAAATTGTCCTACCTGACTCAGACTCCCTCTTGTTGACTCTCGGTTCTGTCGCCCCACCCCCGGTCCACCACGGGTGACGTCCCATTTGAGTGGAGGGAGGATTAGGTGACTTCCGGTTCTAGGGAGTGTAGCAGTATTGTGGCCACTTTCCCCTAAATAAAAAACGGATGCCCTTTTCGACAAGCAGCGGACGCACGCCTGTAGGACAGAAAGCTCTGTTTGTACGCTCAATGTGAAAAACTGCACTGACACTTGCTCCTAGGAATATTTTAAATAGTGCCTGAACTAACCTCGTTTTAATCTCGTTTTTCGCCTGATGTACTTGCACAACTCTATATTTGCACAGCACTAATTTGCACAGCCTTCTTATATTGTTCTGACAGTCCGATATGGCGCCTTGTTTCAGGGAGGCGTTTATAATTTTTGCCCATAGTGATAGGATAGTTGTGTTTGTCATTTTGAATAGAGCAGGAGGAAGGGGGTCAGAGAAGTGATTGGAGGGGCTGATTGCTTGAAGAGTGTTATAGGTTTTTTGTTGAGAGATTGGCGAGAAGGTGTGCCATGAGGCATTGTTTTTTGTGACTTCCCCAGGAGTATTAAAATGGCCCTTTAATTGTGCGCAAAATGTAATATCCTAGGCCACAGGTTGTGGGAGAGCCTTCTTAAATTGGATGTTGAGCTCGATGGCCTTAGTCTTTTCACGGAAGAAATTGGCAAGCTCATCGCAGGTGGCTGTAGCCAGGACGTTTAGTTCCATAGGGTTAGTCTTGTTGCATGCTTGTTGTTTGATGATTTCAAAAAGTTTGCCTTAGCCTTAAGAATCTTCCTGTTGTATGAGTTCCTTAACCATCTAAGGTGATCTAGGTGATCAGTGATGGGTGCTGATTTCCATAGTCACTCAGCAACTCTTAGCTTCTGTCGCTCTGAGTTCAGGGTCTTATTGAAGCAAGGTTTGGAAATTTTGGAGGAGACGTTTTTTCTTGGAGGGACACTGTAGAGTCCAGGATTTCAAGCCTAGTGAAATTGTAGAAGGCTGTGAGGTCATGTACATCAGTTATGTCCGTCATGGGGGCCAGGGCGGAGTTGCATCGGATTACCAAGGTGATGGGGTTGATATTTTGTACTTTCTTTTCCATTGCTTTTTTTTTTAGGGTTGGCCCCTTTTTGGAATTACCTCGATATTGATGGAGAATAGGTTGCAGTGATGGTCAGTCCAGTCACATAGGGTGATGGATTCTAATGAGACAGTGTTAGTTTTTGCCATGATGAGGTCCAGTGTCTCTCCCTTGTTGTGAGTTGGACTGTTGCAGAATTGAGATAGCTCCGGGTCTGACAGAAATGCTTTAAGAAAGCTTACACCATGATAGTTTGCGTTGTTTCATTGGAGATTAAAGTCACCCAAAAATATGTGAGGTACTTGTGAGTTGATGTTGGATGAAATGACCTCCATTAGCTCATCGATGAAAGTCGGGTTATCACCTTGGGGTGGTAGAATATGTGAAGCTTGTTGACGATGCGCTTATCATCAGAGATAGTAATACAGAGATAATCGCAAGAGGATAGAGCGATGGAGTCTGCTTGCTTGATTAAGATTGAGTTACGATAAATAAAGCTACCCCTCCACCGGGTTTCCTGTTTCTGTCTAGGTGGATTACATCATGACTTGGAGGAACCAGTAGTTCATGTTTCGGTGAGGACAACAATGTCTAAATCATTCTTAAGGATGAGGTTGACTTACTGTTATCTGTTGCCCAGGCATAAGATATGAGGAGGTCATCAATGTCTCTATCTGAAAGATCATCATTTGCCTCCTAAGAAGGTAAATTACCCTGATTAGTGTTCTCGGGGTGTAAGAACTTGGATATGTATCTACTAGGTTGGAAACTGGTTTGGTTACTCTGACTAGAGTTCTTGGGGTGTAAGTTCTTGGGGATGTAATTTATCGTTTGGAGGCTGATTTAGTTCATAGTGGTGTTGGTGGCTCTGTGCAAGTTCTTTAGTGATGGTTGATAAATTATGCATCTCGGCCTTGAGATGGGGTAGGCCTGTGGCTAACTCATTGAGTCGTGCGATTAAAATGGTGTTGGGAAAGTTGGTAGTATGTGTGGGTGTATGTTCAAATATGGAGGGCGTTCCACAAGTAGGGTCTGTTTGTATGATCACGTTCTCAAATTGCTTGGGGATATCTTCATTAGGGGTCGATGTGAGAAGCTGAACCAGGAGAATCGTTGTGGGGTCCAAGTCAGTGTGTGGAATGGTATTGAGACGAGATTGGGATATGGTCTTTGTGCGCTGTGTTTGGATGGGTGGGATGAGTATAGAGGGTGTTAGGGTCCTCTCAGATATTGTGGTAGTCAGTAGGTTAAGGGGATCTTTGCAATCTGCTTTGGATGAAAGGGGGGAGAGGAGGGAATTGTGGGAGTAATCCCATTTGATGACTTCACTCATAGACGTCAGGGATAACAATGGTGAGTCTGCAATGAAGTGATCAGTAGCTAAGAGTAACCCTGTCCCTTTTGGGCTGGGGGATCCAGGTGTGGTAGCGACCAATAAGATTGAGAGGTAGGGATCAGTGGGGGTGTCTGCACTGATGAGATCGGTGGCTAAGTGCAAGCCTGTCTCTCCTGGGCCATGGGACCCGTCTGTGATTGAGTCCGATGCGTCTGGGCGATGGGGCTCGATGGGGGTGTAGGCAGTTGTCGGTTCGGAAGTGTTTGTTATGGGATTTTGTAGTGGAGTTAGGGTGGCACCTAGATACTAAGGATGAGAGGTTGCGGTGAGTGTGCTATTCTTACTGTTTACTGCTTTCTTGCTTGGTTTGCTGCTGTAACAATACAGCTGCGATTTTCCTGCTCATACAGTTTCTTCGGTAACGGTTGCTGATGAACGGAGACTTCATAAACATCCTTTGCCGGCAAGCACATGGATATTTCCATGTACCTTCAAACATAGTGTAGTGGATTAGAGCATGCCATTCGCTATTTCTTGACAGCTAAACAAATGATTCATTGACCTCATGGAACATTTTGTGGCATTTTGCAATGCCATGGGGAGTCTGGATCTACGAAAGTCTGTTTCTGCCTCTTTTTTTCTAGAAAGTATTACGATTTTGTCCTCTTAAATTTGGTAAGCAATCTATCAGTGGCCATGTTGTAGGCCAAAGCTCCAGTTCTCTCTCTTCTACTAGTGCACTGATGGGACCCCCTCACCACCTTACAGGAATCGTCTTCACATTGTCGATCTGTAGTCTTGGGCAGTACCCCATCATATCCCACTCATTCAGCCCAGGAATACAGACAAGATAGGCCTTTCTGCGGGTTTGGCGCATTCACAGGAGCTCCAGACACCTGGAGTACTACTTCCTCCCAGCGTTCTGTCGTCTTGGCCCATATAGAAGATGAACACCCATCTATAGCAGCCCAAGCGTGGCAATCCAGTGCAACCTTCGGATTGTCAACCACCCTGTCACAGTTGAGCTTCAGAGGTCACTCATCACCACCCACCACGGCCCATTGCTATTCATGCCACCACTCCCACCAGGATCACTCTCATGCACCTATAGCACCGCCCTGGCCTTCCACCATCAGGAGAACAGCTCCTTGCATAATCTACCATCTTAGTTGAGCCTTGGTCACATCCCCAGAGATATTTATATGTATGAAGAAGAGGAATAATGTAGGGAAAGAAACAAATGGAAAACATAGGTCAATGGATGGAATAGATACAATAACACCAAGTCGAAATCTTTCTCAGCATCAAGAACTCTACATCAATAGCAGCTGTAATATTAAGCAGTTATCTGTTATTAAATCTGGTTCACATAACTCTGACGAATACTGTCTGGTCTGACTGTACCATGCTGGTAATGTAGAGCTCAGGCTATCAGCATCAACTATGGTCAGTACATTTCTGTTGTTTATTAAGGAATATTGACAATATGATCCACACAGTTAGGGGTCTTTGTTTGGCTTAGGAAGCATCATTATTCTCACCTTCTTAATGGACGTTGTATAATATTAGAATTGTTTCCTGTCACCGATTATCACTTATGAATTTACATGCCAGCATCCTTTCAGAATAGGAAAAATCCACTCCAGCTTGACTGGTTTGAATTTCAAAGTTTGAGAACGCACTTGAACTGATTGACAGTGAGCTACTGGCAAACTATAAAAAAAAAGGTAGCATGTAAGCTGGTGGTCCCTCGAGCAAAGGGACGAAGTAATTAGCCTAGACCTGTATGGGTACTGCATCAATCCTCTCTGAAGGGATGAAAGAGGTAGCCAAATGGATGAAGAACAGCCGCCTGAAACTGAACTCGGACAAGACGGAAGTCCTCATCCTGGGATCCTCACCCTCCGCCTGGAACGACTCCTGGTGGCCCCCGCCCTAGGCAGCGCACCCAAACCAACAGACCACGCACGCAACCTGGGCTTCATCCTGGACTCCTCCCTCTCCATGACCAGACAAGTCAACGCCGTCTCCTCGTCGTGCTTCAACATCCTACGCATGCTACGCAAGATCTTCCGGTGGATCCCCACCGAGACCAGGAAGACGGTCACCCAGGCCCTCGTCACAAGCCGACTGGTCTACGACAACTCCCTCTACGCCGGAACCACCGCCAAACTCCAGAAGAGACTCCAGCGGATCCAGAACGCCTCAGCACGACTCATCCTGGACATCCCCCGTTGCAACCACATCTCCGGACACCTGAGAGACCTGCACTGGCTCCCGGTCAACAAGAGAATCACCTTCCGTCTCCTCATCCACGCACACAAAGCCCTGCACAACCAAGGCCCAGGATACCTCAACAGCCGCCTCAACCTCTACGCTCCCAAACGCCAGCTTCGATCGACCGGCCACGCCCTCGCCACCGTCCCCCGCATCTGAAGAGCTACCACAGGGGGAAGGTCCTTCTCCTACCTCGCCGCCAAGACTTGGAACTCCCTCCCAACCCACCTCCGCCTGACCCAGGACCACCTCGCCTTCAGGAAGCATCTCAAGACCTGGCTGTTCGAGCAGTAGCGGACCCCCACTCCCCTAGCGCCTTGAGACCCTCCGGGTGAGTAGTGCGCTATACAAATGCTTTGATTGATTGATTGATTAATTTAGATCTGCTTTTGCTTTATTCAAGGATAAGACTAGGCTGTGGACTTTCTGAACCTCTACCTGCCTGCAATGCTACTGAAATTGTCTTTATGAAGCCCCAGGAAGCCATATGATCCCAAAGACACACAGTGCCAATAATCCCTCTCTACACTTAACAAGAGACCAGATGAGGATGGCCTAGGACGTATCAACAAGTACAGGTAGCTGAATAGTGACACTGCTCATTGAACGCACTCCTTCCCTATGCGACTGTTGTGCTTCTTCGTCGTTGTGGGTTCTTTTGCCTCCATTCTTCCCTAACATACACTGTAACAATTAGGGTTATTAGTTGATAGAGGTTGCGGCCCCACTCCTATATAAGCAACCACGAATGTCCCACAATAAACCTGTGCTAAACACTCTGGTAGCTTGAACAAAAGCAGTCAGTCTTAACTTAAAGGCTATGTGTAAAGTATTTAGGTAGCACTCTAACATTAATAAAGTGAAAATACAACACAAGAAAAACCCCAAACTAACTAGGACAAATAGAGTTGATTTTAATAAATGAAATGGCACCAAAATAAAAACAATCTAATCAGTAGAAACGGTTATATGAGTTTTTAAAGTTTTAGGTGAAAATAACAGCAAAAGTACAAAGCACCATGCATGTGGTCACATTGGACAGGGGTAAAGTCGCAAGTTCAGGCTGACCGCGCTGGAGTGCGACTCGGATACAAGGACCAGGTTTATCCCGTTGAAGAGCTACCTTCTCAATTCCCCTTGAGGAACTGCTGTTCTTATTGGTGGGGCCCGTAAGGTCATTGTTGGCATGAGGAGGGTGTCCTGCATCGCAGACTGTTGCTGCTGTAGCACAAAGGGATGGTCACCCGAGATGTTTGTGGTAAGAGTCAACCTGGAGTGTGCCTTCGGCATGAAATACAGGTCTTGCTGCAGCCTTGCATTGGTGATAATTGTTGATGGTTGCTGTCAGTGTGATGTGCAAGTCCCGTGGGAGCTTTGCACTGGCGGTCATCACAGGTGGTCGATGTCAGGTGGGGGACACCTCGTGGGGCTTAGGACTCAATCCAGCAGCAGGGCTCTGTCAGGTCCAGTTGGTGCTGGTAGGTGAGCAGTTGCAAGGAGGCCTCTGGAAGCTTGTTGTGTCCCTGTAGCTCAAACAGGAGATCAGCCAACTGACTCTTGGAGTTAAATCTGAAGAGCATGGAATCTAGGCAAGCCGGAACACTTTTTCTTCTTCTTATAGCAGGGGAGTCCATCTCCTAAATCTACCACAGGGCCATGAGTTTGCTGATGAGAAGTTCTGGAGGTGTCTCTTTTATACCTGGTGCCAACATTTCTGTGTGGGAAATTTCCTGGCCTACCCCCAAAGCTGGTCTTTTCAGTTCTTCCCCTGGCTACAAACTGTTTAGGGTGACAAAGGCAAGGGCAGGCCTGATGTCAGGTTTCTTTGTGTGTGCGCCACAGGTATTGCTTTGAAATGCAATAAAGGCAGGGAAAAACTTCTTTCCAGACATCCTGTCAGGAAGAACCTCTCCCTAGGCTCTATTTTCTCACATACCTTGTGACTCAAAAGACGTATTCAAAGAAGAACAACTTGCACACTTCCGAGCCCAACACTAGATGGTGGACTTATGCTCAGCATGTGAATCTACAGAACTATATGCCACAGACAGATGCTTACTGGGCAAGTAGCAATTTCCTTTCCTACCTGGAGCCACTACCGTGCAAAGCATGGGCATGCAAAGTGAATAATTGCCCCATGTGCATAGAGGAAGTTCCCTGCATGTCAGTGTTCTGCAGAAACAGACCCACATTATAAGGGTTATGTCTACATAACATAAAAATGGAGACTAAACCCCCATACAAGAGTCAGAAGTTTGCATCCAAATCAACAGAAAAATGTATGTATGGGTGGGTAGGCTCCAGCCGTTAGGTTGATGCATGGCCTACACCAGCCATGGGGCTTAGCCTATAAGCCATCATAAAATTACCTACTTGATCTAGCTTTTACATTTTATAAAATGTGTCTAGCTCTTCATAGAGCCAGTGTAAGGTTATGGAAGTTGCTTGATTTTCTGTTACCAAATTGCAAGTGGTCTGCATTTCTGACTATGTATGTGAGTTGTTTCTATGAGTGAGTGTGTGTGTGTGTGGGTGTGTATATATATATATATATATATATATGTGTGTATGTGTATATATATAGATACAAGTTTGCATATATAGATTTATAAAATATATGTGTCTGTGTATATATATATATATACATATACACAGACATGTCATTGCAGGCTGTGTTTTAAATAAAATAAACTTTGCCTGAAGAGCTGTGGTGGGCTGAGTCTCCTTGTTCGCCAGCGTGGGTTGGAAGTGGTCAGAGTTACGTGTTGCATGTTGATACGGAGGTCGGTTGCCTCCGTCACCAGGACCCCCTCCCCAGAAGTCGGAAGTTGGGTCGCAAACAGAAAACGATGCAATAGATATGTCCACTCAAGAAATGTTGCGATACATTGATTTTGTACAGAAAGAGGCTGGGATCAGCCCCGTCAAATCCAAATCTTGTTTTGTACCTCTTATGCCTAAGGATGCAGTTGACACCTATCATGATATGATCATCACAGATTTGAAAAAGCTGAATCATAGTGTCAAGAAGAATAAACAACAACGTGGCATTTTCTTTAAAAAGCTATCGTACGATAAATTGATCAAAACATTGGGAGAAAACTGTGAGATTGTTATAAAAAAATCAGACAAAGGGGTTAATCTGGTGTTATGGCCGAAAAAGGAATATATTGCAGAAGCGAATAGACAGCTTAATGATGAAGTCTGCTATGAAAAATCAACTATTAAAGAATATGAGAAAGCTAGAGAAGTACTACAAAAACTATTGGCTCAATGGAGAAGAGAGGGTCTCATTTCAAATGAAGAGAATACATTTTTACACAAAGAGTTCCCTGTTACCCATATTATATCTCATTCCAAAAATACATAAGGGAATAATGCCAGTTCCAGGTGGTGTCAATCATCTCTCCTATTGATAGTGTTGGAGAGAACATAGGTCAATATATTGACTATTTTTTACAAAATCTAGTTAGATCCCTCCCTAGTTTTATCAAAGATACAGGCGATTTCCTGATAAAAATGAATGAGGTAGTTTGGACAGACGATTTGTATTTAATAACGCTTGATATATAAGCTTTGTATACAAGCATTAATCATACACAGGGACTTGAGGCTGTTAAACATTTTTTGGCCAGTAGACCTATTGAATACTATGGACACAGTAAAGTAATTGTTGAGCTCATCAATTGGTGTCTCAACAATAATTTATTTCTTTTTAATAATGTGCTCTATAAACAACTTAGAGGAGTAGCTATGGGGCCTGTTTTTCTCCTAGCTATGCATGTTTACATGTAGGCTGGTGGGAGGAACAGGTCCTCAGGCGCACGCACAAGGCAGCTTTTGATAGGCATGTTGCTACATATTTTAGATACATTGATGATGTGTTCATATTGTGGCGAGGAAACCAATCGGAGGCAGAAAAATTCCTAATGGAGATTAACAACAATTCTATGAATTTGACCTTCACCTCACACATTCATAAAACACAGCTTGAATTTCTAGACGTGAGGATTCATGTCAAAGATGGTAAGCTTTTTAGAAAGCCTACGGCTGGGAACATCACGTTACATGCTAATAGTTCCCACCCCAAGCATCTTATAGCAAGCATACCATATGGTGAATTTCTGGGATTAAAGCGTATCTGTAGCAACGATGATGATTTTCTAAAGTGCCAGGAAGATATGCTGGGACGGTTGAGTATGAGAGGGTATAGCGAAAAAATAATTGGAGAGGCTATTAAGAAAGCCAATGAACGTCCTAGAAATACCCTCTTTCAGAATGATAATATAGAGAGGGTTAAAGATAGTAATCTGAATGACAACCCCAGACTTATCACTACTTTCTCCCGACAAGAAAGAAAGAAAGATTAGATCTATTGTCCAAAAACACTGGCCCATAGTTTTGACAGATAGCACCTTACATGATCGGCTGGCTTCTTCTCCCATCATAACCTTCAGGAAAGGTAGATCGATGCGTATAGATCTTGATAAAAATTCTCCCGAAAACAGGAAAGCAGCAACATGGCTGCAACCTACCAAAGGTTTCAGAAGATGCACAACATGCCGTGCCTGCAAATTTGGCTTAAATAAAACATCTTACTGTACCCCTTTTGGTGCATCCCCTGTCCCTATCGAAGGCAGTTACAACTTCAAAACGGAATATGGTGTTTATGTTCTGACGTGCACCTGTGGCTTCAACTACATTGGGAGTACTAAGCTGCAGGTGCACGTCAGAATATTGCAGCATATAAGAGCCATCCTGCACAATGACCCGGCGTACGCTGTGGCACGTCATTTTTATAGATGTCATGATAAGGACATCAACTGCCTTTCCTATTATGTAATCAGTGTCGTACCCAAATCCAAAAGGGGTGGCAATAGGGAACGGCAGTTGAGACAACTAGAAACCAAGTTTATCCTTGAACTTGATAGTAAGTGGCCACAGAGGCTTAATAATACTGAGGACATGTACAATTTTCTGAAAATACGCCAATTGTAGGACTGTCATGGATGCATTTGTAAATAACCTGTTGCTCTATCCTAAAAGAAAGTGTGCTATTTATAGCATACATCGTGAAAAAACATTAGTAGGCGTAATTACAACAAAAAGACTTTTTGTAAGGATTTATCCAGTTATAACAAAAAAGCATTGAAAAATTGTTTATTTGTTTATTTTTCTATTTATACATTAATACCTTTGTTGGGTTAGTTCTGTTAAAAATGTATTGAGGGTTTTAATACGCAATAATACATGCATTGTGTATGGCAAAAAACACTTGCTAGACAAAACAGGAAAGAAGTCTTTTTTCTATGCCTACGGTCATGTGAAGGGTTGTACACGAAACACGCATATATAAAAAGCAAAATGGCGCAGTAACAAGCTGAATGTAATCAAGGGCTTTCGTATCCCGAAACGCGTCGTTGCAGGCTGTGTTTTAAATTAAAGAAACTTCGCCTGAAGAGCTGTGGTGGTCTGAGTCTCCTTCTTCGCCAGCGTGGGTTGGAAGTGGTCGGAGTTACGTGTTGCATATATAATCACTTACAGAAGGGCCTACTCCTTACAGGATGCTTTGGTCAAATCCAGCCCAGAACTGGAAACACCTAAGGATTGGCTGGCTAGTAGTAGAGGCTTTAGGAAATGCTCTACATGCAAGGCATGTTCACATGGGGTAAACAAAACAGAATATCTTACCCCTTTCTCAGCAGTCCCATGTAAAATCAACAAAAAACTAACCTGCAAGAGTGAATTTGCAGTATACGTGTTGGAGTGCCCATGTGGCTTAAGATATGTGGGCAGCTCAAAGCTGCAAGTCCACAAACGGGTCCTCCAACATTTGAGGGCTATTAATACCAATGATTCTTCTTATCCAGTGGCTAGACACTTCAAGAAATATCACAACAACAACAGTACTCTCCTGAAGTACTATGCCATTGACTCAGTAGGCCCCTTGAGAAGAGGAGGCGATAGGGATGCTGCACTTAGAATTTTAAAAACAAGATACATCTTGATTTTGGATAGCAAGGCACCACAGGGACTTAATGCCTCAGAAGAATTTTACACCTGTCTCTGAAGCAAACATTATCTCCTAAACATGCCATAGAGATATCTGAATGCTGGTTGGTCTGTGTTATCAACGTTATCTTTCAAAATCATCTTACAAACAAATGAAATGCAACCTATGAAATACCAACTAGTTGTTGTTGTAAGATTTTGGTTGTTCTTGAGTTGAAGCCATCTGTTTGTCTGGAAAATTTGACACTACGTGTGTTAGGATGGCAGACTGGGACCAGTCTGAATAACATCTCATTCATAAAACACAAATATATGTAAAAATATCTTTTTAATTCTATGTGTTAACATAGTTTTAATCTGATATAAAAAACAAGTTACCCCAAAAAAATGTAACTAGTATTTGGAAGGTGTTCTTTTAAAATGATGTATTTCATTGATCGCATACCCTACCGTTTACTGCACACACTATCAAGACACTATCAGCACTTTATCATTTTCTTCACTTATTTATTCATGTGGGTGTCATAATAAAGGATGTAAAATTGTAAAATTGTACATAGACATAATGAATATTTATAGTTTAACCATTGCGTGCTGGCCACTGGAAGAGATGTTGGTTGACTGTTTTAACATTTAATAGTCAACTAGAGTTTATATACATCTCAACAGTATTGATTTTAATTCATTCTTTTAGTATATATAAAGAATTGGATTTTAGGCCAACTTTTATCACATGCCATGCATTTTATGTATTTCTATATATATTTTACATATATTTATAGCTAAATAATTATTTATCCTGCTATTTTTTGCACTAATACATGTGATTCTTACCAACACAAATAAGTTGGGGCATGCGCCAGGTTACAAATGTCACGCTTAATGATTCATGATGTTTTGTTATGTGAGATATTATGGTTATAGGGATTTATCCCAATTCTGTTTTTGTCCATGAAGTACAGCGAAATTAAGGAAAAAAATTGTAGTTTTTTTACTGTGTTTCCCGTGCTTTCAATTGACACCCAATGAAAATGTTCGTTTCACTTGCACTTGCACTTTAAATTTCGGCCGCCGCCCTCTACGGCGCCATGTGACCAAGGCCTCTGGGAGGCCGAAGCGTTATGCTGTCCGTTGCAGAATAAAGCAATTACTCACGGAAATCTGGGTCTCCTGTTTCTTGGCGGTGCTGCGGCTGGATTGAGTCTGTTACATTGTTGTGGAAACCAGTGTTGATATATATATATATAATGGCGGACTGGTGCTGGGCCACTAACTAAAATAAAAAAGATATGCACCAAACTACGGGTCTTGCTGGTTCCTGTGTTCACTGATCGGCTAATTGGCTGTGTGTTGTCTAAGGAGCGCCACGTACCTCATATATATATATATATATATATATATATATATATATATATATATATATATATATATATATATATATATATATATATATATATTAAATGAAAAAAACGAAGGTTAAAACTTAGTTATAGTTAGGGAAACATATTTTCCCTTTACAAACCAAGTTTAAACTACACAAACTTTAAAAATTCTAAAGTTATAGTTATAACTTTCATTTAAAATGTATCCACCTTCGTCAAATTAGTAGCAGACCACATCACACACTCTTTCAGCTCGCTAACAAGTCAACACTAACTATAACTCGCCACTCTACCATGCACTGTGTTTTGACAAATAATATTATTTGAGAAGTTATAAGTGTTAAGCATGTTATGATGTCACATGCTGTAAGTGATGTAGTATGCAAGGATATATACAACACGTGGAAAAGGCATTAGTTGTAGTTAATGTAGTGTGGCAAGTAAGGTGACAAAACTGTGTTCAGAGGTATTAAACTGTTATACATTGGAGTGGGATCTCGTACAGTAGAAATAGAGTGTTGCACATTGGATTGTAAGGCATAGAGTTGAGTATTGAGTTGGACAGTGGAGTGTACGGTGAGAGTAGAGTAGAATGTCTTAGGCCCAGATGTAGGTAAATCTGATTTACCAACTCTAGAATACCGAATTTTACCGATTCGGTAATTGCCATTGATTCCTATGGGCCTACAGGCCCATAGAAATCAATGTCAATTACCGAATCGGTAAATACCGATTCAGTAAAATTACCGATTTTGCCAGGGTTACAGGGTGTTACTTTGACACCCTGTTGCACCCCTGATTTTGCCTTGTGTGCCATGTGACACACATACATGCCATGGCACAGGTATACATGCACAGATGTGCATGTACACTGTAATTCGTTATTTACCATGTAATGGTATTACATGGTAAATAACAAATCGGTAATGGCCTGTGGCACTGTTTTCAGTGCCACCTACATCTGTATTTACCGATTCAGTAAATTTACCGATTCGGTATTTTACAGAATCGGTAAATTTACTGAATCGGTAAATATACCGATTCTGTAAATTAAGTCTACCTACATGTCAAATCCCAAATACAGGCCGGTAATTGGCGACCTACATCGGGCCCTTAGAGTGCCATAAAGTGTGGTAGACTTTTATAGAGTGAAGTTATATAGAGTGGAGAAGTCTGTCATACAATGGAGCAGCGTAGAGTGGAGTGGCATACACTGTAGTGGTGTAGAGTGGATTACCATAAAGCGGATTGGCATACACTGTAGTGGTGTAGAGTGGATTACCATAAAGTGGAGTAGCATACAGTGGAATACTGTACATTGGAGTGCAGAAGAGTGGAATGGCATAGAGTGGAGTAGGGTACAGTTGATTAGCATAGAGTGAGGTGGCATACATTGAAGTGGTGTAGAGTATAGCGGAGAAACCCGTTATGAATTGGAGTGATGTCTCATACAGTAGAGTGGAGTGCTGTGTCGTACATTGTTGAAAACTTTAGTGGAGTACAATTGAGTGACTGGGCATTGAGTTGAGTGTTAATTTGGACAGTTGAGTGTACAGGGATACAGTGGAGTAGAGTGGCATAGAGTGTAGTAGAGTTTTGTGGAGTGGAGGTATATAGAGTGGAGAAGAGTGAATTGGAGTAATGTAGAGTGGAGTATTGTTTAGGTAGTGGAATAGCGTAAAGTTAAGTAGCATTGACAGTAGTGGTGTACAGTGGAGTGCCATAGAGTGGAATAGCGTATAGTGTAGTAGCATACCCTGGAGTGACGTAAAAGTGTAAGCGTATAGTGGAGTAGCATACAGTGAAGTGGTGTAGACTGAAGTGGAGTACCATACACTGAAGTGGAGTAGAGTACTGTGGAGTGGCATACATTGGAATAGCATAGAGTGGAGTGGCATACAGTGGAATAGCATATACTGGAGTAGTATATAGAGAAGTGGCATACAGTGGAGTGGCGTATACCGAAGAGGCGTAGAGTGGAGTTGCAGAGTGTAATAGCTTAGAGTGCACTGGCGTAGAGTTGTGTACAGTATTGTAGCACAGACTCGAGTGGTGTAGTGTAATAGTGTATAGTGGAGTAGCGTACAGTGGAGTGGCGTATAATGGAGTTGCGTACAGTGGTGTGGACTAGAGTGTAATAGCACACAGTGGAGTAGCGTACAGTGGAGTGGCATACAGTGGTATAGCATACAGTAGTATTGCTTACAGTGGAGTATTGTAGAGTGGAGTTGCGTACAATGGAATAGAGTAGAGTGGAGTGGCGTACAGTAGAATGGTGTAGAGTGGAGTAGTGTCCAGTGAATTGGCGTACAGTGGAGTGACTTTGACTGACATGGTGTACATTGACGTTGCGTACAGTGTAATAGCGCACATTGGAGTCTAGTACAGTGAAAAGCATAGAGTGGAGTGGCTACAGTGGTGTGCTATACAGATGTATGTGTAATTTAGCACCAATGTAGATTATGGTTTGCAGAGTAATGCAAAACAGCTAATTGCACTGCCTTGCATCCCTCCAAACTTACCAATCAACACAGGGCCATGCGCCATGGCCTAGCGTTCCTTTGTAAATCTGACTTAAGTATTGCATTGCCCATGCAACACCATAAGTAACGCAAGGGTACCGCAGTCCAATAATACAGCTAGGCCTTAGTTCTATTTTGGGCCATGGTATACCGTGATAACTTTGTAGTATACTGTGGTAAATGGCGATGTCAAGCCAGCTTATAATTGAGTGATGGTTGTTTTTAGAGAATGAAAATGCAGCCATATTGTTTTAGTACACTTTGGTTGTGTTAGGGCCTTAGATATAGTTAAGTGGTAAACCCTACCTATTTCCAAATTATCAGAGTGGTAATAGGTAAGGAAATGTATTTATAGTGGATTTTATACATCTTTAAATATGTTTACGCACATGTACCAGGTAGTTTCACAACATTTTGAGAAATTCCGCAAAAGTACTGCAATGACAGATTTCACCTCGTTTAAATGCCATCTAACGTGTAACAATACTTACCCTACTTATCTGCAGTACCCAAAAAGCATCATCTCTGCACCATAATGTATAATCATGCCAAATTTCATGTACATCCATTCAGCTGTTTTTGCACTATGTCAAATACAATAATCAATGGAAAATGCATTGGTAGAAAAACGCATTTTTAGACCTAGTTTTATCTTTGCACCACAAAAATGTACTTCATCTCAAAATGTAGAAAATACTATAGGTATGGAAAGTGTTTTGGTGATTCGTCAAATGGGTGGAAAGTTATTAGGGAGCTAATGGCAGAGGAATTCCTTTAGAAATACTAACTATAACTTCACTGTGGCAAAAGGATTCAATGTTTTTTCTTTCTGTTTATCTATTGTATTTGTTTATTGGTTTACATAATCTTGCAACCATAAATGTCTCTTATAGTCGTTTGTTCATGAAGCAATTTTGAAACTTTACATATGCAGTCTAGTTTGTGTTTTGGGTTTCCTTGCTACTTTTAGTAGTATTGTGCTACATATAAAGCCGAAAGTGAATAAAAGCTAATTGTTGTTAAAAAAAATGTAAGATTATTATTTTTATTCCTAATGACCAATTATCATGTCCTCCATTTAGTAGTTTGTGTAGCTGATAGGTCACTTTTCCATTTTGCTGCTCAGTAGTACATAAGGAAGATGGTTTTTGTTTGGCTTGTTGGGCCACTTAAATTTTGTAAGCCAAAGAGCATGCATAGAACATGTAAGCAGATTAAGATGTATTTTATTTGCTATTTATTTGTTTATATGTTTCCATTAGCATGTGACCATAAATGGGTCTTTCAGTAGTTCATGTAGCAAATCTGAAACTTTACATATGCAGTCTAATTTATGTTTTGTGCTTCCTTGATACTTTTAGTAGTATTGTGCTACAAGATATTATTAAGTTGAAAAAACGTATAGCTTACAAAATGCTTACTCCTTTTCCCTGCACTACCCCATCCCCCCCCCCAGGATTATCTGCATTCCCCCTCATATGTAATACTGCCAAATTTCATAAACATGAAGCTAACGGTTTTCTTCTACATGAAATACAAACTCTGTGAAAAATGCATTGGATTTCAACCCTGTTTTGCCACCTCACTTTTCTCTATGCACCCCCTTGACCAAACATCAAGGAAAATAAACTATCCTGACAAGAAGTCCTGACTGGACTGAAGGTTTAGTGTTCTGTTGGTCTATAGCTATATTTGCCAGAGAATAGGCATAACTTTTGGTTGCTTTACATGGGCATATCAGCAGCAGTCCACTCCATCATAGCTTGTATTATTCATGCTAGAACACTAGGCAAAGCAATCCAAATGCACCTCAGTGACACACATCTTAGTTTACCAAAACATGAACATTTGTAAACATGGGAAATGATCCCAGGCTATGGGAATCTCCTTTTCTTGAAGACCCGTGGTGCAGCCTTCTAGCTCAAAAGCGCACACCCCACCCAATTAGGAAACATCAGTCACGTACAATCTTTTTTGTGATCCGTAAGCTCTGTAATATGAGCCGGTGATCCGGAGGTCATATCTGAAAACTACAAAATACACTTATGTCGATGCCAAATTTCTATTATGGTCATTTGGACCATTTATCTTCCAAAAGTGATACTGGTCATTCCTCCTTAAATGGCTGATTCTTTATTGAAAGAATGTGGGCTTTCTCATCGATAATTCTTACAGCCATACAGGGGAAAGAATGAAAAAAATAAAGAAAGACTTGCATATTTGATTTGTTGCCTTCTTTAGGGCATCAGTTAGCGCTTGAAAGAACTGGAGAGCCGCTATATATCGGTTGTTCTTCTGTTCTGCCCAACTTATAGTTCCCCTACCCTTTTTAGAGTTGGTGAACCACTTTGTTTCTGATGACAGAGAATCAGCTGCCTTCTCCAAACAAAATATTTTCTCAGTGGTTCATCCACCACAGTGCCACTGAAGTTAGTGCATTGGAAGTCCTTCCCTATTTGTAACATGCATTCTGAAGCATATTTTCGTACCTGGCCCACCATCATGCAAGGCATGAAGGACCTGTGCATACAAACATGAGCAATTGCTGCATGTGCTTGGAGAAAGTTCAACTTTGTAGTTCTGCAGAAATTTATGAGTTATGTATGCAGAACGTAAACATGCAGACTAGAAGCCACGAAGAACTCCAAGTATGGATGGGTGGGCTCCCTTTGTCAAGTTGATGTGTGGCCTCCACCAGCCGCGGGGCTTGACAGTCCATTACCCACTTAATATAGCTTTAATATTGTATAATATTTCTCTATTCTCTTCAGACAGCCAGTATAATAGTGAGGTAGTCGTTCAATTTTTCTGTTACCAATTTGCGTGTTTCCTGACTTTCTAGACTGGTCATTGAAGTGCATCACGATCCATGTAGTTTAACTTTTTTGTAGTAATAGGTCATGGTGATCATCCTGAGGTGTCTGTATCTTATTTTTGACACTCATTAAAATACTGCCATTACGGTATTTGAGGTAAGCAATGTGATAATATTTTCTAAAATGATGGTGGCATGGTGAGCTGTAGAATAATTAAAACATAATTGTTGAAAATGTAATTGACAGACGTGAATAGTACACGGTTTATAGAATACATACATATTATGCTCTCGAATAATTGATTCTTGATTCCAATCCTTAGTTTAATTGGAGTACCGCGTGTTTAAATGTACTATATTTCTCCGCTCCACATCTTTGTGTGTTTTATATCATCATGCAGTCAAAGAACGAACAGAAACTCTTCAGGGTTTATTTCTGGCCTTGGCATAAGTTGTACGTTTAGGTCAGTGGTAGACCGCGGATTTGGGAAGGGACTCAAGGTTTCATTTAATTCCAGGTTTGCAAAAGAACTGTTATGCTGGTTTATGCGTCAGCTTTATCTTGGTGAAGTGTATGGTCTTCTTGGGGGCAGTTCATTTAAAAAGAAAACATGTTTTTGGTCACAAAGGGTAGAGAGCTGGCAGGAGTGAAAGTCGAAACTCTCTTTGCAACCACAGACCAGGAAGTGTGGATATGGCATTGTAACCAAAATTGCTCTCTATGATGTTGCAGCAGTAATTCATGTTAGCATACATGCTTTTTTGCTAATATGAACCCGTCTGCCCACATCAATTCATAGTTGTGGTCTAGACTTTGGATTTCCATGCTGTATGTATTGAATTTGTCAAAGAAAGAACACAGTTCACTGTTGTTAACAATTTGCATAATTAAGGCTCTTGACATGCGTAAAAGGCTTCCTATCCAAATATGGTTTTATTACATAAAATGTTATTTGGCATGTTGTTTGAGAAACCCTCTGGAGTGAGTCAAACATCTATAGTGACCATGCCCTATCACCAGCATTCAGGAAGAAGTGTATAAGAATTAGTCACAATTAAAACAAGGAACTTTAAATAATGTTTTTTTGACTTGCATCCACCATCGTATCCCCCTTCCCAAAAGACTCCTAGAAAAACAACAATGGGCTCATGACATGTACAGTGCCCATGATAAAGTTTAGACTGCCTTAATAAAATTGTATTTTTGATATGATAGTAAGGTGTTTGCTATTTGCTAAATCTGCACAAACCACATGTTTTTTGCACACCCAGTTCTGCACTTCATATTCATGTAGATAGATTGAGGGGCTGATAAACTGACGATCAAAAATTGTTTGGGAGACGGTTGCTTTTGATATGTAACTAATATTATATGTAGCCTTCACAGATGTTGTTTGATACTGCTATCCCTCTCAACTCGACTCGACAGTAGAAGATGAAGAGCCACACTGTACTTAAGTTTACTTTTTGCTGCAAGTTAAACTACTCACTGCCAATGGAACGCTCGTGTGCTTTTTGTTCTTTTTCTTTGTAAAAAGATTTGAGTTAGCACTTGTGAAGTTACCACACGTTTTGAGACTGAAACATGTAATCTGGCTAGACACAAATTAAAATACAGTAAATACTGAAAAGAAACTCGGTTGCGGCTGGTACAGAATAGGGTTTTATTTAAACCACTTACCTCTTCTTCTGCCTCTCCGTTTCTCTTCCTGACTCTTAGTCCTGAATCAGAAAGCACACAGGCGGCCCTAGGCCAATCACGGTGCTACTGTCACCATGACAGTAGCGTCCTGATTGGTCTGAGTGCCCTGGTTCTGCTCACAGACTGCGAGTGAGAGCCTGCGCATGTTCTCAACTTAGCTGGCTGTGTAATACAGCCAGTGGAGAACATGCAAAGTTTGTGTGACTGTTTGTTCGGCCCAAGATGGCCGGCCAAACCGTCATGCGCACTTTTACATTTTTTTTCATTATTGTCTGTATTAATTTTTGTTGAAAGAAAAAAAAAACAGAACAGAAACATATAATAATGACATCCACAGTGTACAGCAGTGGCAATCAGATCTGGTTATACATTCCAAGCTCTCAATCCTTAATATGGTGCATATTACGAAGTATTCTATAAGACAACTTAGACATTACAAACCCGGTCACCAGCCTCTATACATATCTCAAATTCAGCAGGCTTAACAAGGCCTGAGAACACAAAGGGCGAGGACTTGTGAACATTCCCACGGAAGTATCAAAACTGGTATTTCTGATTCGCTACTAGCTAGATAACTCTGATATAGACTCCAGAAACTTTTGGGGCGGCTCTGAGGTGGAAGTACTTCGCTCTATAGTTCAGATTGTGTTACAAAAGATCATGTCTTTAGACCATTCTGCTATAGTGGGTGCAGGGAAACTGGCCAATTGCATTGCTGTTCTGTGATTCGCTACCAGAAGGCCTATGTCAACTAGGCGCCGTGCATCCTTCCGCAGTTGTCTAGAATGCCCCAGGAGTGCCAGCATTGGGTTGGGGGCCAGAGGGAATCCTCTAATGTCACTGAGTTTTAAAAATATTAGCCTCCAGAAGTTAGCTATGTCTAGGCATGTCCAGGTAAAATGCATTAACCCCACTGGATTGGTTCTACATCTCTCACACTCAGCGGAATCACAAAGGCTCTATCTATGCTGCCGAGCCGGAGTGTAATAGATTATGTTTAGAAATTTGAACTGTATAAGTTGGTGCCTACAGTTCAGGGAAATTTGCTGCGTAGATTCACAACAGTAACGCCAAGTGGCGTAGTCAAGAACCATGTTTAGGTAGTTTTGCCATCCCAGCCTCGTCTTATACGCTTTTACGTTAGTCTTGCACTATACCATAAATGATGGACACTATCTTGTTAGGGAACGTAGTGCACAATATAAAAGATAAGAGGGTGAACGCGGGTGGTTCCACCATATCTTCTCCAAGCAATTCACGGAGGGCATGCATAAACCTGAAGAAGTGAAATTGTGCCAGCGGTATCACATTATGGCCTTCAGCTTCAATCTCAACCCACTTACTGGCCACGCCGTCGAGAAACAAGTCACCAATTTTGGTTATCTGGAGAGTCGCCCGCGCCATATCAACCTCCCTTTCCCTGCAGGTTTGTAACCAGTGGGACCACTCCAGCAGTGTCAGAGGGGAGTAAAATAGGTTGCGCCAAGCATGCATTGTAGCATTTATAGAGTCCAATATGCCAGCTCTCCTGGATGGGATGTTAAAAGCAGGCTCTGGAGGAGGGCAGGCCCAGCCGCCACCTTTTCGATTTGCAGGTGAGGCAGGGTATTGCTCTGATGTATCCAGTGATAAGCATGCAAGCATTGTGCCACCTTATAGTAAAGCTCTAAGTCTGGTGCCCCCAAGCCCCCCATGCAATAAGGGAAAGGGAGACCATTCCACTGGGCGCAGGGTTGTTTACCAGCCCATACCAATTTCGCCAATAGCATATTAACGGCTTTAAAAAATGTGAGGTGAAGACCGTAGATACATTATAAAAATCTGGGTAACACCACCATGTACATCAGGGAGATACGGCCCAGGGGCGATAAAGGCAAGCGGATCCAGCGCTCCACCTCATCTTCCAATCTCGCAATTGCCCAGCCGTAGTTTTCTGTGAAAACAATCTCTGAGTTCGTATGCACCTGTATTCCCAGGTAACGTACCGGTTCAGTAGACCAGGTGAGACGGAAGTCCAATTCAATAGGCTCCATCGCCAGAGTTAAAGGGTAGATGGTGGATTTTGTCTAATTGATCTTAAGACCAGAGAATTCCCCGTACCGCACTACCTTCCTCAGTACTGGGAACAGATTTGACTTGGGCTCTCTGATATACAAGAGTGTGTCATCGGCGTAAGCAGAGACAATCAAGTTGCAGGCCGGGAGCCGAATCCCCCTTTGCCCGTGATATTCTCTGAGGGCACAGGCCAGTGGTTCGGCCACTAAGGCATATAAAAGTGGTGATAGCGGGCACCCCTGACGAGTGCTCCTGGAAATCTTAATCGGGCCAGTCTCCAGGTCTCCCACCCTAATCCTGGCTGTAGGGAAGCAATGAGGCTCCCCCCCTCCCCCCCTACCCACGCCATGCTGCTCCCAACTTGTCATGGTCGAAGCACCCTCCCCTCCTCAACTCAAGAGATTTCTGGCGTAACGCCAGTTAGTGGGTAACACACAGGGCAGATGTCGCCACTTCGCTTCCTAGTACTCCACTTCAGTGTGGATCTGGTCTCGCCATCTGAACAAATGGTATGTTTTGTTATTAAAGCTTTTAAAGCGCACTTATACCCAAAGGTCTCCTGGTGCTGTGCACTGTCTCACTGATTCCATAGGCAAAATGTCTTATACCAAGAATAAACACAGTATCAAGTGACAACAGTTACTTGACCCTACCCTCACAGCTATTGGCAAACATCCGTCTGCCCAAATTAATCAACAATGTTTCAGAATTTCTGATATATCTTTTAATTCTCTGTGTATCTCTGTTACACTTATATTCAATAATGTTATCTACATTTTTTACATGAACATCATTCATTTTGCTGATGCCCTAAACTAAACATAAACACTCCTTCCGCCTGTAATCACCGAATTACAGGGGGAGGTAAAGACTCTCAAGACCCAAATGATCTTCATCACGGCATTAGGTGCGGACTGAACTTAGACCGGAGGGTCTCTCTGAACTGTTCATCGTGGAGAGGGTGCACAGGGCCCTGGTGCCGTCCCCAAGCCCAGGGGCGCCACCTCAGGCTCTCATTGCCAAGATATTGAACTACTGTGACAGGGACTGTCTTCTTCAAGTGGTACAAGAAGGGTCAGTCCCCCAGTTTGGCAACACCAAAATTGCCATCTACCAGATTACACAAAATAAGTGCAGGAGCAACATAAAGCATCAAACAGTAGTTAAGGGCTCTCAACCTTAGGTATATGCTTCTGTACCCAGCAAAGCTTAACGTCTAAACAAAGAGAAGGCCCACTTCTTAGAGATACTGGAGGAAGTCTGGGAATGGCTTGAGATTAGAGGTGAATCTGCAGATTCCCTATCCGCTGCCAGCCATTTTTGGGCATCGGGAACACGCACCAATGGACCTTCTGGGTGAGGGCTAGAGAGGATGACCAGTCCTAATTCTTGCCCTCTGGAGACCCCAAAAATAACGATTAGTGAGAATGGTACTATGCAACTATCCACCATAGACAGGCTAACTGATGCACAGGTTGGGGAATCCGCAGGCGCAGTCGGATGAAACTGATACGAATCTCTCCAGTCAAGCACAGGACATTGTGCCTGATACCCTGATTTGCAAGGAGGGCGAAATGGGGGGCGTATGAGGGGCGTATGAGCAGCATGGATGATAATGTATGACGGAGAGGGGGTTAGAATGTGGGTTGCATGCACTGCTGTTATTAATGTATGTACTGGCAAAGGTAGTTGGCATATAGAGTCTGTAGTTTCTGTGCCCATGCCTTGAGTGGGTGGGGTGTGCCTGGGGCCTCCCGGGTTGAGTGAATATATGCTGTTTATTAGTTCTATCACTGTACCGTGTGCTCCATCCTGTTGCTTGCTAGTGAGGACATATAGGTTGCGAAGTTTCAAAGATTGGTGACATTGTTGACTGTCCGGGATGCTGTCTGAAAGGTGAGTATTAGCTAGTCCCTGTTGTACTGCCTGGGGATGCGGTGTGAGTCTTGGCACATGTGGTGGGTGGACATATGTATATTCATATATTGTACTATATTTGACCGTGGGCGGGGGTTGGTTCACAATGTTTGCTTAATCTTACAATGGTTCAGCAGCAAAGGGGTGGTGGGCAGGTGGGGAGATGGTACAAGTCACACACTGAAACCATGAATGGTGGGCACATAGAAAGTCCTGGCCTAGAATGTCTGGGGACTGGGAACATATGTACAAGGATACCAGGTACTCACCTTCTTTAAGTGCCACAAAATCGACATAACATGTTTACTGGAAACTCCCATGAACGACATGTGCCACTAAATTAGCCAAAAAATGGATAGGTCAAATATATAATTCCTCCTTCTCTACCTATGCAAGAGGCACACTGATCTGGGTGGCCCTGGGAGTCCCATTTTCTCTCACATATATGGAGGTGGATGTAGGGAGGCTGATACGTCCTCACACAGAGGTCCCTCGACAGCCAGGATGTATCCCTTCTTAGGAGGTATGCTCCTAACACCGATAATCCTGCCTTTTTTCACACAGTGCAAGACCTCCTTACACAGGAGATTCCCTTGCCATTTCTGTGGCTGGGTGACTTCAGTTGTATTTTGCACCCTTCCCTGGACAGGGCCCCGGCAAGACCACGCACAAAACCACACATGACGGCTGCACTCCGGGGGTCATGCCCAAGATAGAGGTGGTGGACTTATCGCATCAGAGAAATCCAGATCGCAGCCTATTCACTTGTCATACTAATACACATAATACATACATCAGTTTGGGCAGGGTACTGGTTGCAAGATTCCCTAGGCTGGATGACATTCATGTCACGCACGCACTTGGCACAGTTCCTACCTGACCATTCTCCTGTTTATTGTGCTTTTGTCTTGGGGGGGGGGGGAGCCTGATCTTGGCGGATGTATGTGGATATTCTAGAAGATACCATGGGATGAATTGCTCTTTCACTTTCCTATACAGGTTATTTTGAGTCGAACTGGGGCACTGTAGGGAATAGATCTGTGGAATTGGAGGCCCTCAAAGCTGTAATTAGTGGTGCCTGTATGGGTCTGACTTGTGGGGTCCTTAGGCCGCTCCAGGCCAAGCTATGCAAGGAGGATCAGACACTCGCTCAAATTCAGATGACACACTAACCTAACACAACTTCCCTCCAGGAAGAACATGACATACAGGGACGTATAACGGATATTTGGGATCGGCTAGACAAATATACTTTAATACAATGCCTACCTCGATTACATAGCGAACTGGCCTGGATCGTGCACAGAGAGCATTCCCCCCGGTTACAATGGGTTTAGTTACCCCAGGTGGAACTAGGGTTACTTAGTCAAAGAGGGAGATCCCTGGAGTCGAATAGTCGACTAGTAACTATTAGCCTTTCCTATATACAAGGGAAAGGTCACACACTACCATGGGTGTTAAACTAACACAAAAATAGGTTTTCCACACTGAAATAGAATCGTTTACAGTCTATTTTTATTAAAATTTCAATCAATTTAAACAATAAAAAACAGAGTAAATTCATATACGAATACGAGGGGACGAACGAGGCAGAAGTACACACGCAGCGCTAATCCGAACATATCCAGTTCTGGAGAAGACTAAAGAAATGGTATGCCCGTTCTAAGAGGTTTTTAAAATTTTACCAGATGCACGAGACCTGAATAAACGCCTGACAAATTCAGAGCAAGGAAACCCAAGACAAGGAGCCCCTATCCGGGGATAAAGAACACTCACCATAGATGCACGTGACTTGAATATACGCCTGTCAAGCACAAAGCAAGGAAAGCCAAGACAAGGAGCTCCTATCATAAGGGAGAGAAGCCCATACTATTGACAGAAGCCAATGGAAATTTAAAGCTATCTACATCCTGATACGTCCCCCACATGATCTAAAAGATATGGTGGAACCATCCATTGCTTGAAACCCCAGAAAATAAGAAGTCCTGAGGAAGGTGCAACCAAATCCAGAGTACAGCACCGAAACGCGTCGACGCACTGTTTGTCTTTTTCTAATAGAATCCAATGAGGGCCGTATAAAACTGTAGATGGGCACGTCATTCCTCCACTAGAGTTTTACAATAGCAAAACGGATTGAGGCCATTGGATCAGGCAAATGATAGTGGCCTAGATATCTGGTTGGCCACATAGAAATTGAGGGGTTTTTGTGACTATATGTAGTTTGTCGTCTATTTACAGTGAATATGCTTTGATTGTGTCTTTGTTTATCGTTTATAGTTGTATTATACTCGTGCAATACTGTTGAATAATATTTTTGCTTATTTTTAACCCTCCAAAGTATCTTTTTACTTGGATTTTAAATTGTGGTGTGAAAAGTATATGAATTTACTCTGTTTTTTATTGTTTAAATTGATTGAAATTTTAATAAAAATAGACTGTAAACGATTCTATTTCAGTGTGGAAAACCTATTTTTGTGTTAGTTTAACACCCATGGTAGTGTGTGACCTTTCCCTTGTATATAGGAAAGGCTAATAGTTACTAGTCGACTATTCGACTCCAGGGATCTCCCTCTTTGACTAATTGTCCTTCTACCCTGTTCCCTGGGGAAGTGGGGTACCCTCTCCTTTCTGAAACCAGGAACTAGGGTTACTTCCAGGGTGGGCAGTGTGGAAGTGTTTCAGGCGCACTTACAGCACGTATACACAGCAGACCAGAACGTTAGCGCATCCATCTTCTCCTCTTTCCTAAAGGGGTTGGCTCTCCCCAAACTCGGATGGATGGCATCAGAAGAGATGGATGAGCAGTTGGGCATAGAAGAGCTTAGTTCAGCACTTAATATGCTCCCACGAGCCAAGCTTCAAGGTAGCGACGAGTTCCCGCCTGAATTTTACCAAGCATTTTGGGCCATGTTAACACAAGGCCTCCTAGAAGTCTTCACAGAGGCTTAGAACATGGGGATTTTACCACCGACTATGCAGGAAGTTGAGATCTGTTTGCTCCTTAAACTAGGAGGTGATGCCACTGACCCAACAGGGTATGGGTCCCTCACAATGATAAACACCAACATTAAGAAACTCAGCAAGACCCTGGCAGTTCTCTTATCACCACAAAGGCCACAACTGGTTCATGAAGACCAGTGCGGTTTTATCCCGGGATGAAGCACCTGTGTGAACCCTATTCGACTGATGCATGTTTTGCAGTGAACTAACACACTGTCTCGAGTAATGCTTGAAATCTACTGATACACTACAGCTTTCTTCACAAGACTTACCTTACTCCTAGGGCCTTGCACCACTTGACCTCGATGAGTTCTGATCACTGTCCCTACTGTGGTTCAGACAGTGCTGACTTTCAGCATTTAGCCTGGCATTACTACCTGGTGCAGACCGTCTGCCACCGAGTAGTCGGTGATATTGCTAGGAATGCACAACTGCAAATATTCCTCTCGCCCCAGTGCTGAATTGTAGGCAATGTCAAAGGACCAAAAGGTAGGAAACTGTGATATAAAGTTTTACAGTTATTATTGGTGTTGGCCAGGCGCAGGGTTATCATCACCTGGATGGGTCAGTGGGCACCTGTGATAGTACACTGGAAGAAGAACGTATTGGAGTGGACTCTAGCAGAGGAAACATATGAAACTTAGCTGACGAGACGACAAGTTGGTAGAGGATCTGTCAGACTGGAAAGAATTATGTGATATACTCCTAAATCCAGGATCGGATGGATCTTCATCGGAAAGCCATGGGGCTGACAATAGTGTGGGGGGGTGGGACACATTGATGTGGGTCCCGGCCCAGACATACCGGGGGAGGTGGGATATAGTCCTGCAGTGTGAGACTGGATGTTTTTGTGTGGAGCTTGATGTGCTATGTCAATTGTAAAGCTGAAATTGGTCTATATGCAATTTGTCTCCTACCGCATCCGTCACTGCCTGGTGATTGGTTTCTTAGTATTGTTCTATAAAACAGAAAATTAAGGTTATTGAAAAAAAACTATAACTTTACTGTAACGTTCCTTTTTTCAGTGAATTTTAAAGTTTTTTTCGATTCTGTTTCCTAACTATAACATCCCTGCAACATTTGGTTCTTTCAGTGAATTAGTATGTTTTTTTAAATTTTATTTCCTAACTATAATGTCTCTGTAACCTTTGTTTTTTCAGTGAATTTCTAAGGTTTTTATAAAAAGAATTTCATTACTGTAACCTGTAATGTTTCACAGTGGATGTGTGAGCACATGCGTAAGTCTGTTAGTGGGTGTATGAGTATGTGTGCTGGGGTCTGTGAGTGGGAGTGTCTCAGGGGCTGTGTGAGATGATCTATGAGTGCGGGTGTAGGTCTGTGAGTTGCTGTGTGAGTCTGTGACTGATTGTGTCAGACATTGTGTGTCTCTGTGAGTGGCAGTGTGAGTGCTACTATGGATCTGTGGGTGGGTATGTAAGTGGGTCTATGGGTCTGCGAGGGGGTGTGGGAGTGGGGTTTTGATTTTTGAGCTTTTATATACATAGTGTATTTAAAGGAGACACCCATGCACTCTGCTTTTGCAAGGAAACCTCATTTAAGAATTCAATTGTCACACTCACCAAAATTCAGATTACGCACCAATACATTTATGATGCATCCGCTTCTGTTAATGATTTCAGATCATTTTTTAATATGGAACATTAGTATAAAAGTTTTTGCTTTCTATTCGCCGAGCCCAAGAAGTTGGGATTGTTTCCATTTTACTCAAGTGGGGCTTTACCTGGCGCACCTGCTAAGTTTATATTTCGAAATGTTTTCCATTTAATTTATCTGAAATGAACATCAGGATCTTAATGGAATCTAAGTTTTTCCAAGAAGAATCCACAGTTTTTTAGAAAATGTCTACTCAACTGCTTTACTTTGTACTGGGAAGTTGGTTACTATTTTGTCATTGTGAAAATGTCTACTGCTTATTGTACACTGCACCTGCATAATGGACCACCCATTTATGTACTTCTCTGGGTCGTTCCTTCCCATTTGTTTCAGTGAGTTAATAACTGTGGATTTCTTTTTATGTACATTTTTTTTTGTCACCAAATATCACAATACGTATGTTCCGGTTTTGCTGAAAAGTCGCAAAACTCCAAGACCGGCGCAGATTTCAGAACGATGCATCCAAAGGCCATTCGGGGGTGGGCTATAAAGCTTTTTGCCGCTTGCCACGTGACTCCTTACTGCTACAGGCACCATTTGTGAGGGAGATCCACGGATCGCTCTCAGAGGCTCTCGCGCCGGCCATCGTTGCGAGCCTAGACTACTTCAGTAAAAAACCACAAGAAGAAATGTAAGAAGTTAAAACACTCTTCAGCTTCTCTGTGCAGGTCCCATTCATGGGATCGCATGCATGAACAACACCACAAATATAGGTTGTCCCTGTGGAGTCTACAGCTGACACTAGGTCTGCTCCACCCTTCTGCGAGTTTCACAGTGCTGGAGCGACCCCTGTTCAAGTCAGGGAATTTTCATTAAGGTCTTAAGTCTCATTTTTGGTGGTTGAATGCCTATTGAGCGCCTTGAAGCCCCAGGAGTTCAGGAGAAACCCCAACTGGGGCTCCACCAGTGGGTTCGCCCTCAGCGCCTGTCGGAATTTCAGGATGCTTATGATTCTAGCGTCTGATACGGCCGGACTGGCATCGCCGAACAATGGTCCTGGCACCGACCAGGCCCACACAGCAGACATGGAACCATCTTTCATGGAAGAGCACTTTGAAAAACATGAATGGAGGAGATCTGAGGATCCCTATGGCTATTCTTAATATCTAGTATGGTCCATGGCCGAGCATACCTGGTATTAGGACCTAGCTGATGCCAGTGGTCTGGACACTTCACCAGACACTGGCCTTCTCTCCCCTCCCACAATGGCTACGGAAGAGGGGGCTTCCTTTGCAATGGTGGTCGGGAGGTCGGTTGAGGTTCTGGACCTTCAGCTGCCCACAGCCACAGTTAAGACCACTGTCTTGACAAAGGTGCTTCAGCCAGAACCCATACTCCCTTTAATGAAGCCCTCACAAGCCTCTTGGGAACTGAAGCCAGAGGTCCAACCAGTCTGTCCCTGCCCCCAGCAGTCGCAACCTCAAAGCCTCTTTAATTTTCCTCATACCATCATGGGCACCCTGTGGTGGCAGGATTCGGCACCGTCTGACCCAGTGGAGGGAAATCACTTTAGTCAAATGGGTGATTTAGATTGTCAAGAGGAGCTAACCCCTACCCTTTCAACAAAAACTACCACCTTTGCCACCATCTCCCGATTAGAAGAGGAGAGGATCTCTTTTCGCTCTAGCGACAGGAAGTACATGCTCATTTGGCCAAAGGAGCCATCAAGAGGGTACCAGAAGCAGTCGTAGGTCATGGTTGCTATTCCTACTGCTTTCTGTTGTCGAATTCCATACAGTTCCTTCAGATACTTTACCAAGGCTGACTCGCTAACTACACAGTTCAGTGCTCCTGAAGAGGGAACGGACGCTGCTTTTCCCAGCTTCCAAAACTGTCTTAGGTTTTTTGATTCAGTCGTTTCTAGTAGGTTCACCCAACATTTTTCTTTATACAACCTTTTTGCGTCGGTAACCATCTTTTTATACTCATTTTTCAATTTATTAGGATAGCTTTGTCTCTCTCGGTTAAACTTTTTCCTTTGGCTTCTTGTTACTGACCTTATCTCCCTTTTTTTATTTTGACAGTCGACCGAGAACCATTTAGGTCAACTAACCGGGTTTATTGCCTCTTTTCTTTTGTCTTTTTTTAATTCTATTCTGAGGCATTGTACTACTTGGTCTATCTTCCTCTCATGCCATTCCAGATTTTTACTCCCTACCCCCAGTTCTACCTTATGCTGTAAAATCTTTTGTTTTTCCAAAAATTCTTCCGTCAGCCTTGTTGATGCTCGTTTGGGGTAGTCAACTTGTTGTGGGATCACTTTCTCTGTATATTCCCTAGTTCCCTCATATATATTCAAATGCAACGGGTTGTAATCTCTGCCTTCACTTTGGGGTATCTAAATTCTCGTACTAAAGGAAAATTCTAGGCGAATATAGATACATAATCAATTGGGCAGTTTTGTGAGCCTATTTTAAAAGATTTCTTTGCAGGGCAATCTGCTTTAAATCTGACGTTTTGACAGAGGAGACCCTTCGTTCCTAAAAAATTTACCAGATCTCTGTCGTGCCTCGGGGTTTCACAAACTGGAAATTTGGCTTGGTTTATTCCGTAAGCGTCCAGTAGTTCCTTGTGCCAGCGGTCAACCTCCTTTGGAATCAGCTTATGATTAAAATCCCCCATAATGAAAAACACGTCTGAATCATACTTTTCGAATAGAGTCTATATCCTCTTTAAAATTCCCCATCTCAGTTCCATACTCTGCAACATTCACCCGATGCATATATACATTCATAACAATTACATTTTCATATTTCTTATCCTGGGTCAGCAGGGTTACTCTACACACCAATAGCCAATTACATTTCACAATTAACCAAATTGCATTTCTTGTTACTTTTGTCGATAAAAGGGTCATAAATCCCCCAGCCGGGCGTCCAAATCTTTTTTCTTAGCTGGGCGATTTAGTTGGAGGTAACCATCGAAAATTGGGGTTTCGTCGCATAGCCAAGTCTCTTGCAAACAAACAATTTCCACTTTGTTTACTAATTTATTTATTTGCCCGTGTTTTAACTCATTTCCTAAACAATTAATATTCCAAGATAGGAGACTTAGGCCATGCAACACCCCCTCTTCCTAATCCACCTCACTTAAACCACCATCTTCATCCATTACCTCCATATACTTTTGGGAGGGGCCTGCGACGCTACTTATTTGGCTCCAGTTGCCCCAGGTAGGCTCCAGTTGCCTTAGGTTAGGTAGTGACTGTACCAGATAAGATCTTACCAAAGGTAAGTAACATTACATTCAACCGCACTACATTGAACCACTCAAAGTAACAGGAACAGTGATTTACTCTGTTTCTGTGTTTGGAATTTTAAACTGTTTATCTCTTTCATTTCGCCAGGAGGTACATAAAAATGAACTAGAAGACTTGAGGAAAGCAGGACATGAAGCCTTGACCATCATTGTGGAAGAATTCAAGGTAAGAATACGAGCAGGCAATGATATGTGTCAAATGCACTTTCAGAGCACATGTGCAGATGCAGCAGACAGGATATTCCAGTCTTGGATCATTATTCCACAGCAGTGTATCATATCCTTCATCACTCCATGACAGGAGCTGTCATGACAAATATCATGCTTGAGATCCCATTCCAAATGCGTGCTTTTTTGCAATTCTTGCATACTTCCTGCTAGGAGTCTGCTAATTAAATCATATATGACTAGTAACTCTCATACTAGGTCTACGACCACTTATGGATACCAACATGTTTCACTGTTTTCATGAGAAATTGATTCTAATAACATTAGTAGTTAATGTGTTTTTCTCAGGGACCACTGCCTGCCCTTAAAAAATGAAACTGAAAAGTAAAATTGTCTTTTTTAAAGGCATCCCATTTTCCTTTAAGGAAAACGGGCTGCATTAAAAAAAATGTTTTATTTCAAAAGCAGTCAAGGACATGGTGGTCTGCCGACCCCGAGCAGGCCACCATCCCTGGGAGTGCTAGCCATTCCCAATAGGATCGCAAATTGCAACTGCCTCATAAAATATTGAGGCATGCAATTTGCGACCCCATTAGGAATCGTGAACAGTGACTGTGACACTGTTGCACATTCAATTTTGCGAGTCACATATTGCAAGTCTCAATTCGAAGCAATTTGTGACTCGTGCAATTAAATGGTCTTGCATCTAGCCCCTAATTTGCAAAATTATCGGGATTACAACCACAAAATAGCATTTTTCTACTGTACTAAACCCATTTCACAATTTGTAAAAGTCTTTCCTAATTGCAAAAATAGCTTTACGACTCATTCCAAATCTCAGAGTGATGTGCAAACAGCTGCCCCTCCCAGTTGTGTATGTATCAATGGTTTACAACCACAATTGCGTCACAAACTATTGAAAAAGTGGCAACACCTAAAAGAATGTTGTAACTCATCAGCCAAAGGAAAACTGTCCTAGTAGGGCAGCTTCACTTTGGGATTCATGTCTGGCAGCCTCGGACCAGGCAATGGTCCCTTCTACCTGCTCCTTTTGATGTCTTCACATACGGGAAACTTTTTGTTTGAAAATCAGTACACTGCCTTCAAGGAACACAATCTGCTGTTCCTCCCAGGCATCTATCTCTTGGTTCTTAGCCAACTACAGGTCACGTGAATAGTGAACTGCCAATTTACTATTTATTAAATAGGCATTCTACAATCCCCTGTAAACGAGAATTTTGTGTTGCAGCCTATTAGTACCTGTGTCATATGCCAAAATTACACCCAGTTTATGATCTGTCTCTTAGGACATCAAGCCCTAATTTCTAAGGGTTCCTCAAACTCAAAGACCCAAATTTGAGGTCGAACATACATCAACCAAACTAACCGAAAAAAAGCTTTTCCAGAAAAGTTCAACAAGCAGAGTTGGTAATACATTCTTGAAAGAATTGTTTGACTTAAAATTGTGTGTCTAATAATGTGCTAGGTCTCTATCTTAACTTTTAGGATGTAGCTTATGAGCACAGCTATAACTCTTTAGGGTCTGGCTTCACAGTGCAACTGTAACTTGACTGTTTGCATATATGTATGCATGTGGTATTTCTATAGCAAAACCTAGTCATAAGGTAGCAGAGCGTTATACAAGATCAAAGACAAGCATAAAGTCAACAAGGGTTACGAGAGGTAGTAAATACCAAGTTTGTGGACTACTAATGCATTGTGGTGTAGTGTTTGTTAAAGATGTTTATTTGCAACTCTCTACTAAATTAGAGCAGCAGTGATGCAGACCTGATGGTTACTCAGAAGTTGTTCTGGTCTTGGGTGTTTAGATGGAAAATACCTTTTTCCTTTTTTTTCCTTTTTGTTCTTCATAGT
Source organism: Lissotriton vulgaris (assembly GCF_964263255.1). Classification (NCBI taxonomy): domain Eukaryota; kingdom Metazoa; phylum Chordata; class Amphibia; order Caudata; family Salamandridae; genus Lissotriton; species Lissotriton vulgaris. Next base: position 51,402,328 of record NC_141686.1, on the reverse strand, counting down.
CCACAGTCTGGTGGTATCCTGGCTACAGTTGTGCAGAGATCCACTGGAGATAGTGAGCTTGTCTATAAGATGAGTGAGGGTGCTGGCCCTGATGGTTTTGTAAATTATGCTACTGATTTTAGAGAAGGTGCTGACCTGCAAGGGGAGCCAATGAAGTTTATCAGGAGGGGGGTTATGTGATCATATGCCTTCAAGCCATGGATGAAAAGTACTGCGTCATATAATATGCACTTAAGGGGTGATAGTGGGGATTCTGGGGGACCATGGAGCAGGGCACTACCACCATCTAGAACTTGTAGCAGGCTGTCTTAGTTTTGTTGGCAATGTGTTTCTTGAGTGTGAGGTTGGTGTCCATGGTGGATCCAAGTGACTTGGCATTCAGTGAAAGTTGAGGTTCAAAGCTGTCAGGATTCATCTCTCTGAGCTAGGTTTGAACTGCATCTTGTGTGTTGTTAATTTTGCAAATAACAAGAATTCTTTGTAAATTGGGGAATGAGTTATACTTTGGCACTGGACATCAAGGTTTGAATGATGTGCCGGCAGTGTTTGAGGCGCTTGATGTCTAAAGAAGAGGAGACTTTCAAGCGGAGTTATGTGTCATTGACATATTGATGAATCTTGGAATTGTTATCTGTGAGTAGATCACCAGACTGCTCTATGTAGATGCTGAAGATGACGGAGAACACTATAGACCCCCTGGCACACTCTGCTTGTGACAGGATATTTAGGGACCTGGAGGTGCCTTTTCCACATGTGAACAAGCATGTCATTGCTGGTGAATCCAATTTGAGACTCCAGGGTGCAAATGAGGGTGGCATTGTCGCCCGTGTCGAAGACAGCTGAGAGGTCCTTCAATAACAGCATTATTCTATCAATATTATTGGAGCCACAGAAAAAGCGCATTAAGAAGCATTACTGAGAGAGGAGCATTAGTTGCACACAAATGTTGATTTTCTTGAGTGCAAATTTTGAATGGGCTGAAGATGTGTGTGTGTGCTACCACTGAATAAAGGGCTTACATACCATTTTTTGTCTTGTGCGAAAGCTTATGCTCTATACTGCAGGACTGAGTTGGTTATGATGACATGCTAATAATGAAGGCTATAGACATGATCTATTTATTATGAAAAGTAACGACGGCAGTAGGTGTGATTTATTTATTATGGAAAGCATTTGTTCAAGCCAGTAAGCTTTAAGGGTGGACTGTCATCACACAGTGCTAAGGCTTGTATACAACAGGTATTTTGTTACATGGAATCTCACGAAATACCTTAATGATTAATGTTTGTTTCCGCAATGTCAAACTCTCACGGTAGAAGATTTGCACTTCGAGAACTCTTGTTATGCTGTTGTAGGAAGGGTTTTCTATTGTTTTGCAGCCTATAATTATTTTTAAACTATATTTTTATTGAGGTTTTCATGGATAGTACCACATGGGCAAATATTAGACCACAGAGGTGCAGGAAATTCCCAATAAATACATATCCAAAACAATAATGATGCATAACCCCCAACCCCACCTCTCTCCCCCCCCCAAAAATCCGACAAAGTCCAACATTAGCATAATGATCATAGAGCACATCGAACAATAGACACAAATAGCAGCAGACATAAACCCAATGTCTATCTCCCTGCCCCTTCTCAATCCATTGTTTCTTCTTCTATCGAGTCTTCTAAAGAATAATAAGAAATCTATTTATCTCACATTTTCTGGAATTTTCGGGGGCAACTTCGCGCCACCTATAATTTTAAAAATGTTTGTAATTTATGACTGTATACCGATAGGTGCCTTGTGGGAAACCATATGTGAAATGCAGTAGGCCTGTGCTGGTTATGGTGACTGTAAGTCAATGGTAAAGACCGTTGGTGTTATTGGTTCTATAGGTTATAGTGGCAAGCCAATGATAAAGACTATAGGAATTACTGGATGTCAGATGCAATAGGTTCGACCTATTAGTACCTACGTCACATCGGAGAATTACACACGTATCTATTTCTTATGAAAAAGTACAATAAAGGCATGAGGCCTGTCTTAGTTATTGTGAGAATCAAACGTTAAAGACAATAGGCCTTTTAAGGGTTGTTACACATTGTCATAACCTCTGGACAGGAATTTTGGTAAATGACATTTCATAGTTGAACAATAGACCACTCTGGCAACATTTGTTGTGAAGGACTGAATACTGATCAAGTAGGGTGCTAGGTGTTCATGAAGGTGTTGGTGCGGGGCAAGGCCACAGGTGAGGCCTTCCGACTTAATCTCGCTGCACTTGGCCGAAGACCATGCTTAGCGAGGGTTGAGCACAGGGCCGGTACATAGGGCCAGCCCACCGCCCAACCATTATTGTATGTTGGACGCATGGCCTTGGATGACACCAGACCTTGCTGTCTGTATCCAAAGTCTGAAGTAGACAAGTGATGAATGGAATGCTTGAATTAACCTCAGTCCCTACTAATGACTTGGGCCGCAACCCAGTCCATTGTTATTTTAGGTTTAAATCTGTTTTTATTATCACAACTTCAGCAGAAAATACAATGCACATCTTTGGTGTTAGAGGATACCTCTCCAGATACCATGACAAAGCGTGACTTTCATTCAACAGAAACAGAAAAGGAAGAACAAAGAACCCACCCAATAACATCCCCCCTTCCCTTGTACCAATAGCTATGCTGTGTTCAATGTCACTGTTTCTGAGTGTGGGTCATTCATTGGGTGCCATCTTTTCTTTCATCAGGCTGAGTCCATGAGTCTTAATAATCGCAAGTAAAGGGGGCAGGTCAGCTCTCTAAATTCTTGGGACAACAGAGCTATAAAGGGTCGCCAGTTCTGTATGTTTCGCCTCTGGCTGTGAGCGTAAAGGTGAGTTTCTCCATCCCCAGAATGCTCCCAGAGACGATGCAGCCATCCCAGGTGTGTGGGTGTGGTGGGGGACCCCCAAAGTGAAAGGATAGTCTGATGAGCGCCTCCCAGTGCAATACCTATCTGGCGTCCCCTACGTCATGCAAGGGGATAGGTGAGTGGGTTAGGGAGACCCAGCAATGTGTACGATGGAAAGAGAGTTGAGTTCAAAAAGTGGGAGTCGATGTCGTCAAGGACCGAGTCCCAGAATGAGGTTATCTTTGGGCAGTCCCACAGTATATGAGGGAGTGTGCCCTTCGCCACACATTGATGCCAGCATTCGTCACTAGGAGCCGGGTTCCCCCCGTTGGAGCCTTACTGGAGACAGATACCAATATGATGTGATTTTCCTGGCTGTTTCTGTGCCAGCTATGTTACAGGCAGTGTGTGTCGTGCTCTGTGGTAGATGTGGTAGATGTTTCGCCACTCCTTCTGGGAGAGTTGGCATCCTAGTTCTATCTCCCAGCGACGTCAGGCTGGGCATTTGTCCTCGGTCTGTGTGGGTCAGAAGGACATATAGTTTGGAAAGCAGGCGTTTGAGTGTTTACCTAACAACCATTTGTTTGCTCTGCATTGATGGGTGCCAAGCCAGTGCCTAATTTCAAGGTATCGGAACCATTTGTCCTCTGGGATAGAGTAATCTGCAGGCTGCTCCCCACCACACATAGAAAGGTACTGGGTGTGAAAGTGCAGTTATCGACGACTGGGATCAGAGGAGATGGAAGGGTGATCAACTAACCCCTGTTGGTGCACCAGTCCCATACCCTCAGAAGGGAGCTCGTGACTGGAGAGATGTAGATACAGGGTCGTGATTGTACCTGCCGGGAGAGGTAGACACAGGGCTTGGAATAAGAAGAATATTCTGGGGAGGGTGGTCATCTTTAAAGCTGCAACGCAGCCCAGCAGAGATAGTGGGTACTGCTGCCATTGGTCCAGCTAAGTGCGTACTCGTTTCATCAGCTCTCAATAGTTAAGGACGTTCGTTCGCTGCAGAGTCAGGCCTGGTTATACTCCCAAGTAAGAGATGGACTTGGTCGCCCAGCTAATCATATAGGTCTGTCTCAGAATCTCAACTAAGGGAGTGTGAACCGAGATGTTGAAGGCCTGGGACTTGTGGAGGTTCATAGGCCTCTCCAAACTCCTCCATCTCTTTTAGAAAGTGGGGTAGGCTGTCTGTTGTGGGGGTTATCTGGCATGACCATTATGTCATCTGCGTATAAACTGATCCAGAGTTTCAGCCCATCAAGAGGAATTCCCTTGATCCTAGGATGATCTTTCATTTGCTGCATGAAGGGTTCGATGTAAGGAACGAAAAGGAGGGGCGAGAGAGGGCAGCCCTGCCACGTGCCCTGGCGTATTGGGAGGGTCTCTGAACTATGTCCATTCAACTGCACTGAAGGTACTGGGGACCTATATCAGCTCAGGACCCAGGAACAAAACTTTTCCCCCAGCCCAAAGTGCTCTAGTGTTGAATCCTGGAAGAGACAGTGGAGTTTGTTGAAAGCTTTCTCCACATCGACCATAAGTAATGTGCTAGACCCCTCTCTACGATGGGAGTGATTAATAATGCCCTTTGAAACTCCCTACCTCTGTCTGCCCGCAGTACGTCCGACTACTGGACCTTTAGGAGAATGGTGAAGACATGGCTGTTTTCCAATCACTAATCTTCCTTGACAATCACTCCTGCTAGATTTAACGCTGTGACGCCCCGTTGCTGGGGCAGCCATGCGCTTTACAAATATTTTACCATAACATAACATAATGTTTATGAGCCTTTTGGTATTGTGCATGCCTTGTCTCTTCGGGATAAACCTGGCTCGGTCAGGACCTATCAGGCCCTGCGTAAAAGGATTGAGGTGGGCTGCCAGGATTCCCATAAACAGCTGGGCGTCTACTTTCAACAGTGAGATAGGGCGATAATTGGCACATAAGCATCTGTCCCACCCAGGTTTGTGGATGACAACTTTGGACTCTTCGTGCATGGAGGGTGGGAGAGTGGCTGTTTCTGCGATAGCATTGAAGAGCCGCATGAGGATTGGGGCTAGGTCTGAGCACAAGGCAGATTTGAAGGCTTTCTGCCTAGAAATGGTGGCAATGACTTACTTGATTCGGATCGGGTCATCAAGTGAGGCCGCCTGGGCATCAGTCAGGCGAGTCTTAGCCGCCGAGTGAAGATACCATAAGGGGACTTCCTGGGGGGCGAGGGGGAGCTGGGAGGGAGCCTGCTCTGTGTACATTGTTGCATAAAAATCTTTAAAGCAGGCCGCTATCTGAGGGTCACCTTCTATTGGTTCTCCGTCTCCAGCGAGGAGGGAGTTCACTCTATTAGACTGTCTTTGGGCTTGGAGCTTGGTCACTAGGAGCCTTCCACATTCCTTCCCATTCACATAAAAAGAGTGTTTTAGGCAGAGGAGTGAGTATTCAGCCCTATCTAGGTCTAGGCTCGCCATTTGTTTCTGTGTGGCATCCAGCTGGAGCCATGTCCTGGAGGCTCCATTGCGGTAATTAATGTGTTCTAGTTCTCGGACCTGCTCCTGGAGCTCCACCCTTTTGACTTTTCATTGGTGGTTTTCAGCCGCTGAAATGGCTATAAGCTCTCCTATGATGACCGCATTCAGAGCATCCCAGAGAGTGGATATAGGGATGTTGGGGGTATTGTTAATGTCTGTGTAGTCGCTGATGGCTTTCTTGATCTGCGTGACCACTTTCAGTCTTTGCAGCAATGTTTTCTGAAGTCTCCATTGAAGCCGTGTCTCTCTCCATTAAGAATTATGTAACTCGAGTATAAGCGCTGAGTGGTCAGAGTGGGATCTCGGTTTGATCAAGTAGAATTTCTGATGGCTGTGTGTCCCCTAAGACCTGGTCAAAGACCTCATCAACATACACCTCCATGTTCCTTGCCTCCGTGGCCATCAGTGCGTTCCTGATATTGTTGCACCTTCATCTGTTTTCGAGACCCTAGGCATGAGCCTGGAGGTCGATTTGGTGATCTGTGAGGCGGATGATTTCCTATCTGAGCAGCTCAATTTCTTCATCCCTGGTGATCTTGTGGTTTTCTAGGGCTTCTATTCATGTCAGAGATTTCTTTTTGTACCCCCTGCACGTCTTGTACCAGGTCTCTCTTAATCAACTGCAAGTCTTCACTCAGAGACGAGAACAGGGTCTCCATATATGTCCGGTGACCAGAGCATCTTCTTCTTCGTCCTCTGGGGGCCGAGGGCTACCAGAGGGGCTAGGGCATTTCGGGGTGTGGGAGAGGGAGGGGGGGCAACAGAGGACTTAGCAAGCATGTCCTCCTGGGAGCGATCTTTCTTGGCCCAAGGCGCTGCCATAGCTTCTCCTGTAGGGGAGACTTTGTTCTAAGCAAGCGCAGCCAGCTCCGTTCGGGGGCTGCTGCTCTCCCTTCTGTACTCAGAGGGGGAATGCAGCACTTGGGTATTAATGTATCAGTTCGGTGGGGAGCGTATCCGCACCAGAGGGGGTCTACGGGTGAGTCTGATTAGGCAGGCCCAGCGAAGCAGCAGACTCCGAGCTGTGCTAGGAAATTTTCCTTTGGTTGATCCCGGGGTGTGGGGGGGATTGCGCTCTTTCTTTGTGGGGGAAGGCCAACTTGTGTGCCCCTTGGGTTACGCCTTGGCTGTATGCTTGCAGAGTCCAGCCTACCTCCTTCAATCACTGGATACACCCTGGCGGGTCTTGTGTAGACCTCAGTGGCTCCCATTCAGATGTTGGCCCCTGAAGCCGTAGAACTGGTCCCCAGCAAAATCCAGGCAGGGGCCCCCCTGACACCTGTTTTCTCTGCTAGGCCACCCGTGATAGACCAGTCGACATCACCAACGCTGCTGTGGTATCCCTTTATAGCACCAGGTGGGCCGCCCTGCTTGCTTCTCTATCTGGGTCCGGTTATCCCAGAGGAGTGTATGATTCCCTGTAAGGCACCTCCAGCGTCCGTTGTCCTCTTCAGGCCCACCAGGAGGGAGCGGCCCCATCCTCAGTGTCGGGAATCACCGTCTTTCCACCTGGCAGGCGCCGCACACTAGCTCTGTTTCTGAGGCATAGATGTCTCAGGTGGATTACTGGGTTTCAAAATGCCTAAGGCTGTCTTATTATCCCCTCTGTGGGTGCAATGTGATTGTGCAGGGAGTTTTGATGTTGTGGCAGAGAGGACTTCCCTTTCCGTTTCGTGCCCTGTCGGCTGGTCTCTCGCGTCGCGGGAGCCCTCCTGCAACATCCAGATGCAGGCGCCCAACGGGACCGCTCCTCCTATTGTCTTCTTGTCTCAGGCCAGGAGTTCTGCATTGCCTCTCGCTGCTCACACCTGGGTCAGGCGCGTCCGCCAGCACCAAGTCCACTCCATTCCCTCAAGCCTCCATAGTCTGCTGCTCGCTTTCTGGATGGGCACGCCTCACCTCACCTGATTATGCGGGTTGATGCACCTAGAGAGGCCCAGGGGTTCCAGGGATACTGCAGGACTTCAAGTGCATCCCTCGGTTAGTATGGGTGCCGGAGGTACATTCAAATTCACTGAGGCCGGAGCAGAGGGACCGAGGACCAAGGACTCTCACTCCGCCATCTTGGCCCCGCCCCTCCATTGTTATTTTACACACCATGCCTCATCAGTTTCTTTACTTCAGTATATACACAATCTGTGCGTAGTGAAGTTGGCTGATTGTGGAGGTGTGGATGTAGACCTTAGCCGCAGGGTAAGCCCTGTGTCAAACCTGTCCTGCATGTGGCTGAAAATTGTGTGCAGTGTCTGTTTGATACTTGTAGAGGGTGGTGTCCAGACCCCTGATAAAAGTCTAGGCACTGAGTCCAAAACTTGATGAGGATTTGATGCAGGGTCTGGCAAGAGGCTGTGACTAATATAGCATGACTGATGGCTTCAGTGATGCCATTTAACAAGTCCTGAGTGAAGTCATAAGGGAATGCACGGTTGGAGTGCAAGTTATAGTTAGTTAACTAAATTATAACTGCTTTATTCCAGTGATTTTTTGTTTTACATCATCTTGTGCTTCATTTGAACATTTAACTATAATGTCACTTTACCGTTGTCTTCTTTAGTTACATTGAGTATTTTTTGTAATATAATTTAGTTAATTTCAGAGTTGTTGTAACATAATTTAACGTTGAGTTCTTATCACCTAACCTTTCTAACCTAACTATAATTTCACTCTAACGGATGTATGACATCACAACGCATGCTTTTACATCGCATGCTTTTACGTCGCAAGTTTTACAACACATGCCTTCACAATGCATAGTGTTGAGGGGTGCTGGATAGTGAATAGTTTAATTTACTATTCCAACTCCAGTCCCCGTGGATAGTAGGGAAGGTGTTGGATAAATAAATCTATTCCCTATCCTAGAGCGCCCCCCAGCGCAATGCGTTGTAATGGTTTGCGTTGTAAAAGTTGCGATGTAAAAGCACTACGTGGTAAAAGTTGCTTTGTAAAGGATGTTTCCCCACTCTAACTTTTGCTGTTTTTCAGGGAATGTTAAATAAATGTTACGTGACTGAGAAGATGGGTAGAATGAGTAAACAGAGCGGGAAAGTAGATGCAATATATATATGCAAAAGTGTCTTGTGAACTAGTTGTAACCTCGATAAAAACACATTGTCTCAAATTACTAAAAATCATACCTCCCCTTGCTTTTTTAAATCTTTGGATTTCATACCTTTATTTAAGTGTCAATGCACTTCAGCCTGCTCCTCGTGAAAGGCTTTACATTTCAGAATTACTGTTCCAACAAAATTATGTCCGGGAGTGCCTCACTGTTGTCTTGAATACAAAATGTTTGCACTTTAGTTCTTTCATTAGAACTCTGAGGTGACACTGCAGTTGATTACTAGGCAGTTGATGGAAAGTCTGCTGCTGGTTCAAAGTACTCTGCATGCCAGAATGTTTTATTGAAATGGATGAGGAAAGTATTTGAGAACTCCGAGAAAATATGTCCTCATTGTAGCTTTCTAGAACACTGACCATACTTTTTCTGACAAGAAAAAAAAACATATTTTCCTTTGTTGCATACTTCTCCTTAGGAAATTGTAGTATTCCATAAATAATGAAATAATATCATTCATAGTAGCTCATTGTTAACATGTTGGAATGGTATGTATGTAACATGGTTCTATGCTTGGAGAATGTTAAGAGTAAGTTGGACCTTATCACTGGCTTGTGATGGATGGGATCTTTCTCCTGGAATAAACTGCATTCAACCAGCCTTCCTGTGTCATCAATCATATTTACCAGGAATGCTTCACTGGCGTAGTTGGCAGTTGTGTTGGAGAAGATCCTAACTCAAGGATTGGTGGGAGACTTTTATGGGATTTACTCCATTTTCATCAGACTTAAATATTTATATCTTTTATCAACCAACAAGCTGTTATTCTTTTGAAAAACAATTTCCTCTGTTAATATGAGCAGTTTACTGCACAAGGGTGTGGATTTTGTGTGGTCACCTCAGTGTGAAGAGAAATTTATTAACATTAAAAATAAACTGAATGAAGCTCCATCCTTTAGGAGCTTTGACCCCTCTGTTGAATCTATTTTGATCACTGATGCAAGTGAAAAAGGGTTGGGAGCAGTATTACAACAACCTAGTTCTTCAGGGATTCAACTGTTATGTTTCTGTCAAGGAGTTTGAGGGATCCTGAAAGACGCTACTCTGTGGTGGAAAGAGAATCCCTTGCAGTAACGTGGGCCATAATACAATTTAAAAAATGTATTTGGGGAGTTGATTTTGAGGTGCATTCAGATCATAAACCGTTAGTTGAAATATTTATTAAAAAGGGCTTGGATTCTATTTCAAGCAGGATATCTAAGTGGATCATAAGCTTGCCGGAATATAGCTTTGAACTGAAGTATTTACCTGGCATCAATAATGGGGTTGCTGATGTGTTATCACGTCTTGTTTCTTGTGGCACTTCTTGTGAAGAAAGAGTAGATGATGATGATGAATGGGGTTGTGTTGTGGATCAGGAGATTATCTCTGAGGAAAAGTGGTGTGAAGAAGTTTTTGTGATCTCATTTTAAGTGAGGTAATGTCTCTAATTCAAAAAGGGTGGAATAGTAGCAAATGCTTGTCTGAGAACACTAAACCTTTTTGGTGTTTGCGGAATGAATTTGCCATGGACAAAGGTTCATTATTTCGTGGAAAAAAATGAGTTCTTCCCTGCAGTCTCAGAAAAGAGCTTATTGATTTGGTTCACACATCTTATTCTGGTATTTCAAAGTGTAAAGAATGATTGCGCATGTCTTTTTGGTGGCCAGGGATGGACAAGATGGTTGAAAGGATCATTTGAGATTGTGTTCCATGTTTGCTGAGCGGTAAATCTAAATGTACTCATGAGCAACCCATGAGGTTAAGAAAGCGTCCTAATAGACCTTGACAAGACATCGCATTAGATATCATTGATCCTATCCATGGTAAGGGGTCATCATCCTATGCTCTAAAAAATGTTGATATGTATTCAAGGTGTAGACTGTGGAATCAGCAGCCATCAACAAAAATTTCCAATAATAGTTAGTGTCCTTCAATCAATAGTTAAAGTCCATTTCAAATGAACAGGTCCGAACTTGATAGTCGTGTATTTTCAATTCTTTATTGTATTTTTCAACAGTAGAAAAAAATGGTCCAATTCACAGCAGATTTTCTTTTCTTAGCCAACGTCCTTAAAGGAACAGATAGGGTTGTGTTCCTTGGTTTCTCAAGCACCATCACACCATTTATAAGTCACAAGTCACAGGCCATAACAGGTGCAGGCTCTTTGCCCCAACCCTTCCTCTGCTAGTGTATGTATTCAAGGTGGCCAAAGATATTTTTTCTATCTGGAATTTACACTAATTGCATAATTCTGTGTTTGGAAAAGGTATTTGCAGAAGAAGGTTTTCCAGAAACTTTGTTGAGCAACAATGGCGTACAATTAATTTCCAAAGAAATGGAGGATTATCTTTCTTCTAAGGGTATTGTACATAAGACTTCTTCTTTATATCATCCTGAGGCCAACTGCATGATTGAGAGATTTAATAGGGTTGTTAAGGAATAAATAATGTTAGCTAAATCTCAATCTTTGGACTGGAAAAAAGAAGTTCAGAAAAAAGTGGAAGAATATAGGTTGTCCCCAAATACTACCACTGGTAAAACGCCTTTTCTTCTGTTTAGAGGTAGAGTACCTAATACAGTGGTTGAGCCTTCTTGGGTCAATAGGTAAGAATTGCCTAAAGGGAGAGAAAGTTCATGTAATGGTCGTGCAATTCAAAAGAAAGATGAGGAAAAAGGCAAACATAGGAAAAAATATTTTGAATTTAAAAATGCTGTTAAGAAAACCATTGTAAAGATCGGTGATTGGGTAATGATAAAGAGTCCTGGAATGTTGATAGGTTCCTCATCTAAATTCATGAAACTAATAACAGTTATTAATGTGTTTAATAATGCTATACAGACACAAGATCATCGTATTTGGAATTTAAATGGAGTGGTAATTGTTAAGGGTAGGTTTGATGGTATCAACAAAGATGACAATGTCATGCCTAATGCTTGTTGTTCAACCAACAAAGGCGATAATCGTATTCTGGATGCCGTTCATCAAAGAGTGTTAAACCACCTTCTCGTTATGCTGACTTTGTATAATCATTTATTCTTAATTTCCTAATATTGTTATTTAGTAAAGAAGGGAGATGTGTAGTATTTCATAAATAATGAAATAATATCATTCATGGTAGCTCATTGTTAACATGTTGGAATGTTATGTATGTAACATGGTTCTAAGCTTGGGGAATGTTAAGAGTCAGTTGGACCTTATCACTGGCTTGTGTTAGATGGGATCTTTCTCCTGGAATAAACTGCATTCAACCAGCCTTCCTGTGTCTTCAATCATATTTACCAGGAATGCTTCAGAAATGTTTCAGTTTTACAGCTTGGATTTCATCAACAAGGCTTTCATTTGTGCTACACGTTTGTCATAAATTCTGATTGTTAGCGCTTTGGTTATTTATTAGAACACTGCGGTAAAGCTGCAGTAGAACCCTGGGAAGTCAAATGGCAGTCTGCTGTTGCTGTTAGCAGTACTTGTTTTACTCTGAAAATCAGACTACATTCTCACATGGCCAAGGAAGGCAGTGTGAACTTATAAAGAAATGGGTTCTCAGTTTAGCATCAGGGTCATTTTCCATATCCTCTATAAGAAATCATTAAATAAAACCATTTTCTATTAAACATGGTTCGTCAAATCCCAGCAGTGGGTCCTCATTTTCCATACTGTAAAATCACCTTAGAACTCACCAGGATTCCTAACATGAATATAACACCACCAACAAATGTTTGTATTGTGACTAAAAATTGTTGCCCCTTGTATGTTCTTGTACCTTGAAAACCTGGCATTAACTATAATGCATTTGAATGCGGAACATATCACTGAGTCCTGTAATTACATGTTGTCCATATTGTAACCAGCCAATCAAGGGGGTGCAGGGGGTAGCAAGAAAGAACCCGGGTGGAAGGGGTAGGGGTGAACTCACCCTGCCCACTTATCTTTTTTGTATTCATATTCAGAACAGAGGCCATGTCCATGCGTCTTGTAATGGCTGCTACAACATACTATTCATGTTGTGGTCAGACAATCATGATTGACTATTTCTCTTTAAATTGGCCAAATCAGCACATTAGCCATCCAGATATAACTAACTATTTAACCCCTTCATGTTCAAACAGTAATTTCTCAAAAATGACCAAATGGATTTATACCAAATTACAAATAGCATACTTTCTGAGTAAACTTGATCTTTTCCTAAATTTGGTGTAATTCCATCATGTTGTCTGTATCAGAGAGCAAAGTTTCCATAGGAATTAACTTGAGAAATCACACTTTTTGGACTCCCATGCTTACTGACCCCCAACTTAATGGAACAGCGTGAAACTACCTTGAAGGAGTCAAGATGATTGAACTTTGTTTTGGAAAGTTTTGTCCGGATTTGTCAAATAGCGCTAAAGATATTAGTGAAACAAAAAAATGCCCTTCCTTTGGAAACTGTAGCCTAACTATAGCTATAGTTTCGATCTCCATATATATAGGTAACATGGAGTGGACATGGGCTTGAAATGAAATCCATGTCTTAATCTATATCTTGTTTTTTACAATGGGTAGTAACAAAATGACTAATATACAATGATTTTCCTATGATCAAAATGCAGGAATAGGGTTGGGATCCATGTAGTGTTCAGGAGCATTGAGAAAGACTGACATTATTATTAGTCTGATTAATTTGCAAAATAATTCAACCATTTAAAAAATGATATATGTTAGGGCTTTGCTTTGTGCAAATTTCAGAGACCATATAAAGCGCTACTCACGTGGATTGAATTTCCAATCTAAGCCTTATGAAATAAATTTTGTAATATGTAAAGCACATTGATCTCCCTAAAAAATAACAACAGAGTATTCAGTTTTAAACAATAAAGGTTTATAAAAAGTTATTGGATTACAGAAGTCAAAATCAATCAAGCTAGCAGCAAATCATGATCTGAATGCGTATGTTTAAATTCCTATGCTGAGAATTTGCACTCAAAATCATTGAAGTTTTATACATCAGAGGACATATCCGCTATAAGAACGCCACAAAGGAAAGCCTGCAGTCTACGCTATTTCAAGTCTGAATTTGTCTAAGTCTAGATAAAAGCTCAGTCAGTCTAATATCTACCTCAATGGGGAGAAAACCTAAATGCGCTGTGCTCAGTTCAGGTCTGTACTATATTAAAAGCAGATTGCTAACAGTTTTACACACCAACACATTTTTCTCATGAAAGCTGTGCAATTGTGTAAAATAAGATGATACAATGGCGTGGTCGACCTAGATTAGCTAATGTCAATTTATGCATGAATAACATGTTTTTCTTTCTTCAAGTAACATGTGCATGTTATGTGCTATTGTTAGGTCATGGCACAAAATGTATTATATAAAAAGACAAATCAGGGGCCATATTACAGAAGTGCACTGGGGCTCAACAGGCGTTTGTGCCCACTTTGCGCATCTCTAGGGCAGCTTGGTATTACAGAAGGGGACACAGACGCTTGTGCATCCCCTTCTATAATACTGATAGCTTTGACACATATAGAACACCAGCACTATCATCATAGGGTGTTCCTTCATTTACATGAGAGTGTGGCACCATTCAATTGAGGGAATACCCTTGCCTCTGCAGAGACAAAGAAGCTGTCAGGAGGCGCACTGACAGTGTGCCACCTAAGGTGACACCATGCCAGTGCGCCCCCTGATGACAGCCCTCTGGAGGGGGAAAGTCACTCACTGCACTTGCCAGCAAGGGGATCTCTAAACCCCCTTAATAGCGCAGGTGGGTAGCCGCTTGCACTGTGAAACACAGAGCGGCTTTAAAACAACTGGTCCGTTTTTCACATGAATGCCCCTAATACAGCGTATTTTCCTTGTTTGCACCTAGTGCACATTTTAAAAGGTGCACCCAGCACAAACAAGGAAAATGCGCTGTATGTATGATTCGGCCCCAGGTATCCTACAGTAGATGCATTGTTTTCCCACGTTGTTCAGTTTTACTTTTTTTTCATTAACAGCCCGTGAATACCAGGGTATGCATATTTTCTTTGTGATTCTTTTTTTTGTAGGCGGGACTGAGCATTTTAAGCTATATGAGCCATATAACTCTAAGACGTTAAGAGGGAGGGTGTAATTTATATCAGTGATTATGGATGGATGGATATTGAAGAAAATATAACTTCTTTTTTTTAAAATGTTTTTATTCAAACGTTTTTACAGTGTTTATTCCCCTTAAACCCCATCCCCCCCGCTCCCGGCCCCCGTCACCAGGGCAGGACAAACCAAAATGTATAATCCCGTTTCTAGGACATTTCTATACCATTTAGTTATAGGGTACTAGCTTAACATAACCATAAGAGCCAGTTTGAAGATAACCAAAAAAACCAATCATTGAGGCACCGAGAAGGACAAGGAGAGAAAAAAGAGAAAAGAATCATACATAGGTAAGCACTAGGATACAGCATAATTAACATTCCTATCCTAGGTTACACACAGAAATGAGGATCCAATGGAGGTTCTATATTTTCGCAACCCTGTTCTTCCAGTCCTCGATCGGTTTCCATATCTCTAAACCTATGGATCTGCCTTTCTTCCCTTTTCTAGCATATATCGCCTTTTCTATGTTGTGTATATGCATTAGCCTCGCCAACCATTGCTGCATAGTGGGTGGAAGCCTGTCCCGCCATACAGAGGCTATGCATAGACGTAGTACTGCCATAGCTACAAACACAAAGTACTCAAACTCATTAGTATTACTTCAGGTGTCAGCCTTAACTTGCAGTTCAACGATCTATCCAGAAACCCTTCAATTTCTTTTATCAGGGGAGACAAGTTTGAGCAGTCAGCATACATATGTACTATATCTCCCTCCGTACTATCGCATCTCGGGCATGTTATCCCTTCAACTGGAAAGATATAAGTGAATGCACTAAAACATTCTGGTCTTCGCAGAAACTTTTAAGTACTACCAATGTACTCTAATTTTAATTTTAAATGTTGCTGGTTTTGCCACCTTCACAAATTGTAATTACTTTTCACAAATGTCACCACGTTGCACTTATCCCTAACCACGCTGTCCTATTCTATCTGTGGCACCTACTCGCTCCACCTAACATGGCCGCCCGGCCATGGTCCTTCCTTTATTTCCGTGCCCATAGCTCAGCCAATAGTCGAGCACTTTATAATGGCCGTGCTCACATGACTTCCTTTAACCAGGAAATCGAATGTTGCCGACTGACCCGGTAAGTCTTAGCCGCGCTCCCCGCTCACCCCCAGAGCTTCGCGCTTTGTACTGCCAGGCTGACAATCCGTCCCTTACCCGCAGGCTATCCTGGTTCCAGGACCCCAGCGCGACACGGTGCCACCGGTATTATCCGGCCCACAAGGTAAGCCCCACTCGGCTTTACTGTTATGCACCTTGATATTCTTGGTCCCCTGACTTCCGCTCGTAAAAACGTATACCTTACATACAGGTACATGCGGAAACGGAAATTAATCTCCCCCGCCCCTGGACCCATGGACTAATTTCCTTGATTAACTGGTAAGCTGCCTGACCAATTCACTGGCCGCCCATGCATAACCACTGAATGTCTCTTGTCTCACTCGCTGCCATTCCTCCCCTCCTTTAGACAAACCGAAAATTCGGAAAACACGTCTAAACTGGTCCTGTCTCACCCACTCGCCTGCGCACTCTTAAGTGAGCTTGCATACTATATGCCCCCTTGGTAAGCCTTACAATTCCCACCCTTGGGTATACTGTATATGTATTGCTGCATCTCCCTTCCTGTAATTCACTCCGCACCACTGCGCCGTTTTTTCACTTGAGTATGATGTCTTGCCATGATAAATGTACCGCCGTAGCTGCATCAATTGTGAATTCCACTCGTACCACTGCGCCGTTTTGACTTGATTTTATGGTCACCCCTGGTTTTATTCTGAGTACTACTCACTTACACTGCTGCACTTACTCAGTCACAAACAGTATATGCTTCCTCACCCAGTCACATGCCTGTCACATGCCTGTTGACACTGTAAACAAATCCACTCGTTGTCTCCACCAGGTTAGAAGCGATTTAGCTTAGTAACCACTGCACAATGTCACCACCATTATGCGTAAAAAACTTAATGTATCCTTTGTTTCCCCCCTCTCCCTATAGGCTAAAGAGGCTTATAACTTAAAAGGCAACTATTGTTTTGTCCTGATGATGGACCCCATCATCTAATAAGGGGGTCCGAAACGTCGTCGACTCACTGTGTACCATATACTTGTGGAATGATTGACTATACAATACTGTGTAATGGTACCTACAAGAAATTCTCTGTTTAAAATTGGAACTCAGCGTGAATATTTATCAAGGACCCCCTGAATGCACGGAAATAGAGTTCCTAGACCAGGGAAAAGCAAATGAATTGGTATGTATCAATCTAGGCAACACAGCAAATTAGTTGGTCGAAATGAACTGAGCTTAAAACATTGGTTTTTTTTGTAAAAAGGGGAGGTACAATTTTATTCACAAATTTTTTTTAAAAACACATAGAAATAATGTACATTCACAAATTATATTTAACATATATAGCTCAATAAATCAAAAAATATATAACAACATCATTAAAAAAGGCAATTAATCCAACAAATAAGGTTTACATAAAATAAACACAATTATCATGAGAAAAATGTGGCTAAATTAATCTCTACGCGCGTTTCGGCGAACCAGCGCCTTCTTCTGGAGCAGCCACGATAATATTTTAAGAGCACGAATTATTTTAATGCAATTCGACGCTGCAGTCTGGTTTGTCAGTACAACTAGAATCCTTTCTTTAATTGGGTGATGAGGATATTCTATTTTAATTGTTGATTCAGACGGAAATTCTGTGGTTACTGATGCGTTTAGTTGATCTTGAGTGTTGAATTTAAAATGTTTTATATTTCCTTGATTTACAGGTGGAAGTTCGTTTAGACCCGCCGACCGGAAGTTAAAATATTAGCCTCAATGATGCGGGGGTTCTATGCTCCTTCCTCGAACGCCCTCGTTCGAGGAAGGAGCATAGAACCCCCGAGTCCCTTCGCCGGAATTTTCGAGCCCTGTTGATACTAATTGGACAGGGAGTTATTTTAAACCACTTGAAATCGATCGTCTATTGGAATACAAGCAAAAGGGCTATCATCGCCACTTACTATCCCCATATCAGGAGGACTATATCTTGACGACCTCATATAAAAACGCATCATTGAGGCTAATATTTTAACTTCCGGTCGGCGGGTCTAAACGAACTTCCACCTGTAAATCAAGGAAATATAAAACATTTTAAATTCAACACTCAAGATCAACTAAACGCATCAGTAACCACAGAATTTCCGTCTGAATCAACAATTAAAATAGAATATCCTCATCACCCAATTAAAGAAAGGATTCTAGTTGTACTGACAAACCAGACTGCAGCGGCGAATTGCATTAAAATAATTCGTGCTCTTAAAATATTATCGTGGCTGCTCCAGAAGAAGGCGCTGGTTCGCCGAAACGCGCGTAGAGATTAATTTAGCCACATTTTTCTCATGATAATTGTGTTTATTTTATGTAAACCTTATTTGTTGGATTAATTGCCTTTTTTAATGATGTTGTTATATATTTTTTGATTTATTGAGCTATATATGTTAAATATAATTTGTGAATGTACATTATTTCTATGTGTTTTTGAAAAATTTTTGTGAATAAAATTGTACCTCCCCTTTTTACAAAAAAAAACAATGTTTTAAGCTCAGTTCATTTCGACCAACTAATTTGCTGTGTTGCCTAGATTGATACATACCAATTCATTTAAAATTGGAACTCTGCAGAGACTGTTGATTTTGCCTTGCAAGCCCTTTGTGTATGTCCTTGTCTGTGTAATGTTGTGGTTGGGTACAGGCTTGTGCCCCCCGTACGTGAATTGTTGAAGGTGTTATTGTTTTTTACATACCTTGATCTAAATATAAACTTTGAGGACCTCTGCCCGGCTGGGCATATCTTCGCCAATATAGAACTGACTGAGTCTATATTCATTTTCATTAATTTGTCTCCTTGCCAGGGACCATTGTTGTTTCTTTATAATTATACTGTTGCTTGCTGTAGCACTGCTGCCCAATAATAAAGTCTCAGATCTGGCAGTAACCACCCCCCCTATCTCTTGGCAATGCCATAAATCTTATTGCCCTTCTTGTTTTACCCTGCGACCAAATAAATCGATTGATTGTATGCTCTATTCTACTAAACCAAAATGGGCTGAAGAAAATTGTCCTAAATAAATATAAAAATGTTGGCAAGATATTCATTTTGATACAATTTACCCTACCCACTATTGACATGTGCAATATTGTGCACCCTATCCAAATCCTTCTTCACTTCCTTGATAATTGGGGAGATGTTTAATTCCACTAGCTTGCCCAAGTCAGCTGTAACAGTCACTCCTAAGTAAACCCCCTCACCCACCACCTGTGAATCCGTACATACTGCATATATGTTCTTTATAATTTGTGTCTTTGTTTTGTTCAATGCATAGCCCACCACCCGCCCAAACTGCTCCGCATCTTGCTCCATTACGCTAATAGCCTCTGCTGGTGAGGGCGTGATGATCGCGATATCGTCGGCATACGCTAGTACCTTTATCGGCCCCATTTTAGTATCCAGTGGTCTAATTCGGTTGTTTAGCTCTAATTTCGTGATCAGTGGGTCTATGTATACTGCAAAGAGTAAGTGTGAACACGGGCACCACTGTCATGTACCTCGAGTGATTTTAATGGGAGTAGTACGGCCTGCGTTCACCCTTACACACGCAGTTGGTTCTTTATACAATGCTTGTATCGATTTTATAAAGCCTGCTCCAATTCCCCCTTTCCTTAATGCTGTCCATAGAAAGTCCCACAAAACGCGATCAAAGGCCTTTTCGGCATCTAGCAACATAGCTGCCATTGGTTTCCCCTCCACTCCTTGTACATCAAATAGGGGGATCATCTTCCTAACGTGGAGTGTGGTACCTCTTTGTGGAATAAAACCATGCTGATAAACACTCACAATCTGCTCTATTACCTTAGCGAATCTGACCGCTAATGTTTTAGAGAAGATTTTTAAATCTGCATTTATCAGTGTAATTGGGCGGTACGATCCAGGCTCTTCGGGGGGTTTCCCTTTTTTAGGAATTATATAATGTCTGCCCCTGCCCAACTTTCTGGTATGGACTGCCCTGCCTGTGCATCTCTAAGTGTTCTGACTAGATCTAAAATAATTGATGCACCGAACACTTTATAGAAATCCCCGGGAATAAAGTCTGGCCCAGCGGCCTTGCCTGATGGTAAACCCAACATAGCCTCCTTGATTTCTTCTGTTTCTAAACAAGCCTCAAGAGAATCTCTATCTGCATCCAGTAGAACCTTACTTGGTAAATCTTGCAGATACGCCTGAATTTCATCCACATCCCTGTCTTGCTCCTCCTCATAAAGCTTACGGTAGAACTCCCTAAAGACCTCCAAAATACCTCTACTATCCATCCATAGGTCATGTTGCCCCCGCTGTCTTTTATCTCTTTAATTTCACCTTTGGCTACCCTCTGTCTCGTACATACTCCCAGCGTCCGCCCTACCCTTTCGCTATATTCATAGCGCTTCTCCCTCTGCGCTTTATATAATTTAGCCGATTTTGTTGCTATGCTCTCCTCTGCGTCTGCTTTAGCCACCATGACCTCCAGTAAGCATTGTTCCACCTCCTGTCCCTCTTCGATAGCCTGCTCCAGTCTCTGCTCTGCATCCAGCAGTTCCTTATTTAACTGATCAGCCTTGACTTTCTCCTTTTTCTGTTTAGCTAGGCTAAAGCTCAGCGTTTCGCCACGGACCCCCGCTTTGAAATTGTCCCAGTCATTCCCTATATTAGTGCTCCCCCTATTAATATCCCAGAATCCCTTTATCCATGTGTGCATATGTGTGACATAATCAGCATCCATCAACAGTTCCCTTTCAAATGTCCATGACTTAACCTTCCTTCTCAGTCCACTATCAGTGATTGTCAACAGCAGGGGGTTGTGGTCCTACAGTATGCAGGGTAACCTTACAACTGTGAGGGTATTTAGAAGTGATCTTGAGGTAAAAAAAATAATCCAAACGAGCACACTTCCTGTGAGGGGCTGAATAATACGTAAAACCATCCTCATCCGTCTTGAGCTCCCCCCAGACATCCGTCAGGGCATTATTACTGGCCATACTTAGGATTGCTCTGCACACCCTCTTTTTCCTTCCTTGATATTGCCCCCTAGCGTTCATCCCCAAACCTGAAGCCCCGTTAATGTTAAAGTCTCCTGCCAGAATCAGTCTGGGTGCCCATGTGGCCAGTTCCAAATCCAGGAACTCAAATATTACCAGGTCGTCCTCCATTGACCCATAGATGGAACCAAGTGTGATCCAGTCTTCTCCAATCAAGCACTCAATCAAGGCCCATCTCCCCCATTGATCTTCTAGTTTCTTCCTTGTCTTAATATTACATTTTTTAGTTAGAATGGCTACTCCCCTGACTTTTGCCCCCTGTTTTGAATGTGCTAACACCCGCAGCCCTAGTTGCTCCAACAAAAATGGTTTATTACCCTCTATGTGGGTCTCTTGTAAACATATAAAATCTGCATGCGTATTTTTCAATAGTAGGGCTACCCTTTGCCTTTTTAACCTGTCATTCAGTCCGCAAACATTCATCGTTAACACCTTGACATTTGAACTCATCCTAAATCCTTTTTACTTTCTAACACTTGATCCCGAGCAAATTCTCTGTCCCATTTTTTACTACCCCTCTGGTGAATACCATTAGTCTTTGCCCCTGACTTTTGACATTTTAAGCTACTCGCTCTGTTCTGAATAAACTTCTTGTCTACCATTGCTCCCCTAGAATTCCTTGAATGTAACCTCTGACCATCTTGTTTAATCCCTCTGCATTGAAATGTCCTTGTCCTTTTAAGCTATACTGTGCTCCCTTCCCCCGCAGCCCCTCCCCCTTGCAAAGGCAAATAGGTCAATCCTGACCTAAGTGTGACTGTTTCCTAGCCCCTAGAGTGTCACATCCCCCCTCTCTCCCTTAATACCTAATTACCTAAACTAAGCTTGTAACACAAGAATAAAACCAACAATACCAATGCAGAGTACACCCTGAAATCTGACCTCAGAGACTGGACGTAATAGATAAATTATCTCTCATCTCTATCTATATATCTTTATATCAAGTGACACCGCATTTCCCCCCCCCTACTCCCACATTAATTAGTTGGCTATACAGAGTTGCTTATTTACTCATTTAACCACAACTAGCCTTGTATCTCCCCGACTTCTTTTTTCCTTTAGCTCAGTCAGGAAGCCCTGCTCCTTGACCTCGGAAAAAAACATTCTGGTATGACCGTCTATTATTACTTTCAGTCTAGCTGGGAACAAAAGGTAGGCCTCGCATCCTATCTTCTGAAAGGGATCGATCAATTGTCTTAACCTCCATCTCCTTTCTACCGTAACATGGCAGAAGTCGGGCCATGCAAAGAAGGATATTCCTTTGAAGGAGCGATTATCCTGAGGCCTGGCTTTGTCCATGATTTCCTGTCTAGCCAAGAAGCTCCCCACAAATATCAGCAAAGCTCGTTTCGGGAACCACCATATGATTTATTTTGGGTCAGGGGAAACCTGTGTGCCCGCTGGACCTCGACCTCCCAGTTCCAGCCCACAATCTCTGGAAATGCGTCTTTCAGGAGAGTGACCACGAATGCTCTGGGGTCCTGCTCCTCCGCCCCTCTGGAATACCCAATAGTCTGATGTTGTTGCGCCTCTGCCTGTTCTCGAAATTCTCGAGTTTCCACTGAACATCTTCGTTCGTCTTCTCCTGACCTGCTCTAAACTCTTGCCATCGAGTCACCTCTTCTTCGAGTTTCCCCGTCCTTTCTTCAACCTCTGTTACCCGGCCAGCCATTTCAGCATATAGCTTATTCATTTTGCTGAGAGAACCCTCGATTTTTTTGCTAGCTTGCTTCGATCTTTTGGACTCTGACCTAGCCTCCCCCTGCATTTGTTTCAGGGTTGCATAGAGTAAATCCATTGTAGGAGCTTGGGCTTGTTTTTGCCCGCTGGTGTGGTCGGTCTGCTGGCCTCGTGCGCCCCCTTCCTCCTGATATAGGTTAGATGTGGCCGAGTAATCCCATACCAGCTTTTTGGCCGTCTCTAGTTGCGACAGGCTAATGGGCTTTGCTGCTTACGGCTCTGACGACTTCTCCGTGATTTCCTCTTCTGAGTTAAGGCAGGCCGCTGCATTATATCCTCAGAGGTGGACTTTGACTGTGTCTGTGACTGTGCCTGGTCAGAATCTGATTTTAAAGAACAGGGGTCCTAAGGATTTAAAAATGTGACAGGAGAATAACAATATAGACTACAATCAGTGCTATATTTTTAAAACGCCCAGCCGGACGTAAGTTTATTTCAGGAATAATGTAGAATCGTGTTGGCCCAGAGAGGGGCCAAGGTTAATAGCAAGATAGGGTACAATCCTGTACCTATCCCAAAAGGTTAGAAGAAACAAATCAAGAACAGGGAGATAGAAAAAGGAAAAAGTTTTTCAGGCAAGCGAAAAGTTTTCCTGATGGGTCCTCGGGGTAGAAGTCGATCGAGCTTCACCCGCCCCGCCGCCGCTTCAATCAAGAAGCAAGCTGCCTCGCGGACGTAATTGATTTTCGTCCCCACGAAGGGAACTAGCTCTTCCCCCCCCGTTCGGCTACATCAAGCGTAGCCAGCAACCACGAGGACCCATCAGGAAGGACACATCCCTCCCTTCTCGATACGGAAGAAAACAGGCTCCCCGCCTAAACGGCTACACTACACGTAGCCAGTACCTGATGTTGCAAACCGGTAGGAAATACCTCTCCTCCGGTCAGAAGAATTATTCCAACCCAAGGCGACTGCAATCAGTAGCGCCAGCAGCACCTAGCTTCCTGAACCGGGAACAATATCCTGAGCCATCATACCCTCAATTCCGGGTCCTGAAAGGCTCTCGTAATTTAATGCAGGCATTAATTGTAAATTTGTCCTGATGATGATCCCAATGTATTATGGGCCCTTAGGGATCGGAACGTCGACGCAATATGCAGTGTAGCATATGATTTAACATGTATATTTGAAATTGTTGACACTGCAGGGTGAATTTGTTGAAACTGCATTTACAGTAATTGCAAGTCACCTTCTGGCTCAAAAACTTTTCGCTTGCCTGAAAAACTTTTTCCTTTTTCTATCTCCCTGTTCTTGATTTGTTTCTTCTAACCTTTTGGGATAGGTACAGGATTGTACCCTATCTTGCTATTAACCTTGGCCCCTCTCTGGGCCAACACGATTCTACATTATTCCTGAAATAAACTTACGTCCGGCTGGGCGTTTTAAAAATATAGCACTGATTGTAGTCTATATTGTTATTCTCCTGTCACATTTTTAAATCCTTAGGACCCCTGTTCTTTAAAATAAGTTAAATAACCCATGGTCCGAAGGCCCCCTATTGGGTTCCCTTGTGTTCCAAAATGGTCAGAATCTGAAGCACAGCGAACGACAAAGCTCTCACCTGAATCAACCGAGACCGCGTCCGTGCCCTCCATCACGGAGGAGATGTCGGTCTCATAGTTTACATAGATGAACAGTTCTTCATTCGGAAAGCCCGGCACCAGTGTTTCACCTCCTAGCTGGTGCTGCGTTTCCGAGGTTTCAGGTGCACTCCACCCTTCTGTTTACCCCTTTGGGAGTCTCCTTCAGCTACTCGCCCCTCTCTAGTTTCACTTCTAACTATTTATTAAGACAATTAACAATGATTTTGTTCAGTGAGCATACATGGATTTTGTAAGGATTGCATTAACATAGGCTGCAGAAACAAATCCACCTTACGAAATAAGGATTAAGAAGGACAAGTGCTTTGAAACAGATGATCAAATCTAGAATCTTTTGTGATGCATTTATAGGTGATTTGTAAAATAGAATGCAACTGTGGAGTTGAAGAACATGGTAACAAGAGGAACTAACAAAATTAGAATTCTTGTCTGGCTTTCTGAAAGATTGTAGATTGCCAAATTAGAAATAATATCTGGTTTACTTCCACATGATCTCTCAATTTTCCGTAGCCCATCCACTCAATTTGTTGGCGGGCTCTGAATCGCCTTCTGAAAAGTTCACTTTGAATAGTCAAGCTAACACTTGAACATAAACTATCTGCGAAAGTGCTGCTTTTTTTCATAATGCTTTTTAGGCGATCATTTCAAGGGGTATTTTCACATTAAAAAAAGGATCCCATTTGTCAAAAGTTTGTTTGTGTTCAATGGGTTTATGCCCCTAAAGTATTAATTTGAAAAAACTCACAATAAATCCCCTTATTAAACACGGTGTCTGCAAGGCACTAGTTGCTCCTTTCATTTCTTAAGTAGTAAAATAAACAAAAAAGAGGTTTCTTGAAGTAGTTACCTTTGCTCCTTCAAGTGTCATTTGTTAATAGGATATGTGTGGGATCACTGCAGTGAAAAGCCTGTGAGTGCTGGAACAGCAGCAGTTCAGAATCCGGGCAGATGGTGATTGATGTACCACAGCGACTAGACGTGGGCATCCGGGCTTCGTTGGCATTGAATCCGAGACATGCTCCACCACTCCCACATTTAGTTTTTCTCTATACGTCCCTGTACTTCAGCTTTGCAAAAAATATTTTACTTTACCATTGCAGTTCATACCTTTTTGAAAAATTGTGGTCACTTCATAAATCTCTCCAAAACTGATGCACAACTGGATATGAATAAGTCCTTTTTGTGATTATTTGTAGCTTGATCTATTAATAGCAAGCAGCTGTTGCCCAAAGCTACTGAAAAACCTCACTTAATTGATGCAGAAAAATTTGCATTCCTTCACGGGTTGGCATACACCTTAAACTGTGCTTGGAAAGAGAGGATTCTGGACTCTGGATTACTATAGGCATGTAGGTATCATGAGTTGGCACAAAAGATTAGAAATCCCATCAAATAGTCAGCCCTTGAGTAATATTCATATTTAACATATTATTTCCTGTAGGCTGTTTATGTAAAGGTTAAATAAAGAAATTCTTGTAGAGAGCTAGCCCTCGTCTGAAAACACTTTATACAGGTTTTCCTGTTGCCTCGCTGGTTTTGTGCCACATTTTGGTCAATGAGATCACAGTGCTGCGAGGAGGAATAACATATGATATGCCAGACCCCATGTAAAATACTGCAACCAACATCTTCAGCAGTCGTGGAGTAAATCAATCTTGAGCACAGCATGAAGACAACATTCAAAATGTCCTTTAGTGGGAGAAACAAGCAATAATCGCTAGGATTGCGGTGCTAGCTACATGGGTGTTGTTTGCAGTTCTTGGGCCTTCACAAGATAAATTTAAAAAAAATACAGCTCAGTGAGGCTTTTAGACAGAACGTCCTGTAGCAAGCATCTGCCTTGTGTACTTTTTCTTTAAAATACCCATAAAAAAATTCAACTTTGACGATAGTCCATGTTTTGTAGAAAAATGCGAAGCTGTCTGCTTCTGCACTTCAGCAAGTTAAAGAAATCTTATGCTGGGTTAAATATGTGAGCATGTTTTTCAGTCTTAAATTTGTATATGTCATTGCTGTTTGTCAGTCTAAATTTTTTTAAATAGGGTGACCAGGCAATTTGGTAATTATGAGAAATTTGTATTGAAATCTTTCACAGTGAGTAGTGAAAGCATAATATATGTTTCATTTAAGAGATGGCATGCTCTAAATGTAAAACCGTACTATATAGAAAATAGTTGTTACAATGTCATGCCTGTAGAGTAGATAAAAAAACTGACTTTCGACTTTTTTAGAGGCATAATAAATTTAGAGTCCACACTTTGCAATATTCCACTGGATTTTCGGCTGTACAAATCACAACAGTAAGCACAAGGAACAGTTAAACCTTGAAAGTGCTGACACGTAAACTTCCGGTAGAATTTACCTTTGCCAATGTGTTGGTTAAAATAGCCACAGGTTGTATAGTCAGTTCTATAGGGATACTTTGAAATTTGTAAATGCGTTATTGGTGTGATAATCAACCATACCCGTCCCAATGGTTATTAATAAATTAACAGTAAGTTGTTAAAGTATTTTCGAGCTGAAATTCTATAACACATGGCTAAAAAGCAATAGGTTTAATGTGCAGGGAAAGTAATCTAGGCATGTACTTTAAGCTGGCATCCTATCATTTTTAGGTCAAGCATTCAGGACCTCTTGTCTATACTTTAGTATATACTTATATGTGTGTGTACTTTGTTGGCTCTGGAGGTCAGCCCTAGGACTTGCCTGCTTCCGCTTAGGGACTTTTTTTGTCTGTTCAACTACCTCTATTTAACTGTCTTGATAGAAAATGACCAGTAGAGGTCAGTAAAATACCAGAATCACTTTAGCATTCTTTAGGTTCAAGTCCATAGAAATGTCTTTCACGAGCACCCGTAGACCATAATATTTTTTCAAATCTTGTATTTTCAGTTATATGATCACTGAAGGCCTGATTTTATATTAAAAACAGAGCTTTGGACTATTCCATAACCAGCTGAAGGGCAATATTTCTCTCCATGTGTTCCCAAACCTGGTGTGTCAACCAGTTTGGTGCTTACTTTCCCTCCATGTTAAAGAACAGTAAATGTTTCAGCAGCCAGGCTAATGTGCTACATTGCTAAATACATATAAGGTCCCAAAGGCGAGAACGATTGCATTGCAAATGCTCGTTCAAATTGTATACACTATTTTCCCAGGCTCCACCTTCCATTTTCCATGTCTGCCTTTCCCTAAACATTACAGGTCAAATAAGGACTATCAATCTGATTGATTATTTCTGATGATCAGTCAACAATTTCCACAATAGGATTAAAGCACACCTGCGTAAACATCTCTTGAACTAAGTGCAAGGTTATCTCAGACCCTCTGACTGCTGTTTTTATTTTTTCATGTCTTTTGCCACATTCACTGGGGCTGCTCCAAGTTCTCACCTATCACTCCTAATGTTTGACATAGATAAAATGTATATATTTACTATTCCAACTTCCCTCTGTGCAACATTAGGGAGAGCGTTGGACTTCAAGTAGGGTTACATTACCTATTCTCACTCCAGTCTGTGCAACTGTAAGGAAAGCTTTGGACTTGGAGGGGTTACGTGGACTGTTTCCTCTTCATTCAGTGTAACTGCAAAGCGTTCTTCAGAGAGGTCAAATTTACTTTCCCACTTTTCCCACTTCAGTCTGTGCAACAGTAGGGAAAGAGGGGTAATATTTACTAACCCTATTAATTGACCAGAAATATAAAACACATGATTATTACCATTTTGAATTTCAAAAAGTTATTGATTTAGGTAAGTTCCCACTCTATACTCCCACAAACCTAGCAGCCCACACCCAAAATATAACAAAAATAAATAAGTATAACACATTAAACATATTTTATAATAAATTAAATAATGTATTAATTGAATAATTAATTGTTAATTATTTATTACTTGAATAACCTCCCACCCTATGCCCCTACAAACACAACAGCCCTCACCTAAAATATAACTTACAAATATAATCATTACACAATTTACATACTTAACAATGAATTAAAATGAATAATTCAATAAATCAATTATGACTTAATAAACTTCCCACTCTGTTCCCCAACAAACCCAACAAACTGCACCCAAATTATAACCTAAAAATGTTATAATTACACCATTTATTTAATTAACAATGAATTAAATAATTAATAAATTAATAATTGATTATTAATCAAGTATTACTTACTTCCACAACACTATAAATTACTATTAACAAATTAAAAATAATAAATCACTCAAATCAATATATGAACTGAAACACATACAAATAATAAAAAAACAATACAACTATATTTTTGATAACAATATGAACAACACAGATATTCTTGAAAACAATATTACTCACCTAAAACTCGACATTCTTGTCAATGATATTTCTACATCACAATATTTATGTTTCACAAGATTTAACACTATTTTTCTGTAGCTAGATATTTCTACATCGATATTTGTCCAAATATCATCCCTCCAACCATATGAACTGCTATCCACTAATTTCCCCTTAGTCAAGTTTGCACAAAGGATCCTGATTCTCTAGTGCATCATTTTACCCATTGCACTCTACCATTTGACAGCTTTAACTACCCCCTCCTATCGAGCTTTCCAGAGCTATCCCCCTGGCTCTTTCACTGACCCTATTCCCCTCTTTTCTCCCTTCAGCCATGGACATTTTCTTCTCTTCATGATGTTATGAG
This sequence comes from Lissotriton vulgaris, assembly GCF_964263255.1. Taxonomy (NCBI): domain Eukaryota; kingdom Metazoa; phylum Chordata; class Amphibia; order Caudata; family Salamandridae; genus Lissotriton; species Lissotriton vulgaris. The sequence continues at coordinate 51,373,543 of NC_141686.1, read as the reverse complement.
AAGCTCCTCTTGGTCGACTCTTCTAATTTACTCTTTATGATTTGTTTATGTTCTTGAATATATATGAAACAAGTTGTTCTTAGTAGTTTGTTGTTCCTTTACTGTGTTGAGATTTTAGAGTACTGGTAAAGCATGCATGTACACTTTTATTGTTTTATGTAAAGCATGCTACCCCTGGTAAAGTAGCACTACATAAATGCAAAATTGAATACATATGTAAATAATATTAAGAATGTACTTTAGAATGATATACCTCATGCCAGACATCTCTTACAAGCTCAGACAGCGGAACTGTTGATAAAGTTACAGAGACCTTACAGGTTCAGATAGCAGGCCTATCCATACGGTTGATCGAGTCTTACAAACACAGGTTATACTGATGACGCTGGGATTCACATACCGATTTTCTTACCAATCCTTGTAATCCCTGGCCGACTAGATCTCTGTAGTCTGCAAAGAAGTGTAAAGGGAAGTTCTCCACTTTCACACTTATGACAATTTCCCAAAGACCAAATACATCTCAATCCAAAGGACCACTGACTACGAAATGAGTTTTAACGATTTATTACAAAAGCCAAAAATAACTGAATATACAAGCACCTCAGCAAGAGGTTCAAGAAATAAACTGGCACTAATATAAACATGATCCTACGCAGGAGTCTCAGACGATTCAAAATAAAAGAGAAATGTGAGTTCCAAAAGCATTAGGCAAGCAATAACAGTTCCCACTGGAAGCCTTGACTGCATCTGCTCCAAAGGGAAAGAAAGGATTAGTCTGTCCCTACACTGACTCTAAGGTAACATCCCTACATAACATACCTCCCAGGCAATAGAAAAAGGTGTCAGCTGTGAAGGCTCCCTAAGAAGCACACTCACTTCTTCCAGGTAAGTAGCCCAAGCTACTGAGCTCGTTCTACGATGCTCCTTAATTTCTCCTGCCTAGTTCCCACTGAGACCCCTGTCTAACTGCATTTCCAATTGGACTGCCTTAGACTCAGCCTGACTCCAACCGACTCTGACCCTAACTCCGACTGCATCCCTCACTACAACTGCAACTAACTCTCCTCCCTCAGGGCACTTTCCCTAATACAAAACCCAAAACAGTAGGCACGCCCATTGCACACCTCCTTCAGGCAGGTGCTGCCCCTCGTACTTTTCCAGCACAGATTTGTCTTCTTCCAAAAACTGTTGCTGTGTCCTTGGGTCCCAGGCACCTTCTCCGCCAAATGTTGCATCTTCACATTCCTGTAGACTCCCTTCGTCCCTACTCCTACCACCCTAACTCCTAAAACAATGGATTATTCTACCCAACGAGCTACGTGGCCTTGCACCTGCAAAAGAAATGCATGAGAAAAAATCTTAGACACGCTCCGAGTTACATTTCGAATTCAAATGTGAAAAGGAGTCTTTTCCTAAGGGATAACAATCAAAGCTGCATCTCTGGTTATGCTAAGAAAATTACTGTTAGGCCTCTGCTGGCAATGTCATGTCTCAGGCCTTTACTCTTTTAAAAGCGTTTCTAGTAGAACATAAGCATTACATTTAAACCATTCTAAAGCAATATTTTATTAAACTTCTAAACATTGTTCCTTTTCATGTTAGAGCATCACGTGTTTCTTTAATAGGCAACCAATACGTGCAACTTTTAATATGGCACGTTCAATCTAATGCAACATTTTAAACACGAAGCAATAATTTCTACGTCACTTAAGGCATATTCTCAAATCTGGCACTACATTAGTCTTTTAAACAATATAAACACACAACTACATATTGCACTCATCCCTGGCCTATTACTACATTAAAAAATCACACAATAACATGGTCCTCTAAATATATGGAAGCTGACTACTTGGGTTTATGGTGCACCCCTACAATTTTCAAAATAACATGGCACTCTATCAGTCCTCCCCTTTGATGACCTGTGTCATCACAAACTACACCATCCTTGGGGAAAGAACCGATTTAAACAGAACTTGTTGCCCCTCTACCTATCCTGAGCATTTCCATGTTTTTCAGATTCTGATATTGACTGTCCTGCAGTCTCTCCATTCGTCTCTCTTGCACTCTCAAAGATCTTTCCACTCTACTTGACTTATACTATTTGTAGGCTCTTATCAAACCCCACAGTCCAATCACGCATGCCACAACTATGATAAGAGGCTTCAACACATAGCCACGGAACCCTTTTCCAAGGTTCGCAAACCAACTCCCCACTTTGCCAAAACCTTTCCAACTTTTTCCCACACAGTTTCTTCAGTCAAATCCTCAATCTCATAGTGAATGGCGGTGATGTTACTTATATATTTCTCCAGATCTTTGCTGTTGTCTGGTATATAAGTAAAGCACTCTTGAACCTTCAAAAGTTTGCAGACTCCTCCCTCTTTTGCTATAAGGACGTCTAAAGCAAGACGATTTTGTAAAACCATCGTCCTTATCGATAACATCTCTCCTTCAACCAACACCAATGATTTAGCTGTATTCATTGACAATTCATCCATAACAGTCGCCAACCTTCTAATCTTCACATCATTCAAAATCACGCCCAAAGTTGGTATCATTGTTCCAAAAATATCTCCCACCACAGCTGATGCACTTTTAACTCGCTTCACTCTTGCATGCAGTCCTCCTTCTAGGAGCTCAAAATCTTCTGTATGGTAAATCTTGGGGAAAATGTTCGCTAAATAACACGTTCCATACCATTTCTCAAACAATCGCACATAGGAGCTCCTCCCACAAACAAAACATACAGTTAGAATTATTTGTACTACACTTTGCAAGAAATACTTTGCATAATACTCTAATGTAAAAGTATGCTCACATGTGGTCTGCTCCACATACACATTCTCGTAATGTGTCTGTGGACGGCTTATGCACAACTTCCCCTTCTGCACTTCATCTAGAGCTATCGGACCATAACTTCCCTTTAATTTGTGCAACTTCCCTTCATCTGTCCAGTCTACTTTACCCTGTCCTGAATCTCCCAACTGCTTTTGTTTTCTGTACCTATCTTCTACTTGATCTATACATTTATTTTCTGTATCTGACAACAGGCACGTCAGATTATGGCGATGAGCATAAGATGTATCTAACTATAAAATCAGAATAAAATAGGTTCTTAGTCTATCCTCTTATTTGTAATAATCATACTTATTTAAATGCTTATAAGCTGGTACTTTGGGAAGTACTGCATCATAATTCTAAAATAAATATTCAAAATGTTTTTGTCCATTAAAAATGCTAAGCAGCAAACCACATGAAATACCATATGCCAATGGGAGTCGATAGTATCTAATACCCTCATCCACTGAAGCTGGCAACTGCATACACACATAACAATTTTGCACATCCATTGCATCAATATACTCATACAACTACTTTGCATAAGCATTAAGCTTTAAAGTTACCTCTAGACAAATCTGCATGTAACCTACGACTCTCCTCTAGTAGCAAAGCTCTTTCATTTCCTACTTTGACCTCTTCTTTGCTAGGAGTAGTAGGTGTAGGTGTTCCCTCTACCTCCATGGCCTGGTCATGTGGTGCTAAATATGAAACTACAACAACTAAAATTATGAAGCGAATCACTCCTCCTACAAGTGTGCCTACAATGCACCTAGCTCTACGGTTTGGGTTTCCAGCCTCCATGGTCTCAAGACTTTTTTTTACAGCATCTTAGTTCAGCAATGAACACCCAAAAAGGATCTTTTCTCCTTCTTAAGATGCTTGTGAACCAACTCAAACCACACCTTGGAAAGCTAGAAGTCCCCTTCTTGTTTCAGTTCCTTATTTACAGCAAGCAAAAAACAACCTTAACCCTTCTCCGTCCTCTGGAAAGCCCCTACATTTCTTCTTCTTCCACTCGGACCTAGATTATTTAATTCAGCTTATTTACATCAAAGTCTTTTCAATCCAAAATAAGATTTGCTTCAACAGCTTCTAGAACATGCTGCAAAAGTTCAAGGCAAAGAACAATAGATTCATGAGATGGTATTTCAGTTCCAAAGGTAGGGAAAATCAGTCTATTCAAGATCAAGTTGCGAATTCTGCTCAGAATTGGAGGGCTTGGAACTGTGATGGTCAGCACTCCTGCAATTTCAAGTCCTGGTACTAACAACACCACTTCCAACTTCATGTTAGGGCTGGTACTAATCACTGTCACTGCCCTCACCCTCCCCGATCTCAGCACTCCTGGCATCAGTCACAACGTATGACCACACTGGAGCCGCTTACTTTCGGCAAGGCACTCTCTTTCGTCTTGATCTCCTCAGATCGCCAGAAGCTTGCTCTTCCTCTCCTTCGTCTGACTCTGTCTCTTCAGACACGGGAGCAAGATCCCTCTCAGAAACCAGTCTCAGGTTCAGTGGCCTCTGCCTCTCTGGCCACTGTTCTTCTGCTCTGCTTGTTCTGCTTCCTCTTGGCTCACCCTGCTCACAAGTTCTCTCGGCTGAGTCTGACTCCGGACCACTTTCACAGCAACCTAATCTAGAACTCCCTTACTTCCAGAGACAAACCTTCCTCAGGCTACCAACTGATGGCGCTGGGATTCACATACAGATTTTCTTACCAATCCTTGGAATCCCTGTCCGACTAGATCTCTGTAGTCTGCAAAGAAGTGTAAAGGGAAGTTCTCTATTTTCACACTTATGACAATTTCCCATAGACTAAATACATCTCAATCCAATGGACCACTGACAATGAAATGAGGTTTAAAGATGTATTACAAAGCCAAAAATACCTGAATATACAAGCACCTCAGCAAGAGATTCAAGAAATAAACTGGCATTAATACAAACATGATCCTACGCAAGAGTCTCGGACGACTCAGACTAGAGAGCAATGTGAGTTCCAAAATTATTAGGCAAGCAATAACAGTTCCCACTGGAAGTCTCGACTGCATCTGCTTCAAAGGGAAAGAAAGGATTAGTGTGTCCCTACACTGACTCCAAGGTGACGTCCCTACATAACATACCTCCCAGGCAAGATAAAAAGGTGTCAGCTGTGAAGGCTCCCTGAGAAGCACATTCACTTCTTCCAGGTAAGTAGCCCAAGCTACCGAGCTTGTTCTGAGATGCCCCTTAATATCTCATGCCTAGTTCCCACTGAGACACCTGTCTAACTGCATTTCCAATTGGACTGCCTTAGACAGGACTCTGTCTGACTCCAGCCGACTCTAACCCTAACTCCGACTTCATCCCTCACTACAACTGCAACTAACTCTCCTCCCTCGGGGCACTTTCCCTAATACAAAACCCCAAAACAGTATGCACGCCCATGGCAGACCTCCTTCAGGCAGGTGCAGCCCCTCGTACTTTTCCAGCACAGATGTCTTCTTCCAAAAGCCATTGTCGTGTCCTTGGGTCCCAGGCACCTTCTCCGCCAAATGTTGCATCTTCACATTCCTGTAGACTCCATTCGTTCCTACTCCTACCAACCTAACTCCTAAAACAATGGATTATTCTACCTTACGAGCTACGTGGCCTTGCACCTGCAAAAGAAATGCATGAGAAACAATCTAACAGACGCTCTGAGTTACATTTCAAATTCAACTGTGAAAAGGAGCCTTTTCCCAAGAGATAACATTTAAAGCTGCATCTCTGATTATGCTAAGAAAATTACTGTTAGGCCGTCTGCTGGCAATTTCATGTCTCATGCCTTTACTCCTTTAAATGCATTTCTAGTAGTAGTATGTGGAGTGGTGTGGCTCACTGGTTAGAGGCGGCGGACCCGGAAGCAGAGGTCGGCCCGGGACCAGGGTTCGATTCCTGACGCGGCAAGGTCTTGGGCCATGGTCAGCGGACTCGATAATTCTCGCCTCAGTGCTTACTCCAACCATGGGTCCCACTCAGCAACTCTGGGCAATAGCTTGCTTAATCTCTACTAACGGCCCCATCAGCGCCGGGGATGCTTGTCTTCAACTTGGAGATGCCCAGGAGGGACCTTCTCACAGGGAAAGCCAGGATGGGTTCCCCAGCGGTATACAGCGCCGGGACGCCCCTTTGCTGGGGCAGCTGTGCGCTTTACAAGAATACGACATTAACATTAACATAAGCATTACATTTAAACCATTCTAAAGCAATATTTCATTACATTTCTAAACATTATTCCTTTTCATGTTAGAGCATCACACATTTCTTTAATCGGCAACCTATACGTGCAACTTTTAATATGGCACGTTCAATCTAATGCAACATTTTAAACACAAAGCAATAATTTCTACGTTACTTATGGCATACTCTCGAATCTGGCACTACATTAGTCCTTTAAACAATATAAGCACACAACTACATATTGAACTGATCCCCGGCCTAGTACTACATTATAAAATCACACAATAACATGGTCCTCTAACTATGTGAGGTACTGACTACTTGGGATTATGGCGCACCCCTACAATTTTCAAAATAACATGGTGCTCTATCAATGCATTAAACACCTTTCTGCACAGATAAAAAATGGTCTCAACATATTCATGAAATAATCCGAAAATGGCCTCAGGCAGCACTTAAATTACATCAGCATGAGGTATATCTAGCAAGAATTATCACAAAGATATAAAATACAAATATGTACCTAAAATGCACTTCTTTTGATATCAAACATCAGTTGTCCCTGTTCAGTGCACACACTGAGGTCATTGATTAGTCTACACAGGATCACACGAGTTCCTGATACAAGATACTACAGTTTGAATAATCCTATCCATACACTGTTACTTTCAATGCCACACATACCCTGTGCTGTAAATTTCTTCCTACCGCTCTTTACTTACATCTTCACCTGTGCCATCCTGCCCCTCTCAAAGGAAATCAGCTATTCCCTGGCTGACCACCAAAAGTAAGGCCTAGTCTTTTGTCCACATATCAGGAAAAGGATGAAACAAACTAACAAGGAATCCTGCCCCTAGCCATCTCTTCTGAAAAAGAATTCATTCTATTGAGAAAAAAATAAGTTCTTTATTTTAAAGAAGCTGTTCTAGGAAAGGACAAATACACCTTAAGCCTTGCTCCTGACCACATTCCTCAATTCCGTTGAGCATTAATTTGCAAGGTGCAATAATATGTAAAACCATTCAATAATATTTTCCCTTGTGCTGGTGTTGCGAACAAAACTTGAGTCCACTTTGTCTGTGTCAGAGCAACTATCTGGCACAAACACCACCTTCTTTCAACCGTTTCATGACAAAAGTCCGATCGCCCCTCTGAGGACCCCGCCCAGCAGACAAGCACCATGGTTCACCGACGAACTCAAGAGCTTCAAGAAGAACTCCCGAGCCCTCGAGAGAACCTGGTGCAGGGATCCAACACCAGACATGACCACCCTCAAGCTCGCCACTCGAAAACACCACAAACTGATCCACACCACCAAGAAAACCGCATTCAAGGAATACTGGACAACAACGCACACAACAGCAAGGAACTCTTCAACATCGTAAAAGAGCTCTCCAGCCCCAATGCCGGAAACAACGACATCACCCCATCACAAGACCTCTGCAACTCCCTTGCCTCCTACTTCCACAACAAGATCGCAGACATACACAACAGCTTCAGCACACAGCCAACGCACCCCACAACCGCACCTGCACCCCCCACCACCACCCTCTGCGCCTGGACCCCGATCAACACCGAAGAAACCCGACGCACGATGAACTCCATCCACTCCGGATCTCCAACCGACCCCTGCCCTCACCACGTCTTCAACAAGGCCGACGCTGTCATCGCACCCCACCTGCGGGACATCATCAACACCTCCTTCGACACCGCTACCTTCCCGGAGAGCTGGAAGCACGTCGAACTCAGCGCTCTACTGAAGAAACCATCAGCGGACCCCACCGAACTCAAAAACTACCGCCCCATCTCGCTCCTCCCGTTTCCGGCCAAAGTCATCGAGAAGACCATCAACAAGCAGCTGGCCGCCTTCCTCGAGACGAACGGATCCCTCGACCTCTCGCAGTCTGGCTTCCGGGCCAACCACAGCACCGAGACCGCCCTCATCGCAGCCACCGATGACATCCGAGCCCTGCTCGACAACGGGGAAACTGCGGCCCTCATCCTCCTGGACCTCTCCGCGGCATCCGACACTGTCTGCCACCGCACCCTAGTGCAGCGCCTCAGCAACGCCGGAATCCAAGAGAAGGCACTAGAATGGATCATCTCCTTCCTCGCCGGAAGGACACAGAGAGTCCGCCTCCCCCCGTTCAGATCAGAAGCCACCGAAGTCATCTGCGGCGTTCCTCAAGGCTCCTCGATCAGCCCCACCCTCTTCAATGTCTACATGAGCCCCCTTGCGGCCATCGCACGCCAACACAACCTCAACATCATCTCTTACGCCGACGACACCCAGCTGATCCTCACCCTCACCAACGACCCCGCCACCGCCAGAGCCAACCTACACAAAGGGATGACAGACGTAGCCGAGTGGATGATGAACAGCCGCCTGAAACTGAACTCAGACACGACGGAAGTCCTGATCCTGGGCTCGTCGCCCTCCGCCTGGGACGACTCCTGGTGGCCCCCCGCCCTGGACAGCGCACCCAAACCAACAGACCACGCACGCAACCTGGGCTTCATCCTGGACTCCTCCCTCTCCATGACTAGACAAGTCAACGCCCTCTCCTCGTCGTGCTTCAACATCCTGGGCATGCTATGTAAGATCTTCCGGTGGATCCCCACCGAGACCAGGAAGACGGTCACCCAGGCCTTCGTCACCAGCCGACTGGACTACGGCAACTCCCTCTACGCCGGAACCACTGCCAAACTCCAGAAGAGACTCCAGTGGATCCAGAACGCCTCAGCAAGACTCATCCTCGACATCCCCCGAAAGAGCCACATCTCCAGACACCTGAGAGACCTGCACTGGCTCCCGGTCAACAAGAGAATCACGTTCCGACTCCTCACCCACGCACACAAAGCCCTACACAACCAAGGCCCAAGATACCTCAACAACCGCCTCAACTTCTACACTCCCACACCCCAGCTTCGACCGACCAACCACGCCCTCGCCGCCGTCCCCCGCATCCGAAGAGCCACCACAGGAGGAAGGTCCTTCTCCTACCTGGCCGCCAAGACGTGGAACTCCCTCCCGACCTACCTCCGCCTGACTCAAGACCACCTCGCCTTCAGGAAGCAGCTCAAGACCTGGCTGTTCGAGCAGTAGTGGACCCCCCCCCTCCCCAAGCGCCTTAGACCCTCCGGGTGAGTAGCGCGCTATATAAATGCATTGATTGATTGATTGATTGACAAAATTATGAGACCAGTGCAAGTGTCTCTAGTGTGGAAGTGCTAGCTTAAACATGGGTAAAATAAAAGTTGCCAATGTTTTCCCATGGTTTCCCATTCCCACAACCCATGTGGCAACATGAAACAGGATCCAATGTGCCCTCTACACTTGGCAGGCCATGTCCCAATCAGTTAGAGCAGGATATGCTTTTTGAAAGATCTGTGCCACATATTGCTCAATGACCGACCATTATATCTGTAATTTCTTAGCTGAAGAGGAGGCATAATGGAGGGATCCACAACTGTGTCAGTTTACTTACCTTTAGAGTGTCTCTTATCTTATCCCTCTGAAGCACTTGGTGCCCCAAGGGGAAGCTGCACGGTCGCCTAGCTCGATTCAGCAGGCCTTTCTAGACCAACTCTGGACTTTTTTCCCAACCTCTTTTTCAATCGTCTATGCACTCCAGCTAACACATACTTTGCTTACCATACTACCCCAGCAACAGCAACACAAACCAGAAGATGGGTATTAGAAGGGGATGAACTAGGATTGTTCCTTGTCCATTTTCTGAAATTTCATATATATATATATATATAAATATTATATATATATCTCCTCGCAACTTGTCTTGTCGCAGGGGGAGCGCTAGAATGCTGGTGCCATCTTCGGGATCAAGACAGTATCCCGCCAATAAATGTCACGCAATTGTTCCAAAATGATGGCACTCCACTCAGGAAATTTTTCAAGGTTTTATTTCATCAACTGTGATCGCCTACGCGTTTCGAACTCAGCGTTCTTGATCACGACAAGTTTTCAGACAATTGGTCCCTTTTCCATTTCACATTATATACGCATGTGACATGCATTGCATTATGGGAATAGTAGTCAAATTGAAAACATTTAACATTCAATTAACCTTATCCATTTGTTTTTGGATATTGCGCTATGATTATGCGTTTGCTTACGCGCTGTTCATTTTAGTGATGTTTTGTTCGCAGAGGCGAGTATGACATTTTCATCATGGTTACCCGCATTGTTGATATAACATCTTTGTGTTGTATTGTTTTTGTTTGAGGGCTAAGTGCCCGTTATTTGCAGTGTGTGTCAGGTTATTATATGTGCGTGTTATTGAACTCTTGAATCGCCTCCCGTTATTATGGTGGTAATGCGGTGCTACGCGCTCCCTGTGTGGCTGTATGTTGACAATTTCTGTCTGTGAACTGAGTGTTCTGTAGTGAGATTAGCATGTGTTACGCTAGAGCACAAATGTGAGTGCTGACGGTTCCTGGGCTGAGAGCCCTTGCCACCGCAATTATTTACCACCAGTGAAAAGGGAGTGACCTACTCAGGCCTGGCCAGAATATTTCAACATGAACGGGGTGGAGATAGAAAATTGAAACTGAGACGGCTTGAATCCAAACTAATCATGAGATTCAAGACCAAGCAGCCCCTGGGACTAAATGGAGATGCGGAACTATATGTCCATTTATGAATACATAAAGAGGGGTGATGGAGAATTTGTTTGGACTGGACAATAGAATTGAATCATAACTGCAACAATTTGTGCATGTGCGCATATATAGTTATGTCACTCGAAACGCTGATAGTAACACACACTCCCTTTTCACTGGTGGTAAATAATTGCGGTGGCAAGGGCACTTAGCCCAGGCACCGTCAGCACTCCCATTTGTGCTCTAGCGTTACACATGCTGCCCTAGCAGCATAGATGTTGCTATCAGAGCCGCGGAGAGAAAACTGCCTTGCGTCTGAGACCCTGCTGCTGTGCTGCGGAGGCGATTGAAGGCTGGTGGCAGGGCAGCCTACCTGTGGTGTGGTCGCGACCCCACCGGTTGTGACTCTCCAGGCGTGTTCCTGGCTTGGGCCAGCAGCTCTGGTCCCGACTGTTTGGGACTGCTCTGTGGCTGGCCCACCCATCTCCTGTCGGCAGACCTGGGCTGCAGAGGTGATGAGAGGGGCCTGCTGCAGCTGCATGGAGCGGAGTGTGAGCGAGACACAGGCGCTCCTGCATCACGCGTCATAGTGGAATCTCTGCGGGCCCCACCCTCCTGGGACGGGAGGACAGTATTCGTTCAGAGGGAGGCCTGATCTGTGAGGACTGGGGTGCGGCCTCCCATTCTTCTGTGTGACGGATCACAGTGGAGGCCTATGAACTGCTCTATGCCTGGCCACTGTTTGGCTGATATTCTGGTGGGTCGCTTAGGTTGAGGCTCCTGGGGGGGAGAAGACACATTTCCTTTGTGCGTGGCTATGCTTGTCTTGCTCCAGCGGTGTGTGTCCTGTGACTGCAGTGCAGGAGGTCTGCAGTGTGGTGAATGAGACCGGCCTCCTGCTTGCTGTCCGAGGCCTTCCTTAGTATGGCCTATGCTGTGCCCGCTGACAGATCCAGATGTTGGGGCTAAAGCTGCGTCCATTGCCCTCCCCCCTCAACATTACTACCAGCTGGGGACTCCACTGTTGGGCCTTCATCCTCCCTCCCCTGACCCTGCGGCCTGCGGCTAGCCCACATCTCCACAGAACTTGCACAGAGTGGACTTGCAGGTGACAAAGATCCACTACTGACCTTCCTCTCCTTTGTAACAGGGATTCTGCGCAAACACAGAACTGTGCACAGAGACTTAGGACATCAGTGAATTAGGGTGTGCCAAAACTCACCTTAGTGCCCAAAATCCCCTACCAGACTAGCAATCAGTGTCACATTAACTCTTCGTCCGATAGCAAAGAAAAAATGATTAGACAACCTAGAAAATGCGACTTAGGACCATCTCAGGAATGGTGGGGAGTGAGAACACTCTTTTGTTATACGCTCATACCAGTCCACAACATTAGTAAAATAGAGACACGGTAAGGCTAAAATGTTTATTTTAACAACGTGATCTCAAGCACAGTATTTTAATCAACATCAGCATACATATGGATAATAATAATACGGACAGCATGGTTACAATTCCATAAAATACAATAGGAGGAATCATGTTACAATGATAGTGCAAACAGGTGATAAAAAGTGCCTATTTAAAGCACCCTCCCTATCTAGGAACTAGGTATTATAAAACTATAGAAGGTCTCTTGAGCTTTTTTAGGGGGACCCCATTTACCTGCCCGCCCTGTAAGTGTAAATTACATCAGGGCCGGTTAGTCTCTCTGCATACCTGGAATCTTCCAAGTGTGTTCAATTCTGGCAAGTGTGCTGTGATAAAGGCGCCAGAATCCTACTCGGCTTGCAGCTGTCACATTGTTGTGTCTAGAATTTGTTACACGGACACGCTGATAAACAGGTTTGTACGTTATGATAACCTTGGCGGCTTAGCATTCACTGTACAGACTGGGGACATGATGTATGTCTAGAGATGTTGAAAAACAAACCTTTTCTCATCTATAGGCTTTCGTGAAAGCTAACTCAGCAAAAACAGCCAAGCAGTGTTGTGTGCAACAGCAGCAAAAAAGAAGAAAAATGGCGTTTAAACTTTGAATAAGCCATGCCAACTTAACATGCACGCATAAAGAGGCCCATAAACCATACTTCACCTGCACATGAAGTAGACACAGTTTTCTCTCTTCTTCTGTGGCTGCTGGATGTGGTCTGTGGGCCGCTGCTGGAAGTTACTGGCGCATCATGGGTATACACAATGGAAGGTAGACCAAGCTCACCTTCGAGAAGCGCTGCGCCTCTCGTCAGGCTGACCCCATGTGGGAGCGGCTGGCAGGGTGCTGGACCCTGGTGATCCAGACGAACAGGAGTTGGACCATTGTGAGATACTAATAGAGGTAAAATCCAGCTTGGAGGCCATAGATACCAAATTAGACGTGCTCATAGCATGGACCATGTAAAAAAGCGCATTGACACACATGATGCGAAAATTGAGCTTGAGCAGCTGGAGCTCCGGGTATCGGATGTTGATGGCAGCCAGGCTGTAGCCAAGGAGCAAATGCTACGCATGGGCAGTGCCAAGAATGAAGACCTCAAAGCGCGTTCGAGGCGCAATAATATCTGCATCGTGGGGGTGCCCAAGACCACAGCATAGTCCAAAATGGAGGACTATGTGGAAACTTTACTCAAAGACCCCTTAGGAGCCCACAGGTCACTTGGCCCTAAGCCTCCGGTGGGAGCTGCCCTGCTCCCCATCATTGCCCAGTTGCTGAACTACCGGTACCGGGATGCCGTCCTCAGGCTGGCCTGTTAAAAACGGAAGCTGAAGCACCAAGGCAATTCTGTGACTTTTTATCCGGAAATCACGGTGGATGTGCAAGCCGCCTGCAGTAAATTTCTAACAGTTAAACACCTGCTGCAACAACTGGACATATTGTATTCCCTCTTATACCCAGCGAAACTGAAGGTCACTCGAGAAGACAAATTACAGTATTTCACGTATGCCAAGCTGGCTATGAAATTCGCCAAGCAGCAGGCCAGATCTGCTCGGTCCTCGAAGGACTCACCACATTCCTCAGCTGAGGCGCAGCAAAGTGATAATGACTGAACTTTCACTGTCCCATTTGTTCTCTGTAAGATTCATGTATATTCCCAGATGGTGTTTCTCTCCTTGTTCTCTCCTGGGTTATCTTTAGGTACGTCGATTTATTTCAATTGCTTGCCTGTTATACAGTCTTTAAATTGTTGATGTTTTAATGTCTATCTGAAACTATAGATTCCCCTGTATCTTGCTGTCTGCCGAGTTGGCTACCCAGATCCCTCTCTGTACTCGGCCACTCAGCCTCTCTGGTGGGTTGTTGGCTCAGTGCATCCATTGCCCCGTGGGATAATTCCCAGTTACAAATGTTAGTGGCTGGGTTAACACAACCTAATTGGAGGGTTGGTGTGTGTGGGGGGCAAAGTTTTTTGGGTCCGGGCTGGGAGGGGTTGAAAAAGGTGAAAAGTTGCTGGCGCTTAATGATGCATGGGCAAAATGTCCTGCAATATTCGCAGATGATTGACGCTGGTATACTGTATATCTTTGGCACATTGCCTGGCATCCTGATCATGCATGTTTACAGACATTATAGCCCAGAATAAGATGTCCACAGTCACCTGTATCAAGTAGAATATGTGCAGCCTAAATAATAGCCGCACGGTAAGGCTGATACACTCTTATTTAGTCAGACACAAGATCAACATTTGCTACCTGCAGGAAACTCACCTGGCCAAGGCACCACTTCCCAGTCTCATTACCAGAGGCTAGGGGGCGACCTTCTCCTCCACTTACTCAAATTGCGCTGGGGGTTAGGTATTCTTATATGCAGGGCCCTAGCCTGGTGACACCACTAACTGTATTAGCGATAGGCAGGGTCGCTACATTATTCTGACCGATACCCTGCACAATACTCCCATCACTTTGGCTGCCATATGCGGGCCTAATACTGATGACCTGGACTTTTTTGTTCGGATTTGGCAGCTGATCACTGATAATGGTCCCCAGACGGTGCTCTGGGGGGGGGGGGTGACTTAAATGTCCCTATAGATGACGCCCCTGATAGAGTGTGCAGCTCCCGACGTCCCCACCCCTGCACGGCCCAAATCCTTCATACATTAATCACTGACAATAATCTTGTTGAGCAATGGCGATGCACGCACGGAATGGCTTGTGCAGGAACTTGCTTATTGATGCAGCACAGGGCCTGGTCTAGAATAGACTATTGGCTCAGCCATGGACAACGTCTGTCTTACATCTCTTTCACACCCTTTCTGATCACGCCCTCGTCCAATTAACCATACAACTGCCTCATGCATTGCCGTGTGCATTCTCCTGATGGCTCCCCTTGGGCTCCCTGCGTGATGCAGTTTTTCACGAAGGGGTTCGGGCGGCCATTGAAGACTACTTTGGTCAGCTCAGCTGTGGGATGCCTTCAAAGTCTTTGTACATTATGTATGTATATACAAGCAGAATGGTATTCTCTAAGCCATCCGAGGCACGCTCACAAGACTGGAAGCTGATATCGCGACATTGGAGTCAGACTTCTTCCAGTCGGGTGACCTGGCCACATTGGCAGGAATTCCAGATAAGATGTCGGAATACCAAGATGAAGCACTACGTGAAACACATTACCTGAGCCGTGAGGCCCAGGCCTGTAGATACAGTGAGGGTGAACGCCCTGGTAGGACCCTAGCTCACCTTCTTCAAAAGCTGCCTGCTGTGTCACATGTGGCTGAGTTGCTGGACACTAAAGGGCATGCATGCACCTTCCCCACTGACCTCCTGCAAACAATGGCGGTGTTCTTTGCTCACCTTAACTTCACCACCCGCCCAGCGAGCACTGCAGCCTTACAAAAGTACATGGACGACGTACAGCTTGTCTGGTTTTCTGATGCTCAATGAGACTTCTTGAATTCTCCCATTGCAATCAAAGAGGTGCACGAGGTAATCTCCGGCCTTCTTCCTGAAAAAGCCCCAGGAGTGGATGGACTACCTGCTGCCTTCTTCAAAGAATATTCTCAGATCCTTGCTCCCAAACTCCTAGAGATGTACGAAGATGCTCTGGAGACGGGGCCCCTTCCCCCGTCCCTGCGGGAAGCTATGATAGTCTCTATCCTCAAGCCTGATAAGCTGCTGAATCAATGCGACTCTTACCGTCCCTTGTCTTTGATAAATACAGACACTAAGTTATACGCCAAAATATTAGCTAACCAACTGCAATTGCTCCTTCCGATCATGATGCGGCCCGATCAATCTGCCTTCATACCAGGCAGATCGACATCCCACAACCTGCGAACCCTCTTTGAGATATTGCATTACCTGCACCCTCAGTTCCCAGCGACAAGCGCTCTGTTGGACAATACAAAAGCGCTTGAAACACTTCAATGGGAATATCTCTTTCCTCTGTTTGGGAGAATGGTTTTGGGTGCTCAATTTCTCGCACAAATCCATCTCTTGTACACTTTGCCCACTGCACGCGTGCGCCTAAATGGGCACATTTCGAGCCCATTTCCAGTTACGCGGTGTACAGGGGTGACCGGGGCCGAAGAGACGGAGTCAGAGACCTTCAATAGAGATTTTAACGAGGGCTTTATTTTTATATAAGATCTTCGTTTCCTGCTGTTTATGCGCTCTCGAGCAAACGCTGCTGGGTCTGTTACGGGCTTCCGCAGTGGATCCAGGATGTCTTTGGATGGGTGGACAATCCTCCGTCAGGCACGGCAACCGGGAAAGAAGGAAAGAAATAGGAGCGGGTTAGGGAAGGTTTTGGCTAGGAAGAGTTCAGGGCCGGGAGTGAGGAAAACCATGTGCGTAAGTGCAGTAACCCTAGGTCGCTGTGATTCACTGGTGCTCGTGAGGAGGGAGGGGTGATAACAAGACTATGCACACAGGACTTTACACTATGTACAAGTTACTCCAAAGGTTGGACACGCCGTCCCACTCAGCCCGCTACTTTGCCCCGTACCTGTTGGAGCCACACCCCTCGCGTGGGAGCGTGGCGGGGCGACTCGTGAAGTCAGTGGCCTCCTGGCTTCTCCGAATCTTCCTCGAACTTCTCCACTTCCTCGTACTTCTCCGCTTCCTCGCTCGACCTTCTCCAACTCTTTCCTTTAGACCATAGCTCTCGCTCCTCCTGGGAAACGCCGTTTGTCGCTTCCTGGTTTCCTCCTCTTTTTGACGTGGGTCGGGACGTGACGCGGGTTAGGGGCAGGTTCTCGCCATAGGTGTCCTCCCCCTTAAAGGTATCCTGTTCATACCCCTCTGGGTTCCAACGATTATTGTCATCTTCTTCCGGCCAGTCCTCCTGGAGACAGGGATCAGGCTGCTGCAGAGAAGGGACAGAAGTAGGTAAAAGCGGGGCGACTGTCCACCAGTTTGAGTCCGGGGTTTGTCCCTGGGTCGTTCGACCTGCCCCGTCACACGCGAGTTACGAGGCAAGGCTGCTCGCTGTCCCCCTTATTATTTGCCATCGCAATGGAACCACTTGCTGCCCACTTGCGCCAACACCATGCGGATAGGGGCTTGGGGTTTACATCTCAGGGCTTAGTGGTATCTATATGCAGATGACATAACTCTCTATATGAGGGACCAGGAAGTCTAGTGGTTGCCTTTAATCCGCAAAGTGGTCAGGTTTGGTGCTCACTCTGGGGTATAGATAAATTGGACTAAGTCCTTTCTCTTCCCCCTTACTGAGACGACTTCCCCCTCACCTCAAAGTATATGTTGCAGTGGGCGGGTGGTCTGAGAAAGTATTTGGGTGTGTGGATTTGTAGAGAAGTTCGGGGAACTTGGGTGTGCCAACTATGTTAGGGCTATAGAGTGGTTAGAAAATTGCCCCTGTCACTGGCAGGACGCATCGCAATTGCGAAAATTATCGTACTGCCCAAATTCCTTTATTTATTTGTGAATGTCCCAATTCCACTCACGGTCAGCTTCTTCAGGTGCCTTCGATCCTGTTTGATATTGTTGGTGTGGGTGGGTCAGCAGGCCCGAGTCGCATATGTGTTGTTCACGCTACCACAATCACAGGGCGGAATGGGGTCTCCAGATTTTCATCTATATGCACTCTGCACCCAAGCCCATTTTCTCCGTTATTGGATACACCCTACGTCTTTTCAAACCCATGTTGCTATTGAACTAGACAAGGTCACTCCCTGGCCACTTGCAATGGCCTTGTTCCTCCCTTACAAGCCACCTTGGGCAGAAATTGATACAACACAGTCTTTGCGGTGGGCATGGACTGGACTCACGAGACGCACTGGCTGCGCATAGATGCATGCTCCATCCGATCCTGTAGCCAATCACCCCCTTCTGCCACCACTCCAGTACAGAAGCGCGGCTGGACGCGCTGATAGGTTGGCCATTCGGACCTTTGCGGATCTCTATCCCTCGGATCACTTTCTTGAGCCTCCGAGCTCTACTGACATCATTACTGTCACGCTACTGGATGCCTTTTGTACTTTCAGGTGCGGGCCATGTGCTGCGTGCTTCTCGACACTTTTCCAGCTCCCCCACAGACATTCTCGGCACTAGAAAATATATAGGTAACTCCTCCACAGCGCAAGCTGATCACACGCCTCTACCGTGTCATGCAGCAAACTGCCCCATTGCTTGTTCAAAGGGCATGACCGGAGTGCAATACAGATCTCTGTAGTCCTCTGACTGATGTGCAGTGGACCTACTGCTGCGCTCAGTTCGAAATGTTGTCCCCATACTATAGACTTCGTCTTAAACATTTCAAATTTCTACATCGACTGTATCGTACGCCAACACAATTATTTTGGATGGGAGTCTCCCTGACTCTCACTGCCACCGCTGTCATGCACCCAGCTTGGATTTCCTGCCATTAGATTGGTGTTGCCCAGCGGTTTCTACTTTTTGGACTGAGGTCTTCAATACGATTGCCGAGATTATAAATATGTCAATCCCCCTCTCCCCACTCATTGGTCTGCTTGGATATGTTAAAGATGTGCCCAGAGAATACCTTAAGTTGATGGCCTTGTTGCTCCTCCTTGCGAAGGGCAGAATTGCGCTTCACTGGGGCAAAATGAGGGTTTTTATGCCGCGAGATTGGATTACAGATGTCACCTACTGTCATGAGCAGCTATCAACATACTGGGAGTTGTTGCCCTATTGAGCCTGACCCCGAGACATATTGGAACCCTTTACCTTCTTTCTCCTTAGCAGAGATACGATCCCAGATGCGGACTTTCAACATACAGTGCACTCGCAAGGAGACGCTCGAATTATATCTTCATTGCAGCTCGCTGCCTAGTTTGCTTTGTGCAGGGAGCCCTCTTGCTTGTATGAGATCTGAGTTACTAGTCTGATGTAGAGTCGCTATCGGCTGAATGCCCTTTGCTATGTGGTTGGAAATGTAACTAGGAGAATTCGCTTGTATGCAATGCGCCTCTTTGTAAACACTGTCATTCTGTATACCATGCAATGTCAGATATTGTCTTATGTCATGTGACTGTGCATTGTATGGCCAACTGGTTATAAATCAAATTAAAATAAAGAGCGTGTCCGTCAAGGCAGGGTCGGGCACAATCGGGAGAGTGATACCGAGTGTTAATGCTGCCAGTGTGGCTCACTGGTTAGAGGCGGCAGACCCGAGAGCAGAGGACGACCCGGGACCAGGGTTCGATTCCCGGCGCGGCAGGTTTCTGGACCAGGGTCAGCGGACTCGATAATTCTCTCGCCTCGGTGCCCACTCTGATCAGCGATCACACTCGGCAACTCTGGGCATTAGCTTGCCTCATCCTCACTAACGGCCCCACCAGACCGCCAGGGATGCTTGGTCTCACCCTGGAGATACCCATTAAGGGACCATCTCTCAGGGAAGCCAGGAAGGGTTTCGCAGCGGTCGAAGCGCCTTGGGACCCTACGGGTAAGTAGTGCGCTATATAAATGCCTATACATTTACATTTACATTTACATGTTCTGTAGCTACTCTTGTAATTGCTTCTACCAGGAACATCGAGTAATCAATGGGGGTCCCGTGTTTGAGATGACTGGAGAACTGTGTTATATGCTACTTATGCAAACAAATGACTACGTCATCAGTTGGCTTATCTTCCAACATTAAGACTCCAAACTGCATATGCTCCCTCCCAATTCTTTTAAATATTCACTATTCTCTAAAACAAAGCATTAGAATGTGGTGGCACATGCGTGTTCATGAACACCAACACATCTAGTGAAACGTGCTAACACCTGTGACACACAAAGTTTGTTTAGAGGTGAGCGCACAGCGCTGGTGATTTCAGTGCTCGCACTGGGAATGTTTGTGACCAAGGCCTGCTCCAGTGTCAGCCACAGGGCTCAACAGACCGTCAACGGCAGAGTAATTTACAGAGAGGTCGAGGTGCTAGCTAGACCAGAAGCATCAAGCACGAGGCAGAGCGTAAGCACAGTGCGGTTCATTGATTGGTTCAGAACCGTTCAGACGGACATGCAGTACAGTTCATCTCTCAGTGACCTCCCGAGGCTACATGACTCATCTACTCTAGACAATTAGTAGCTTGTTCTTGTGGCTGGATTGCAAATCAGGGCACAGTTCACTTTATATTTTTGTACTTTTTATGATTGTCCCAGAACAAGTATTATTATGAAAGTATCATTATAGAAATTGCAGGCCAACTTTAGTCTTTCTGCAACACATATAAGTTAATACTTGCATTAGAAATACCAGCGCTGTAAGAAAAAGGCCTGTACAATTTTTAATTATTCCTATGGATAGCTAACGAGTGTTAGTATGAGCACGGGGATGCTCATAGTAACATGCAGGAGCCCCGGCCGAACTCCTGAAACTGCTCCAACGCATCCAGAACACCTCCGCAACCCTGATCCTCGACATTCCTCGCCGGATAACCTTCAAGCTCCTGACCGACGCACACAAGGCACTCCACGACACCGGAACAGCGTACCTCAATAGCTGACTTAGCCTCTACATACCCACCCGCCAGCTCCGCTCCGCAGACCACGCCCTCTCCACCGTCCCCCGCATCCGAAAAGTGACCGGCGGCAGCAGATCATTCTCCCACCTCGCCGCCAAGACGTGGAACACCCTCCCCATCCACCTACGGCAGACCGAAGACCTCCTAACCTTCAGGAGACTTCTCAAGACCTGGCTCTTCGAACAGTAGCAGCGTTCCCCTCATCACCCCCCAGCGCCTTGAGACCCTCACCGGTATGTAGTGCGCTTTACAAATCTTATGATTGATTGATTGATTGGGGATCTGATCGAGAAAAGTGTGCTTTTCTATTTTTTTTTGCCAAAACCAGCAGTACAGTCATAAAGTGGGAGGAAAAATGCGACCTCCACAAACACCAGGGTGCAATATTCTGCAGTATCAATATTGACCGCTGGAACGTCATATTTATGTAGTAAAATAAGCCCCAAAACAAGAGAATTATGAATTTGTGGTCCAAGGCTGTATAATTGAGGAGAATAAACACAACATGCTGGTGAAGCATGGGGCAGATACAAGTCTATGGCCCTGGCTAACATTGTACCGTAGCAATCAACATTGTTTGACCAAACAGAACAGAACCCCTTTGCAATAAAGTTGATTAATAAACAAATGAATGTATTATGGACCTAGATGTTCTTTTTTTTAATGAAAAAGGTGAGTTTTCATTCAACAGTCT
Organism: Lissotriton vulgaris; assembly: GCF_964263255.1. Lineage (NCBI taxonomy): Eukaryota > Metazoa > Chordata > Amphibia > Caudata > Salamandridae > Lissotriton > Lissotriton vulgaris. The sequence goes on along the minus strand of NC_141686.1, from coordinate 51,352,247 downwards.
GGAAGTGCCTGCATCTTGTCAGACACAAGACAGTATGTAAATATGAGGTGCTTAGCCTTAACTCATAAGTATCTGATCCATGCTAGATTTTAGGGATATCAACAAGGAATAGATGTTAGAATGATGAATGTAAATGGCAGTCATTTTAAATAGGAAAGATTTTCCTGAAAGCAGCATTAGAAATGGACCAGGTGAACAATTGAGGAAAGTCATGGGCTAGTCATGCAGGAGCTCATTTCAGGTTAATAAAAAGTTCTATAAAGAATTTTATAAAGAGCTCCCAGCATCATAGGACATTTCAGAGCACTTTTACTATATTTTTATTTTGTTACAAATATGATTATATTACCTTCATCAGCTACATCCCAATTATTTTCAGGAAGAAAAATTGAAGTGCTCCTGGGGCCTAGCTTACATTGTACCATAGAAACCTAGCAACATTATTGGATCATACAGAACCCTTTTGTAATAAAGTTGAAAGTAAAAAGAAAGTGACATAATGAGGAGCCATGGCCAGCGGCCAATAGGTCAAGGGAGCCACAGGTCGAAAAAGTTTGGGAACCACTGACCTGGGGAGTCAGGGAGGGCAGTCATGCGCCCCCTCGACTTTAACTAAAAAAAGACCCTGGGGGGTGGGTTCCCCAGCGCCTAATGAGGCTCAGGGAGAATAGATTACAAACCAGTGTGGTTGTAAACACTGTGCACTGTGCAATGGGTTACTCTAGAGCCCTATGGGTAAAACAAGGTTCCAAGTATATAAGAAACATAGAAAAATCAATTCTTTGGATTCAAATATTGTATTGAGTTACATATTCTTGACCAAGATTAGGCAAACACAATCATATGTGAACAAATGTTGGAAATTCTTAAATGTACATCATACCACTTGTAACGTCATAAAGTGTAGTCATTACATCATGAACAACACAAAGAATCATGCACACATATTTAAAAGAAAGTCCGATGCATTTCGGACCGTAGCGTCCCTTCGTCACGGGCAACCTATAAAAAAAAAATCAATATTACAATGATGCATTATATTGTAGGCTAGTCCTCAGAGACAACATGTGGGGGTCATCACAATCAGTATACGATTCCAAAATGCAAAGTGGATGCCTTAGTTCCTAAATTGCAAAAGTGAACCAGAGTCCTTTGTGATTTACGAAAGACACCCTTGTGCAGACCATAAAAACAAAGTGAACAACATCCATCTTCTTAAGCAAAAGAAGCACACGCACATAGGTTAATAACTGGTGGTCACAGTCTTTTATGTTATGTAGAAATTGTCATGCTGAACGATTCTATCTAATAGCTGCTTACAATACTTTGTATGTAGTACAAAGAATCTTTGCCCTGTTGCAAACTTTTTTTGCAAAGCAAAAAACTTGTGTGGAACATGCTGAACACAAGTTGGTAACTGTCACCTGCACACAGGGTTACTCTTCAGTGCAAAGATTTACATGAATACTAAACCTACACAGCTATGATGTATTAGGAGCCCATGTTTTTTGTGTGGAATTCCCTTAGAGGTATTGAAATGTTCCCAATGAAGTACACAAACAGTTACAATATCTCCAAAAGTAAGATTTTTTTTCCAATGAAGAAGAAACTCCAGTCACAGCTCTCATCAGGTTCTCCCCCAAGAGACTGTCCCATCCCAACCTGTCTACATTCAATAGATAACATTTTATATGGAACTTACCACTATGAAAAAGGAGGGGCTGAACAGAGGAAAGAACTTACCCAGACGAAATATACAAAACATTGCAGAAACCAGCTACACTTTACCACATTTTGTAAACACTTACTCCCATTTGCAGGACACAGGCTGTGCAAAGTTTGGTAGAGAAGTACTATGGTAGGTACTAACACATTCATTGGATGATGTCCAGTGAAATCATCAATTATGTCATTTGAGATGTCATCACTGAGGTCTTAATTGATGTCATAGAGCATGTCATGAGTGCTGTAATATGTGATCTCATAAGCAGTGCATGATGGGGGCTCAGTGATGCTAACTATAACTAGTGAATTTCTGTGGTTTTTTTGTTTAAAATGTTGCTTTTATCACCAACATATTCACCTAACTATAACATTATATATAATATAATATTAAATATAACATTTGGTTTTTCCAGTATATATATCCATACTAATATAATAAAGAGAGAGCCCAAATCTTTGAGGAGGGTAATCTCAGGAACCACAGCACCAATCACAACACCCAATACAGCGTTGGAAAGGGCAGTTGCAGCAGAAGGACATAGGCTATGCAGACCCCCACCCTATACATTTAAAAGGTAAAAGAACCGTGCCAGCAAAGTAGTCCCTTGTGGGCGTGTCTGCATTGTGCTGTGGGCGTGTGCTAGGGGCGTGACAAACGCTGGGGGCGTGTGGTACGTTCCCCCTTCATGCCAAGTCTCATATCGCGTGCTAATCCCACCCTGCTCCCTTTAAATACCCCTGCACCCCATAATCATAACCCACCCTTACTCCTTAAAATACTCCAACACCCTTAAACACTAACCCATCTTAACCCTATGAATATACCCTGTACCCCAAAAACCAAACCTATCCCTAAACCCTAAAAATACCCCTGTACCCCAAAACCCAAACCTAGCCCTGAACCCTATAAATACCCCTGTACCTCAAAACCCAAACCTACCCCTGAACCCTACAAATACCCCTGTACCCCAAAACCTAAACCTAGCCCTGAACCCTAAAAATACCACTGTACCCCAAAACCCAAACCTACCCCTGAACCCTAAAATACCCCTGTACCCCAAAACCCAAACCTAGCCCTGAACCCTTAAAATACCCCTGTACCCCAAAATCCAAACCTACCCCTGAACCCTAAAAATACCCCTGTACCCCAAAACCCAAACCTACCCCTGAACCCTAAACATACCACTGTACCCCAAAACCCAAACCTACCCATGAACCCTAAAATACCCCTGTACCCCAAAACCCAAACCTAGCCCTGAACCCTTAAAATACCCCTGTACCCCAAAACCCAAATCTACCCCTGAACCCTAAAAATACCCCTGTACCCCAAAACCCAAACCTAGCCCTGAACCCCCAAAATAACCCTGTACCCCAAAACCCACACCTTCCCCGAACCCTAAAATACCCATGTAACCCAAAACCCGAACCTAGCCCTGAACCCTAAAAATACCCCTGTACCCCAAAACCCAAACCTAGCCCTGAACCCTTAAAGTACCCCTGTACCCCAAAACCCAAACTTACCCTTGAACCCTAAAAATACCCCTATACCCCAAAACCCAAACCTAGCCCTGAACCCTAAAAATACCCCTGTACCCCAAAACCCATACCTAGCCCTAAACCCTAAAACTACCCCTGTAGAATACGAAGGTCCTCGGGACACAGTAAACGCCCGGCAAGGGGGCAAGGCCAATTCAGAAAGGATCATGACGGGCAGGGGCCATAGAAATACCTCAGTACAATCCAAACTTGACAAGTACACCTATGAAAAACAGAATCCCCCCCAGACGGAGCACCGCACATCCACGGGGAAAACAACAGAAGGTGAGGGGGCCAAAAAGGCAACGCTTGAGGATGTAATGCGGGCCCTGGCACAGGTACAAGCCACGGTGGGGACCAAGGCCACGGAGGTCACCCTGATAAGAGCAGACTTCCAAAAAATGAACGAGAGAGTGAAACAAGTGGAGGTGGTGACGAAATCTTTGGTGGAGGACGTGTCAGGACTGCAAGTTGCGATGGAGAGAGTAGAGGCTGAAAATAAAGCCCTCAGGGAGAAGCTGGACGATCAGGAAGGGCGCTTGAGGAGGAACAACATCCGAATGCTGGGGGTTCCGGAATCGGAAGGTAAAGGCGCAATGGACCTCTATGTAGAGGAGCTGATTAAGAAACAACTGAACACCAAGGGACTCTCGCACTTTTTCTCGGTGGAGAGGGCACACAGAGTACCCGGTGGGAGACCGAAACCGGGTCCCCTCCCCCCCCCCCCCGAGACCGATTCTGGCACGGCTCTTCAACTTTCGCGACCACGATGCCATTCTACAGGTGGCAAGGGTGGCCCCAGCTATTCAGATCCAACACTCCACGGTGGCCTTCTTCCCGGACTATACAGCTGAGGTGTCGCGCCGGAGGAGGACTTTCCTGGCCGTCAAGAAAGCTATGCGGGCGGAGGAACTGTCATATTCAATGCTATTCCCGGCCCGGCTTAGAGTTGTCGCGGATGATAAGGTATGGTCCTTTGACACGCCGGAGGCGGCCCAAGACTGATTGGAGGGCTGGAGAACGGCTGGATCACCCCGCCGATCGCACAAGACTAACCGGAATCACCGGGAAAATAGCCAAGCGGGATCACAGGCATCGGGTGGAGGAAGTGTGGCCAGGTCACCAGCACATGAACACCTTGGAGCGGAAGGGGGAGTGGAATCCTGAATACCCGGTACCATTCTGAGTGTTGTCCGTTAAAGAACTTTGCCGTAGGGGCGTGCTTGGACACTGGCCTGGGAAGCTCAGAAGAGGGCAGGGATGCCGCCTACTCCGGGGGACACTCCACCCCTGCGTGCAAGTACACTGTTAAAGGGATGGGTTAAGCACTCTGCTATGTTGGGGGGGCGGGCGGTTGAAAGTCCGTTAAGCAGGGAGGAGAGGGGAGGGGGGTTTGTTTAGATGTTTTTGAAGTTCCACAGGCAAGGTGGTATCAAGTTACTATATACACGCGCCGCTTGGGATGCGCGGACAATGGACATCCCCCGGGAGTAAGTTCCGGTTGGCACAACCGTAGTCACAGGACCGACCATGCAAGACACCCAATTACATACACCTGAGGGGGAGTCCTTGAGATCACGGACAACACCTCTCCGACTCATGACATGGAATGTGCGAGGGTTGGGTGACAAGATAAAGCGGGGGTTGTTGATAAACGCGATGAAGAGGCAGGGTCCGGCCTTGTTACTTCTCCAGGAGACACACCTCACCGGGGGGGCGTCCAAAGCTCTTGACAGAAAGGGATACAAGATGGCGGTGCACTCGGAATTCAACACGGTTCCAGGGGCATGGATATTTTAATTAAGAAGTCATCGCAGTTCATTACAATGAGCACTAAGACAGACACACAGGGCTGCTTTGCTGCGCTCCAGGGGCAATGGGAGGGGAGGCTCATGAATGTAGTGTCGGTATACATTCCCCCGGCACTCCACTCGGTCAAGCTTCCAGCGCTGGGGGACTTTCTCCTGACCCTACCTGAAGGGGATATATTGATCGGAGGGGACTTCAATGCCACTGTAGACGCCCAGGAAGACAGGTCCCCGGCAGTGCCTCAGACAGGTGGGCTTTCCCGCTTACAGAGGTTCCTGAACGCCTTGGGCTTAGTTGACATATGGCGACACACACACCCATCCACGAGACAATACACATACCACTCCACAGTACATAACAGTCTGCCACGGATCGATTACTTCCTGGCGCTGGGGGACGGCTTGCAACACGTAGATGCCATCGATATCCAGCCTAGGGGGATATCGGATCACTCTCCAGTCACACTAACACTGTCCACTCAGGAGAAATCGCATAGAAGAATCTATCCAATACACGCGTCGTATCTCAAGGTCCCCAAGGTTCGAAAGGCACTCAAAGCAACGACATCGCATTACTTTGCTGAAAACACTGCCTCAGTACAGTCCGCTGCTACCCTGTGGGAGGCATACAAGGCGGTGCTTAGGGGACAGGCTATAACATCGATAACAGGTCACAAACGAGACAGACAACGTGAACTGTCCGAGCTTGAATTGGGTCTGCATGACGCAACAGTGGCTCATGCGGCGAGCCCTACGCCTGACACATCACACGCCCTACACTTAAGACAGCAACAATATAGGAAGCACTTGAGGCAGCAGTCGGCGAATCAGATAGTTGAGGCGACCCATAGAATATACGACATAGGGGATAAGGCAGGAAAAATGCTGGCCTGGCTTGATAAGAGAGGGGGAAGCACCAGGGGAATACAGCGAATATGTGACAGGGAAGGGGTAATACACACAAGCCCCGAGGAGATAGTGGAGGCACTTGCTGACTATTTTGAAGGAGTGTACACTCCGGCTACTGCAGTGTCAGCGGACATGGCCCGTGCGGCACTGGATCACGTCTCTACTCCAACACTGACGCAGGAGGCGGTCGCGGAACTGGAGGCTGACATCACGGAGGAGGAAATACAAACGGCTATACACGCGATGAAGCCAGGTAAGGCATCGGGACCGAACGGTAACCCGATAGAATGGTACCAGGCCGCATCGGAGAAGATCAGCGGGCCCTTGTTGGCCATGTACACTGATAGTTTGGAGGGTGCCGAACTTCCGCTTGATCAACGGACCGCAACTATCCTTGCGATCCCCAAGCCCGGGAAACCGCCAGAGGAGTGTACATCATACCGCCCCATTTCCCTTCTCAATGCCGAGGTTAAAATCTTGGCTAAACTCCTCGCTACCCGGCTGATTGCACACCTCCCACACCTCATACACCCAGACCAGTCAGGATTTATGCCACACAGGAATACCGCTCTCAATCTACGTAGAGTGCTAGCTGGAGCGCAGTCACTATCGGAGCCGGCGGTCATACTGGCACCTGACGCAAAGATGGCATTTGATATGGTGGCGTGGCAATACCTATTCGAGGTCCTGTGCACCTGGGATTCGGCCCTAAATTTGTTGCCTGGGTCCGGCTACTTTACACTAAACCCATAGCGCAGGTGGTGGCGTACGGACACATTTCCCAAACGTTCCTTCTGGAGCGAGGTACCCGTCAGGGTTGCCCCCTGTCGCCGCTGCTCTTTGCGATCGCATTGGAACCTCTGGCGACCTTGATAGGTTCGACTCCACTGCTGAAGGGGATCGCTTGGACGGAGGGGTGGGAGGACCGCATTTCACTGTACGTGGACGTTATGTTTGTGTACCTGACGGAACCGGAACGCAGCATACCAGCGCTGTTGGCTCTGTGTGACGAACAAGGGAGAGTATCAGGATATACCCTGACGCTAAGCGATGACTGCCCCCTAAAGTTAGCAGGGTCCTCCTTTCGATACCTGGGTGTTCATGTTTCCATGGATCCAACGGAATTCTTCAGGAAAAATCTGACCCCGCCGTTGGAGCGACTGAAACAGGATGTTAAATTTTGGGCAGCGCTGCCCTTAACACTGTTGGGCAGAGCGGCGCTTTACAAGATGATGTCGCTGCCACGCTTCTTGTATATCCTGGAAAATACACCGTATCCGGTGGCGCCAGGGTACTTCAGGCAGGTGTCAGCGTTGGTATCCGGCCTCATGTGGAGTAATCGCCCGGTGCACATTGCTCAGGCCAAACTGCACAGGGGGTGGTACGACGGGGGGATTGCATTGCCGAACCTGCAACTATATTACTGGGCCGCACAACTAAAGCCCATTAACCAATGGCTGCATGCACCCCAAGCAGACCCGGCATACAGGGCGGACAGGGCACAACTGGGCACAAACAGTATACTTGCACCTCTCTATGGCCAGGGCCTAGTGCGTAAACGTACGGGACCCTCGAAACTCACCACAACACTGTGGCACACTGCACAAGCAAAACTGGGGTGGAAGGGGCGACTTACTAAGCTCACCACATTGTTGGACACCCGGGCTCTGGGCAACCTGAGACGCAGTAAAGGCTTTACACTATGGGACAACATTGGTATATCCACAGTGGGAGACCTGTGGGCAAAAGGTACGGTGATCCCCTTCGCCCAGCTGCGACAACAATACGAGCTGGGAACCACGGAATCGTTCCGGTATGTGCAGATCCGGCACGCCTTACTTACAGCCATCCCACGCGAAGCAGAGGACCCAGAGGCATCTCCCCTTGAAGATCGCCTCCTCACAGACTGCATGCAGGATCATGCACCATCCCTTACCTACCACAAATTGATAAACAACTTAGCGGACCCAACGGTACAACTGAGAGACAAATGGGTGGTGGACCTAGGAGAAATGGACGATTCCAAATGGAACGAAGCACTGGCGTCGCCTAGGGAGGTAGGAATATCGGCGAAGTTCCGGCTCGTGCAGCTCAAGATTCTACATAGGGTGTATTACACGAGAACAACACTACACTTAATACAGAGGGCACAGCATCCCTATTGTCTAAGCAGCGGCGGAGAGGAGGGAACACTATTTCACACCATCTGGGAATGCCCACTCATCCAGGAGTACTAGAGACAAACAATGCGTACCATATCACAAACATTGGGGTTGTCCTTGGTCCCCGAGCCATGGAAGTGCCTGTTAAATATCTGGGAGCGGAACGACCTCTCCAAACAGGGCCAACAGTGGTCCACTTTAGGTATGATGATAGTCAAACGCGACATAGCACAGAAGTGGGGTGCAGTTGAGGTCCCTAAGTTGGCACAATGGTGTACAAACATGGATAGGGTAATGATAACAGAGAGGGCAGTTTATCCAAATATGGCATGTCCACGCAAATGGAAAGGGGCGACCATTCGGTCCCCCCGAACGTATGGTGGAGTACCACGATCCCCCCGGGAAGCCATCTTGGGCGGGAGGCGAGTCCCGGCTGGTATGCCCGAAGCGGCGTAACCGGGGCGCGCCTTTTTCCCGCCCTAGAGTGGGTTGTCCTAGACACTGACGCAGCCGGCCACGCCCTCGGAGGCAGGCGGGGGCGGGTTTACGCCCGCCCTGAAGACGGATAAAAGGAGCAAAAGCCAAGAAAGCATCCTCTTGTTCCTGTGCTCTGAAGCTGCACCTCCCCGCTGCACGTGAGCTCGAGACGGAACGAAGAGCCAATTTTGAGCGTTGTAATCTTTCTTTTTGTTTTACAGATATTCCGTCTGAGAATGCCCAAGAAAGTCGGGAAGCGGGTCAGTACCGATCAGATGCTCCGCATGCTCATGAAGGAGGTAACCGATTTGAAGAAGCAGATGGCGGCGAAGGACGGGGAGGGAGGACCGAAACGGCCTTTGCCGGGAGCAGTCCCCGGTGGGAGAGGCAAGAGGTCCAGAAGGGGGGCACTCGGGGGGGAAACCCCGGTTCCCGATACCCCACTTGAGGAGCCAACCCCGATGCCGGAAGGAGGGAATCCGATCCCCGTGGTGGTCACCCCCGTGAACGGGGAGGATATGCCTCCCGAGTTAGCGGCACAATTGGCAGCGTGGTTGGGAAAAGATAGCGAGGGCACCACGGCTGACGACGCCCGCGCAGTAGTGAGGCAACTGCGGGAATCTAGGGAGGCTGCGAAGGCACCATCGTCTGTTAACGCATCAGGCCCAGGTTCGGTGGCAGATGCAGCGTCTGGTTCAGGTAAGCGGCCATTGCCGATTGCGGGGGAGGGGTCTGTACCTTCACGAAGGGAAAAGGTGGCTCAGCATGTTCCACTGGAAGTTAAGGAAAAGATTTGGGCGAATAAGTACGTGAACATTTTTTCTTTGCTTACCGATCATTACGAGATGGAGCATGTAAAGAGCCAAAAGGAGCTCATGCATCCGAGTGTTTGGCGCGCAAAAATGGCCGCCTTCAAGGTTGACGAGAACATTGGCACTTGGGGTAGAGCGTGGGGCATTTTTTCCTCCATCATGGGCGAGCGCAGGCCCGAGTTGTTGACCGAGTTGCCAATTTATCAATCACGTATCATGGAGTATTCCGTAGCATATGGGGGCAATCAGTGGTTCTGCTATGACAATCTTTTTAGAAAAGCTAAGGAACACGACCCAATTTTGACTTGGGATTGTTACGACTCCGTGTCATGGCAAAAAATGGAGAGTACAGGAATGTTGAAGGTACCATTGTTAGGGAGTAACGGGGGGGAATCTTCCCGCCAAAACTCTGGGACACCCTTTCGGACGGGTGCAGGTAACGAGTACCACGCGAAGCCGAGTGGCAACACAGGTAAAAGGGGGATCTGTTGGAATTTTAACAGAGGGAAATGCACGAGGCCCCAGGGGTCATGCAAATTCAGACATGAGTGTGGGGGGTGTGGGCAGCCATCCCATCCTGAGTCCATGTGCAGAGCCAAAACGGGTGATAACGGTGGTAAGGGAGGCGCCAAACAGGTCTGATATAGTCCGAGAGGCGCCTTTACCTACCCCGATTGATACCATGGCAATGATTCCTTGGCTCAACGAATACCCGGATCATGCTTCCGCTGGGGTGTTACGAAACGGGTTTTCATATGGTTTCCGCATCCCAGTGGGGGATTTTCAAGGTATAGCAAATTGTAAGAATCAACTGTCGGTCTTGCAGCACACGGCGGTGGTACAGGTAAAGATTGGGAAAGAGGTGACTCGAGGTCGCGTCGCCGGTCCATTCGATTTGCCACCGGTTGCTAACTTTGTTTGTTCCCCTCTAGGGGTGGTCCCCAAGAAGGACCCGGGTGAGTATCGGCTGATACATAACTTGTCAGCCCCACGTGGTCTTTCCGTGAATGACGCGATAGACCCGGAAGTGTGTTCGGTGCGGTACGCATCTTTCGATGAGGCCGTTGCCATGTTGAATCGCCTGGGGCCCGGGACGCTGATGGCAAAATCGGACATCGAGTCAGCGTTCCGGTTGCTCCCGGTACACCCAGACGATCAGCGTCTCCTTGGTTTTCAGTTTCAGGGTCGCTATTACATGGATAGATGTATGCCAATGGGGTGCTCGATTTCCTGTGCCTATTTCGAGAAGTTCAGTTGTTTTCTGCAGTGGGTATTCACAAGGAAGACAGGTTTTCAACATGTTATGCACTATCTCGATGACTTTCTGTTTTTGGGGGCAGCCGGGGATCCTGAGTGTGGACAGGCTTTACATGAATTTTGTGTCTTAATGAATCAATTCGGTGTGCCATTGGCGCCAGGTAAGACTGTGGGTCCCTCGACCTTGATCGAGTTTCTGGGGATCGAGCTCGACTCGGTAGAAGGTTGTTTTCGATTACCCAAGGAAAAAGTGTTAAAATTCAGGTTATCCCTTGAGACATGTATTCGTGCAACAAAAGTAAACCTGCATCAATTGCAACAGGTGGTGGGTCAGTTGAATTTCGCCCTGAGAGTGATGCCAATGGCGCGCCCCTTTCCCCGCTCGATTGCACAAGCCATGGTCGGCCTGAAGGAAGGACATCACCGCACGAGACTCTCGGCAGAGGTTCGCCAGGACATGCGCATTTGGTTGGCATTTCTGGCGGATTTCAATGGTCGAATTGTCTGGAACAAACCAGCGGTGTCCTCCGAGGAGCTGGGGCTTTGGACAGATTCGGCGGGGAGTATAGGTTTTGGTGCCATATTTGGTACACAATGGTCGGCTCAAAAATGGCCGTCATGGTGGCATGAGTGCGGGTTGACAAGTAACATTGCTTTTCTCGAACTTTTTCCTATTTTGGTGTCCCTGAAAACGTGGCCCGAGGGGTTCCGTGATCACTCTGTGGTATTCTGGTCTGATAACATGGCCGTGGTTGAGTGTATCAATAGTCAGGCAGCACAATGCAAATTTATTCTGAGACTGCTCAAGGAAATTGTGTTGTTATGCATGCAACTGAATGTACTGTTTAGGGCAAGACATGTGCCGGGGGTGATGAACCAAGCGGCTGATGCGCTTTCTCGTTTCCGTATGCAGGCCTTCTGGGGTTTTCTGCCCACAGCGGACCCGGTGGCGGCACCCTTTCCCGAAGCTCTCTGGTCTCTCGGTGCCCCGAACTACACAACCTCGTGGGAGAGAGTTTAGCACCCAGGACGAGGAAGGCATATGAAGGGGCGTTCCGTTCCTATTGGGCCTTTTTGGGTACTGCTAGGGGGGAGCTTTGGGGTCAGGAAGAGTTTGTAGTGAAATTTCTGCTCTCTTTACATCAGGCAGGCAAATCAGTAGCTACGGCCCAGAGGCATCGGGCCGCCATTTCCTTTATGGCAAAGGCTCATGGGATCCAGGACCCGACAGTGTCTTTCGTTGTGCAGAAAGCGCTACGTGGGTGGCAACGCCTTGAGGGTCGCAGAATAGATGAGAGGCACCCGATAGGTCTGGATAGGCTGACCCTGTTATTGTCCGTGCTCCCGGCAACGTGTTCATCCCAGTACGAAGCAGTGTTGTTCCGAGCCGCATTTGCACTAGCATTCCATGGGGCTATGCGGGTAAGCGAATTAGTGGCAAAGAACAAGCGGGATACGATGGGGGGACTGTGCCGGGAGCACATTCAGGTCAAGGGGGAGACGATGACGATCTCATTTGTTAGGTCCAAATCCGATCAGGGAGCAATCGGGGACTGCGTAATCATTCAGAGGATCCCCGGGTCTTCCATGTGCCCTGTGGTATGCGTAGAGGAATATTTAGCGCAGAGGGTTGCAGCATGGGGGGGGACCTTGTTGAGACACGCTGACGCCACCCCACTGACGAGGTTTCAGTTCCAGAGGGTGCTTGCGATGTCGATTTCGGCCGCGGGCTTGAACCCCGGCGAGTTCGGGACCCATTCCTTTCGGATAGGGGCTGCTACTGAGGCTACAGCCAGGGGTCTGAGTGTAGAACAAGTAAAACGTGTGGGGCGTTGGTCCTCGAACTGTTATAAAAGGTATGTGCGGTTGCACATGTTGTGAAGCTGTAATGATATACTCACGCTTCTTGTTTTTGTTTGGTTTTCAGTTGCGCAAGCTTACGAAGCGGGGCGGACTGTGCAATCGACCCGACTCCTGGGGACCAGCGGTCAGAAATCACCGTCTGCGAAAAAGGAGGTGTGGGTCGTGGGCCACTCATACGTGAAGCGTGCCGCGGACGTATTCAAAGCAGGTGATATGATTCACGTGGCTGGGGAATACGGGTACAGGGTGTCCTTCTACGGAAAGGGCGGGCTCTGTATTGACCAGTTTCAATCCTTTTTCGAGGGTTTGTTAGGGCGGACAAGGTCACCGCCGTCTATAATCATAGTCCATCTTGGGGGCAACGATTTGGTGGCCACTGGTAGACGACTTCTTCTTGAGGCAATGCTTTCCACAGTAAGTTGGTTGGCAAGAAGAGTTCCAGGGTGCACAATTGCATGGTCCCATATGATCCCACGGAAAGTGTGGCGGGGGGCTATTTCGGTTTCTGCCCTGAATCATTCAGTAAGGAAAATAAATAACAAAGTGAGTAGATTGTTTCGTTCGAGTACACTGCATTCTGTTTCGCATGGTTGTATCAAAGGGGACAGTATGTATTTGGGGGACGGGGTTCATTTGTCCCGGGTGGGGAATGAGTTACTCATAGGAGACCTCATAGCTTGGTTGAAGGGTTTAAAACATGACATTTAGGCAGGAGTGGGGGGTCCGGATAGCCGGTCAACTATCCGGCCTGTGGCGGTAAGGTCATGATCGGTGAGCAGTAATTGGAAGATCCCTATGGGGGGGCGTCACCCATTACGGATGGGAGCGCTCGGGGGAGGTGGCCAATTGGCCCCTCAACGGGGAGGCGGTCCCGTCTAAGGATAGGCCGCCGGAAGGAAAGGAAAGGTGGTCAAGGCCCCTTCCTGGATAGGAGGGGCTACGGGCCCTCCTGGGGAATTTCCCGGGGCCAGGACATCTGCGACGGCAGATGGGTAAGTTGTGTGGGGTGCGGGAGGGGGTTTACGCTACCTTTTAGACATCTCACACGAGTCCTCGGACGACCGTTAAATGGCGTCGAGTTCATTGGGGCCCCCGTCAAGTCCAAGGGAAATTGGTAGATGCACTTGAGGTACGCCTCTGTGCGGTCGCTCCCCTCACAAGTGAGGGTGGTATTTCTGGTTTAGGGATCTGACACCGGTTACGACCTTGCCGTTGGCCCTTAACGTTAGGATGTACAATTTCAAGTCAAATGTTTTGTAGGATGTTAGTTCGGCTAGGAGAACCTTTGTATTAGAGATCTGTTAAGGTTAGCCAAACATCGTAATGTGGAAATGAAATTGTACATAATATGAAACTGTTATTTTAATGTTTTGATTTTGTTTCATATTTTAATAAATACGGCCGGGAAGGGTAACTCCCTTCCCGCCTTCCAAAAGTTCAAGAACTGTTTCCGGTTTCCCAATTCCTGGGGATTGTGTTGAGAGGGGGTGGCGGGTATCTCAGCCATATGGAAAGGGGCGACCATTCGGTCCCCCCGAACGTATGGTGGAGTACCACGATCCCCCCGGGAAGCCATCTTGGGCGGGAGGCGAGTCCCGGCTGGTATGCCCGAAGCGGCGTAACCGGGGCGCGCCTTTTTCCCGCCCTAGAGTGGGTTGTCCTAGACACTGACGCGGCCGGCCACGCCCTCGGAGACAGGCGGGGGCGGGTTTACGCCCGCCCTGAAGACGGATAAAAGGAGCAAAAGCCAAGAAAGCATCCTCTTGTTCCTGTGCTCTGAAGCTGCACCTCCCCGCTGCACGTGAGCTCAAGACGGAACGAAGAGCCAATTTTGACCCACCCACCAGCCCCTGAGGACAGCGAGTTGTTTTGAATAAAGTTTGGATATGGTAACTCTTTTTCTTGCAGGTTGTGATGATCGTCGTGAAATTTTGAATATGCAATAAAGAATGGTTATTTTCAGTATGTTTTACAAATAAAGTAATTTTGCACGAGTATTGATCAGTATTTATGCTTGTAATAAGTTATGTTTGTTTTGTAATCTTAGTAAGTTAGGTAGAATTGTCGTATTTATTTTGGTCGGGCGGTAAGGTCATGATCGGTGAGCAGTAATTGGAAGATCCCTATGGGGGGGCGTCACCCATTACGGATGGGAGCGCTCGGGGGAGGTGGCCAATTGGCCCCTCAACGGGGAGGCGGTCCCGTCTAAGGATAGGCCGCCGGAAGGAAAGGAAAGGTGGTCAAGGCCCCTTCCTGGATAGGAGGGGCTACGGGCCCTCCTGGGGAATTTCCTGGGGCCAGGACATCTGCGACGGCAGATGGGTAAGTTGTGTGGGGTGCGGGAGGGGGTTTACGCTACCTTTTAGACACCTCACACGAGTCCTCGGACGACCGTTAAATGGCGTCGAGTTCATTGGGGCCCCCGTCAAGTCCAAGGGAAATTGGTAGATGCACTTGAGGTACGCCTCTGTGCGGTCGCTCCCCTCACAAGTGAGGGTGGTATTTCTGGTTTAGGGATCTAACACCGGTTACGACCTTGCCGTTGGCCCTTAACGTTAGGATGTACAATTTCAAGTCAAATGTTTTGTAGGATGTTAGTTCGGCTAGGAGAACCTTTGTATTAGAGATCTGTTAAGGTTAGCCAAACATCGTAATGTGGAAATGAAATTGTACATAATATGAAACTGTTATTTTAATGTTTTGATTTTGTTTCATATTTTAATAAATACGGCCGGGAAGGGTAACTCCCTTCCCGCCTTCCAAAAGTTCAAGAACTGTTTCCGGTTTCCCAATTCTTGGGGATTGTGTTGAGAGGGGGTGGCGGGTATCTCAGCCATATGGAATAAGATATGGACCCAGTGGAATGTGTTCAGGGGGGAGATATGTGAACCCTTGCAGGAAGACGACACACTGACATCAGATGAGGAGGGGGAAGACGAAATGGGGGAATGGCAGGAGTGGGGCGGGCTTTGGGACCTGAGTCCCACCTAGATTCAAGATTGGGAGCGGGTGAGACCGGTGAATGGTTTAGCTTGCACTAACGGATTACTATGTAGAGGCACCTAATTGCGGTGAAATCGACCGAGTGCTGCGCTGGAACACACTCACCTTTGGGAGACTGCTGCTGCTGGGCGCTGGGCTGCTGACACCGTTTGTGACCCCCGTTGACGGCGCCATCCACCATCTCGGCTGCCGAGTGGAGGAACTACGGTTCCCAGCGTCCCTAGCGGCCGTACACCACCACTTCCTGTCCCGCGCACCAGGAGGTGCTTAAAATCGCGGAGCTCCCTCCGCGTCGCGGACGCGCGCGGACGGCGCCGGGCGGAGCCCGGGCAGAGGGCGGGCCGTCTGTGGTCTGCAGTGGTCGGGCGGGCCACCCCTCTAACATCGCCAACCGGCCCGTGGTAAGTCCATCTACCTCTACCATAATGGAGCCTGGTGTCGCTCCTGCTACACAGGATGATGATTTTCCTTTCCCCCCCCCCATCACCTTTGAGTCCCTGCTTGAAAACGCACTTACCTTGGTATCAAATGAAATAGCCGACACTGAAAGGAGAATGTCCATGAGCTGTACCAACAACACCACACAGCTGACTCCACTATCAAACAGCCCTGGCATCCCTTTATCACCAGTTGTTGTCATTTCAAAGCCGGTACCGATATCAACACCCCCAGTATCTCTGCCGACAAACTGTTCCTACTATTACAATAGCTTCCCAGGATGATGCTATTATCCCAGGCAGTATGGAATCTAGTAGCAATAAACAGGGAGGGGAAAACGCAAAAGAGGTATTACCAAGCAAAGTGCTAACAAAAGGAAACAACCTTTAATCCACAAGAATCAGCCTACACCCCAAAGTTTGTGGAATAAACAAAAATCTTCGGGGGCACACATTATTCTAACGGAGGGTAAAGATTTAGCGAACACGGACAGTACTTCTGCCGCTACCACCATTTACCCTAGTGGGAACTCCAATACTATATGGACCCAAACAACATTAATGGGAGATAATTATAATCTCTCAAGACAAAATGGGAACCTCATAGAAACTATAGTGGATACTATTTTTAACCGACTAGAAAAGCAAATGATCAATCAGTTTAATAATGTTTTTAAGAGACTTGACAGATTAGACAACCTGGTCAAAAATGGAGAAATAAAAAGGAAGGGGTCTGTCATCCTGGACCAAATCAGAGCCGACCGTCTCTTAAAAGAATTGGAATCCGTAAACAACACACTGTCATTAAAGAAACAGGAAACTACTACCTCTTTGAGTGGGGCTTTGAGTAACCCTGGAACACTACCCCCGCCTATTGCACCACCAACAAATCAACCCTGATCAATCAATGGAGGGTCAAATCTGACAAAGCCCAATTTACTTACTAAACCGACCCCCACGCCTGCTCCTAGAAAAATTACCACCCCCATTACTACCAACAACACTGCTTCCAACCGCAATAATGGTCCTACCCAACCCACAACAGCACCAAGACCAACTGCTGCTAACAACAATAAGGGTATTGGCCAACAAGGGACAAGCAAGCCTTTTAAACATCAAGGGCCTGCTCTACATTTGCCACCGGATGCCTGTCCTTTTGTCCTGGTCCTTGCAGGTGTACCATCGTTGAGGGAGGACCAGGGGGAATCATGGGTGCAATTGCGAAATAAATGCATAGACTGGCTGACAAAGCACAAAGGCGTCGGATATGATATTTCAAGAGAGATTCTATCGGCCCGCAGGGTGTCGTGGGTTGGGCCCTTACTCAAAGACAAGGAAGGTGATTGCATAGTTCTTCATTTTAAAAATCCAGGGACTGTAAGAAACCTCCATAACAGAAATAGTAATTGTTCTGCTATTTCCACAGTTGCAACTATGTTACCTTTGAGTTATTTCTACAGACAAATGGCAATACAACCCCGGCCATCTTTCATGCAATTCCAACCACCATCAATGCATTTCCAACCATCACCTATGCATTTTCAGCCACCGCCTATGCAATTCCAACCCGCGCCATTCCCATTGCAGATGTTCAATAGATTTGCACCTTTGTCGGATCTGGATATGCAAGATTGACCACCTCTGACTAATTCAGTTGAATCATCTCCGACACCAATTTCCGAACCCCAGGTTGTCCCACAACCTCTGCCTCGGACTGTTATGAGTCAAAAACCCCCGATTCACAGACAATCGCCCCTGGATTCCGAACTATCTCTCGTTAGCTGGAATATAGCAGGACTAAATTCCAAATTGAAAATTAAAGAATGGTTAAACTGGGTCGACAATAACTGTGACATATTGATGCTACAAGAAACTTGGTGCACAACGACACCAACAATGGAGGGTTTTTGTTGTTATAACCTAAAGGCTTCCCCCTCTCACATGGGTCGGCCCAGTGGGGGTCTATCTATCTGGTCCAAAATAAAACCCGGGGTGCAAACCAAATTGATCCCTACACCGGGTAACTGTTTTATGGCTATGAAGTACACTAACAGAATGAAATTATGCATTATCAATTTTTATAATAATGATTTTGTTACCCGTCCAAATGATAATTTTATGTAATTGTTTATTTTTATTGACGAAATTGTGGAAGGGCAGAAGTACGGGCCCTTTGATGGCATTTGTATTGGAGGGGACTTTAATGCCCATATGTATCGCAATAGCCCAATATGCAAAAACGGTGAGGAGCTGAAAAACCATCTAGCCTCCCGTGACCTAGTAAATGTAATGGAAATTGCAGGTTCTAGTGCAAATCATATAACAACACCTACTTTTATAGGTCAGGGCTGTGCCTCCACGATAGATTACATATTCACATGCCCAACATTAAGCGACATAATTTTAAAAGCAGAAGTCATCTGTTCCGCTTACAGTGACCACTATCCGCTTAGAATATATTTACATAATCCACAGATCATGAAGGTTGCAGCGAGATAAGAGATTGGGGCACAAAATCTGGCATTATCTACCGATAGATTAAGACTAATATGGAAAGGAGTGGACAACAAAGACATTCTAGCTAGAGTAATTAAAAAACATCCTGAGACAGTAGAGATCTGCCTGTCATATATGAGTCCTGGTAGCGATGTGGTTGATGCCTTTGGCCATCTATGTGGGGCCATTAAAAGAGAATCCTCCAAACCAGCTAGGCAGATTATAGGTCATGGTCCCCACTGGTTTGATTCTTCCTGCTCTAAGGCCAATAGGGACCTGAGGGCTGCCCTAAAAACTAACCCAAGGGATGCTCCACTCGTGAGAGAATTAAGATCAAAATACAAAATTGCCCTACGCACTAGATCCGAGGCTTTAGTGATTAATCACTGGGAATCTCTCACGCGCACTGCCACACTAAAGGACACAACAGGCTTCTGGAGAGAAGTTAAGTCCCTAAGATCTTTTGGTTCTAACATCAAACCAATTAACTGCAATATAGCGGGTGAGGCGTGGGTAGAGCATTTTTCCCAAATTTATGCTATATCAGCCACTCCCCTAGATACTGTCCCCCTATCCAATAGCGTTGAACCTCTGACCTTTTCATTATTGGAGGTCGAGGATGCCATAATAGATAGCGCCAGCAATAAAGCCCCCGGCCCGGACGGTCTTTCTATTGACCAGATCAAATCTGAAATTAATTTTTGGGCCCCTTTATTATGCAACCTTTTTAATAACCTGTCTGACAGCTCAATCCCCGAATCCTGGTCGAACAGTGTCATCGTACCGATATTCAAAAAAGGTGACAGGTCAGATCCCGCCTGTTACTGATCGATAACACGCTAAAGGTCCTTGGAAGGGTAATCTTTAAACGGATAAGAAATTGGGCTGAAGATAACAATGTCCTTCATTGTAGTCAACTGGGATTTAGAAGCCAAGTAGGCACTGTTGAACAATGTCTAAATTTGATTTTGATCATGGCCAAATACATCATTGTTAAAAAAATCCCCTCTTTATTTAGGTTTCATGGATCTGAGTTCCGCATTTGATTTTGTTAATCGTTCTAGGTTGTGGTTACTTTTGCTTGATTATAGTTTGGATGACTCACTGGTGTATTTTCTTTCCTATTTACATAGGGACTTAAAAGTGAGAGTACGAATCAATAATGATGGCGATCTATCCAATGATATTTTTATTAGCAGAGGAGTTAGACAGGGCTGCGTACTCGCCCCACTGCTTTTTATTTTATATATCAACGGGTTGAGTAGCACCTTGAGTAAGATCTCTAAGGATGTCCCAATTATAAATGGTTCCCCCATTACTACCTTACTTTATGCGGACGACGCAGTATTAATGGGGCGTACCCCGAATGCTTTACGCATTTTAATCTCCGGGTTTGTTGCCTTTATGTCCGACCTTGGTTTAAATACCAATTTAAAAAAATCTTTTATCATGAATTGCGGACCAAAAAAGTACAACATTACATCAATTAAATCCGGCGACAATATTTTAAAATGTACTAGCACTTTCCCCTATCTAGGGCTGTTATTCTCCAACTCAGGTTCATGGCAGCCACATGCTGCCTATGCGAGAAATAAAATTAGCAAGTCAATCAATTCAATTTTATCTCTCCGGCAACCCAAACTGGCTGATGTCGTTACCCCCCTACTCAACATCTATCGCACTCAATGTCAGCCAACTGGGACATATGGAGCAGAAGTGTGGGGCTATTGTAACAGCACGGCTCTCCAGTTAGAGGAAAATCGTTTTTGCAGGAGGGTGCTGGGTGGAGTTCTTTGTGCCCCTACATTTATTTGTCACAATGAATTGAGGCTGCCATACATTGTTGATTTTATTAGGTCTAGGCCTGTGCTTTTCTGGATCAAAATATGGTTAAATCCAGCAGCATCCTTAACGCGCAGCATTATATCTGATTGTTTGTTAAGCGATAGATTCCATCACATACCTTGGTTAAATGCAGTCAAGAATAGCCTGCAGAGCGTGGGTCAAGGTTCTTTATTTAGTTACCCTAATTCTATTGTATCCGCTCATAAGAATAGTATTAAACGGGCATTGCTTGACTCATACAAAGAGGAACGAATGAGAACTGAGTCTATTAAACCTGCTGTTATTAGATATCTGCGCATTATTGATTCAAGCAGTGATAACTTGAATAACTTTTTCAGATACCTGTCAATCCCAATAGGAAGATGGAATCGGAGCCTTTTATTCAGGTTTCGGGATGGAAGCATAGTCAATTTGCTCAGCTTCCCCCTTCGCTATAACAAAAAACTAGAAGAGTTGGATTGCCCCTGTTCTCAGGGCGGAAAACAAAGTTTATTGTACTATCTCTTCTTTTGAGGCCATTACAAATTGTATACCTGTCAATATTTAAGGCCGATTCTTCGCAAATACAACCTTAGAGATTTTAATCTTGCATTAAAATTTCTTCAAATGCTGCACATAGATGAAGTTATATATACTGTGAGCTGCTTTATAAAAGTTTGTGTGAGATCGAGGGCAAGTATGGAACATGGATAAATAACATAACAGTACTATCTTATCTTATGCACCTTTTGCACTTTATCACTCTGTTACAAATTGATTACAGATTTAATTGTACATGTGTCTTGATATAACGACCATTTCGGGAGTATATAAATTGAACTCTGTGACTAGGTTTACAAATAGATTATTGTTTCTCCTTCCACTATGTAATCTGCACTTTATACTATGTACACCGCACTTTACGATATATATGCTGCTCAAACCCAATTGGATAATCAGTTTTTAATCTTTATACATGTTTTTAAATCTGTTTTTTAAATGTACTTTCATTCTGTATGTACTTTTATGGATGTACTAAAATCCGAATAAAGATCATTTGAACTTGAACCTAATTGTGCGAGACTATGGTAACAGACGACCCCATGGTAATGGCTTTACTCACTCGTAACAGACATTCCACGAATACAACACGGGATAGGGGATGTGTACTCATTTCATCGTTGGCCATACGACTTATTGTGGGAACTTCTTGTTTATGCTGTTTATTGTTATAAAATTTTAAACCTGACCTATATAGATACATAATTTCAATGCGAGTTCTGTGCACACACTGTCATATAATGCCGCCGTACCCCCGGGATGTCGGCACATGGGCTGTGTAATCCAGACACTACTGAACGCAGGTGAAAGTGACGCGGCCTGCCCCAGGGGTTGTAGGCCAGAAGCTGTGTATGGTTTGAAAGGCACAATAAATGTCTTGTAAAAAAAAAAAAAACTACCCCTGTACCCCATAACCCAAAGCTATATCTGAACCCTTAAAATTCCCAAACACCCTAAAACATATACCTCAGTACCCCAAAGTATATACCCCTATACCCATACTTACCTTATCCAAACATTTAAAAAAAACATGCTTTTACCATTCATGCATTTACAACGAATTTCGTTGGATATGTTTGCGTGGTAAAAGCATAAAAAATGTAATGCCATGTGTTATAATGGCATTGCGGAGTCATGGTACTTTCGTAATAAATGTATGAGGCGTGATGGTATGCGGAAAGTAAGTTGCGGGATAATGGGTGTTTACCCTCCCCCGGTAAGTACATTGGTGGCACGGTGGCCCACATCTCCAGCAACATACTCATATTTTTTCACCACCCATTTGAAAAATGCACAGGTCTCTCTCATTGATGGCCAGCACCGACATACACTTTTAGACACACCTCCCACCACAAGTTCTAGAACTGCGAACTTTAGAGCTGGGGAGCTACGTTTGAATCTCTGCATCAGCTCAACATCCTGTGATTCCAGGCAAATCGCTTTGTCTCCCCGTGCCTACCACAAATGAATGTGTTCTTCTGTAATGTAAATTGTGCTCATGCCATGTTGTCGAGTTTGCGCTATATAATATTGCAAGGAAAAATAAAGTAGGCAAACTCGAGTTCACACACTACTGAACGCGCACTCTTAAGTGCATCAGCAGTGCACTGTGAATCGGAGCGTTTCACAGGCCTGTCACAGATAAGAAATGCTATCAAAACGAAATCCTACAAAACAATATACTACTGGCCGGCAGCAATTCATACCCGGACAACGTCGGGACGGGCTGCTAATATATATATATATATATATATACTCAGTACTTTGGTAAAGTTGCCGCCTTCCAAAACAGTGGGTGTGTCGTCGTCAATGGACCACCAAAGTCAGGTCCTGCCAATTTCTGGAATCCCTCGCACTGCATGCACTACAATGATTGACTGACACTCTTTATTGGGTCAGCTGTTCGGACGCGATTCGCCTGACCAGCAGGCTTGATCACAAATAGTTTTGTGTTTGTAAAGTGGCCATTTAAACCAGCGTGTACATTCTGAACATCACGTGATATGACTACAAAGACAGTGCATTAGAAAACAGACTCGTAGTAAATTTGGCAGAAAGGTAAAGCTTGGTTCAGAAAGCGACCTTTTTTTTTAAATGGTGTAAATCCGTTCAGTAGTTTATGAGAAATTAAAAAAATAAGAGTGAAAAAATCAATTTCTCATAGGAAACTTTGTGCAGAACTACAGCCAAAACTACTAAACGGAATGAATCCACATTTGGCAGAAAGGTAGTGCTTGGGTCAGAAAGAGACCTTTTTAAAAATGGTGTAAATCTGTTCAGTAGTTGCTGCCAGCACTCCAAACCAGGAAGTGTTGGCAGCCATCTTGTGGCTCGGTAGAAGCGAGTCACCAGAAAACTGAGAAACAAAGGTATAAAACCAGAGAAGGGGTCAGGGTAGAAACACCCTGACCCCCTAGGCCTGCTTAGGAGGTCCCAGAAGGTCCCCCAGGCCAAAAAAAGCATAACACAAAATCGGCGCAGTTGGCGCAGGGGTCGCGGGTTCCTGCGTTTTATTTTAATGAGGCCCCTGGGTGGGCTAGGTCTTGGGGATATTTGTTAAAAAAATAATAGCGGGGGCTCGCAAGGGCCTCCGCAGTCCCTGAGCTTCACTTATGTTGGGAGGGGGGTTCAGTAAGCTGTGGAAATAGGTCCTGGGGGTATTTGTTAAAAAAATAATAGCAGGGGCTCGATGGGGCCCCTGCAGTTCCAGCGCTTCACTCATGTTGGGAGGGTGTGCAGTAGACTGTGGAATTTATATCGGGCAAACATCAATGCGCCATATTGCTGCCTTTCTTTAATATAATGTGGAATAATGTTTATTTATTATGCAGTGTTCACTTTTGGTACAGATAGTCACTTTGTTACAGGAAATGTATTAATATGTGGGAGGGCGTGTTCTGTATGTGTGCGCGGAACAAAATTAACGTTTAATTGGCTGAGGTGTTCCAACAACAAGCTTAATGTTAATTGGGTGCGAACCATCGAAAGTAGAAGTGTTCTTGCCATTCACTTCTCCTCCGCAGAGTAGGAAGGACATCTAATTGGCTCACATGTTGTAAGGAGGACCTTCCTGAGCTTAATGTTGATTGGTGAACTATTGAAAGTAGAAGTGTTGCTGGATATTCCCTTCTACTCCGCAGAATAAGAGGGACATCTGATTGGCCGACGTGTTCTAAGGAGGAGCTTCCAGAGCTTTTTGTTGATTGGTTGCAAACTATTGAAAGTAGAAGTGTTGGCCGCCATTCACTTCCGCTCCGCGGAGTAGGAGGGATATCTGATTGGCTGATGTGTTCCAAGGAGGACATTCCCTAGCTTAATGTTGATTGGCTGTAAACCATTGAAAGTAGAAGTGTTGTCAGCGATTCCTTCCCTCTCAGTGGAGTGTTAGGAACATTTCATTGGGTAACGTTTTCCAAGCAGGACCTTCCGAAGCTTAATGTTCATTGGCTGTGAAGCATTAAAAGTAGAAGTGTTGGCAGCCATTCCCTCTTCCTAAGCGGAACAACATGGACATTTTATTGGCTAAAGTGTTCTGAGCTAAAGTTTTGCTCCTTATTGGGTGGGAACGGTTCACTGTTGTCAGTCATTTTGTGACACACTTCCAAAGGAGTACGGGTAAACAAAGTAGTAGAGGGGAGGGTAGAAACACTATTAACTATGTACAGTGGTCACATCGTGGTGGACAGGGAATGTGAAGGTAAAAATGTATATATTTTAAGGGCCATTTCTATAATTGCCGTGGGGTGTACAAATCACAGAAGAAAAATAACAGTGTCTAGCGGTCTTCTTTTTATCAAGTTTGCGGGTGGGATACTTCCCAGGAGCACTATTTACTTATAATGTGGTGTTTACTTTTCTAATCGGGAGGTGTGGTTGGGCAGCAAAAATTTCAGTCTAGGTTTGAAACAGTTTTTATTTAGCAATTACAAATAAACTTTCTCCGGAAACTGACGCTGTATATATCAAAGGGGTGACAAAAATGGAATTTCATAAAATATAAGTTAAGCACCCTCCTTTTTTCTGCTATAGTTTGTAAAAGTGTTGTCCCATATTCTTGATAATATAAGAGGGAATCAGTTACTTTTAGATAAAGTAGAAAAGAAGTCATACAACAAACACTCCCGCACTACATTATCTGAGGTCAGAAGAACAAGTAAAAAACTGTTAAACACAAATTACTTCGTGTTAGATAGAAATGTATGCATTATCATTTTTGAAATTTGTATTTTGTAGAATTTTGGAAGGTTCTATTGTAGTGCTTAGAGGTCGCACACTGTTCCGCTAACAAATCACATACTCATTTAAGAATATATAGGATAGTACTATTATAATATACAGTACTGGTCCTATATATTCTATATGAGAACGTGCATAGGAACCGCAACTGGGAAGAATAGAAATTAGATAACATTCAGAAATGTAGGGTTTATCAAATATTTAAAGTAACAAAGTGTGTATGAAAACTATATTTTGAATACTGCAATTTCGTAAAATATGCTCACTGAAAAAATATCTGACCAAGTACGTTATAATTTTTCGTAAGCTGTATTGCAGATGGCGCCGATAAATTTCCAATTTCTCTTCTGTAATAATAGGACAATCGATTACAATATAACGAATGGCACCATTGTTACAGAAAAACGAAAAGGATAATAAAGTTATCTATAGAACAGAAGGTCCATAGTGTAATATCTTTCGAGCAGTAATTATTTTCTGAACTTCTTTGCTCCGGAACGTCAAAGTTTGATCTTCGTGGCGACAGGTCATAAACTCCTCTGAGATCATTATACTTTGAAAATTATAATATACATATTCACAGTATATGATCAAAAGGGGGGACCAGAGTAAAAACCGGAAGCTTGTGACGTTGCTTATATATTTTTACTCTTTGCGCCAACAGGTCATGAACTCCTCTGAGATCACAATGACTGTTAATATTATAATATACATATTGACAGTATATGATCCCCAGGGGAAAACAGACTAACAACTGGAAGGTGGTGACGTTAATCGTAAATGTTTAGGGTTTGCGCCGACGGGTCGCCAATACCTCTGAGGTCAAGTACAGTGTCAATATTATAATATACAAAATCACAGTATATGAGCTCAAAGGAGCCAGAAAAGGAGCAATGTTTGCTGTAATCTGTCTGTTTCTGAAAACAAGCTGATGATGTTACAGAAAAAAAGGCAAAAACATGCAAAACACTTTTTTCTACATATACATTTTTAAACATTGACAAATAGCTACGTATTATAAATATATACTATGCCATAATTAAACAACTTACAACTCTGGAATATGTTTTGTTGATGCAAAACAAGAATCCAGCGCTAGAAAAGGGAACCTGCATCACAGAATGGGCAAGGAGAAATAATTCGTGAAAACGAAACTAATCACACAACGGGTGTGGTTTATATAGTTTTTGGTTATTGAGTAGTCTATGGAAGGAAAATGCGGCTCCGCCCATTCAGATGTCACGTTTATATAGTTTACATGTGCTCACGTTTTAACTGTTTAAGTTGTACACCTGTTGGGAAAAGTTACAAACTGTGAAGCTGGAAAGGTTTTGATTTCCATTGTAACAAGTATAAGGTGCATAATATGTACATAGGTTGGAGAGTTTAAAAACTGTTACCCGGCAAACTGTGTCATTTGCATTCTCATGATTAAAAACATCTAAAAGACGACATAAAAAAAATATTGTTCACAATAGAAGAAAAAAAAATGTGCTAATATTTGTCATCACTATGCTGTTAAATAAAAAAATGCCAACATTTGTAAAGCGTAAGGCTACCCCCGGAAAGGTGTGCCGGCGCTCGGCAGCGTTGGGAAGATTAAGCAAGGTGTTATCCACAGTGAGATAGTGGTGGGCTAAGATGCTGTTGGAGTCGGGTATTGAACTTTGAATGCTGCTGTTCGAAGTCAGGTATTATAGGTGCTGCGTCGTACTTTTACTACACTTATATGTTAATTACTGCTAATTAAGTTGAAAACATTGGTAAATTATAAGTAGGGCTCCTTGTTTTCTATTTTTACTGATTTTTACAGATAAAAACAGACAGAAAAGTGTTTATTTTCCATTCTGTATTTATTTTAAAATGTGGATAAAAACAGAAATTGGATTATTTTTTCAGCGATTCTAAATGCTGTCAATGATGAGTACCAGGCCAATAGGTCTGTCGTTCTAAAAATAAAAGGTTAAAACAATAAATAATTTTAGTAAAGAGCAATATATATGTGCTTGTATAAGAAAACATGCACATTTTCATATCAAGGTTGTGTATAGTTTATCATCTAAAAGTGTTTATGTGACTGAAAATGTTCAGACCGTCTGCCATGAGTGCATATTTATCAGACAAATAAATGTGGAAATATACTAATTTCAGATTCATTTTTTCCCAAAACCCAAAATATATATGGGTAAATACAGATACAATTATAAAAAAATATGGATAAATACAGACGGAAATGCCCAAAAACAAAATACCATAAAACCAGGAGCCATAATTATTAAAGTTATAAAAGACTACTGTTAAGTTTGTTTTCACTATAAAAATTATACACATGTTTTTAAAATTTACTTAAAAAACATTATAGGTTATTGGGATATTGTAGTTAGAAATTGGCATTTAAAACATCTTTGAAATTCACTGAAAAAAACATAGGTTTATGTAGTAATGCTTAGAATTAGATGATGCGGTCATGATGCAGTGGAATTGCATCAATGTGAATGTTCCAATTTAAACCAGGATTTGTGGGTTTGCTGATGGTTGCTGTACTTGACTTGTACTGAATAAAAGTCATCTTAATTCAACAATTTGAGTGGATTACTACATATTTTGGAACCAATATGTGGAACCAATGAGACTTCTTTTAAAAAAAGGAGTGTTATTTGAGTGGAGTGTTGGATGTCAGGACGCGTTTGTTAAGGTAAAGGAATGTATTTCAAAGGCTCCGTCATTAGGACATTTTGACTTTAAGAAGAAGTCCATATTAGTCACAGATGCGAGTAATGTTGGATTGGGGGCGGTGTTGATACAGGTGTCAGATGGTAATGAAACCATCATTGGGTTTGCTTCACGTAGATTGCAGGGAGCAGAAAGATCGTATTCTACCATAGAGAAGGAAGCACTGGCATGTTGTTGGGAGATAACACATTTTAGGTATTATTTGTGGGGGTTGCCATTTGTGGTAAAGACAGATCATAAACCTTTAGTTCATGTTTTTAAAGGGGGACGAGGTCTGGATGGAAGTGTGACTCCCCGTATATCAAGATGGTTACTATCGGTCTTAGATTACAATTTTGTGGTGGAATATGTGCGAGGGAGTAGGAATGTCATTGCAGACTGTCTTTCTAGGATGCCAGTAGATGATGATATTTGTGTAGAAATATTAGAAGATTATGTGGTGAATATTGACAGTGAATTTGCTGTTAGTCAAGAAGAGTGGAGAGAAGCTTTGGAGTTGGGTATGGAATACAAGAAGATAAAAGAGTTGATAATGAATTCTTGGAATGGATCTAGTGAAGAGATTGTACATAAGCAATTTGTTTCTGTTAAGGATGAACTTAGTTTGCAAGGTGACAAGATTTTAAGAAGAAATAGGATAGTTCCACCAATTTTGTTGAGGTCAAAGTTGTTGAGAATTGTACATGAGGGACATCTAGGTAGGAGTCTGACTAAACGTAGATTGAGAGAATTTTATTGGTGGCCAGAAATGGACAAGAATGTGGAGGATCTTGTGCGTGATTGTTATGCTTGTAGCAATAGTGATAAAGTGAAGATTACAAGGGAACCTCCGTTGAGGTGTGTGGAATTGCCCATGAAACCTTGGGAGAAATTAGCCTTGGATGTTTTGGGTCCAATTGACAAATTGGGTTGCAATAATAGGTTTTTGCTTGTGTTAGTGGATTACCATAGCAAGTGGTTTACTTGGAAATCTATGGGGCAAGTTTGCACTTCAAATGTGATTGCATTCTTGAAAGAAGTTTTCTTGGAAGAAGGGGTACCCAAAACTCTCATAACTGACAATGGTGTTCAGTTAGTTTCTTCAGATATGACTAGTATTCTTCTAAGTCTGGGCATTAGTCATGAGAGAGTGGCTTTGTTCCGTCCGCAAGCAAATGGACTTGTAGAGAGGGTCAATAGAATGATAATGGATTCCATACAACTTTCTTTGGCTAATGGTTTATCTTGGAAGGATGAGTTGCGAAGAATGATGTGGGGTCATAGAATTACATCACATTCAGTTACTGGAGTTTCTCCTTTTGTGGCTTTGAAGGGAAGAGAACCAGGTACTAAGGAGTCTCCAATGTGGTTGAAGGAAAAAAATCAAGTTTGGGTTGATAGGGAAAAAATGAGATCGAGAGCTATTGATTGTCAGTGGCGCAACAAGATAGAATTTGATAGTAGGAGACATGTGAAGGATTTAATTTTCAAAGAAGGTGATTGGGTTGTTGTAAGGAAGTTTGGTTTTGTAAGAAAAGGGGAAAGTAAGTTTTCTCAGCCACATAAAGTTGTTTCAGTTAAAGGCTCTGTGGTTGAATTAGATGATGGGAAGAAATGGAGTTTTGGTAGTTTGTGTAGAGTGTCTCATTTGTAAGTATATTTTGATGCAATGCAAACTGTGAATGTGATTTATTTGTGAAACAGTTCATTGATTTGTATTGTACTTTGCAATGTGTTACATTTTCTAATGTTTTCTTATTTTCTTTCTTTTTGATTCCGTAGGGGGGAAGATATGTAGTAATGCTTAGAATTAGATGATGCGGTCATGATGCAGTGGAATTGCATCAATGTGAATGTTCCAATTTAAACCAGTATTTGTGGGTTTGCTGATGGTTGCTGTACTTGACTTGTACTGAATAAAAGTCATCTTAATTCAACAATTTGAGTGGATTACTACAGTTTCAGGCCTGTTATAGTTAGAAATTGGCATTTAAAAAACCTTAGAAATTCACTGAAATAACCACAGGTTTCAGGAAAAGTTATAGTTAGTTGGACATTTCACTCGTACAAAACCATACAAATTCCACCGTTATAGTTAGTTCAGCTAACTATAACTTGCGCCCCCGCAATGCACTGCTGATGATGTCACATATTACATCATTCATGGCATGGTCAGTGACATCACTGATGACATCTCAAATGACATCACTGATGACATCATCCGTGTGATAATCTGATGCACCTCCTCACACCCTAATTTAACCTTTGAAACACCCATTCTAAAGTACAGACTACCATTTTTGAAACCATAGACACATCAATATCAGTTACTATATACCCACTCACTGATTCCAAGGTCTACACACACATCCACTCATTCACCCATGCAACCACTCATACATGCAGTCAATCATCGACACAACACTGTCATATGCAGTCATGCACCTTTTCAGACAGTCACATACCGCCACTCATCCATGGAGTTACTCACATACCTAGATAGTCATGTAAAGAATCAATCACACTCCCATTTAGTCGCCTATACAGTTATACACACACCTCCTCACTAATTCATACAGATAGTAGTGCATACTTACTCTCTTATATAATCAATGATACAAGTACACACACATTCATACAGCCACTCTCGTAATCACTTACTGTCACATATAGTTATTTATATACACCATCACTCACATAGAGTGCCTTTTACATATCTAGCTACTTACATGTACCACTGAGATCTCTATTCACTCATATACACACCTTCACCCAGTCATAGAGCTGTTTCCACATGCACCCTTGAACCCATACACCCAGTGAATCAACTAGTGACACATCTATGCACAGAGTCACACACCTACAACCCACCCACCCACACACACACTCAGGCACCGCTACAAATACTCAGGCAAACAATCAATAACCCATATAAATTGTCATGTAGCTTCTGACTAACCCATTTACTAGCTTACACAACAACATACTTCAGTAAGACACATTTAATCAGTGACTTATACAATCAGTCACACACCTTGTAAATCCTTCATTCAGACACTTATACACCCACTGATTCTTCAATACACCTTGGCATATATATATATAAAACATATTTAAACTTTACAGACACAATCCGTCACTGGATGATGTCATCAGTGATGTCATTTGAGATGTCATCAGTGATGTCACTGACCATGCCGTGAATGATGTAATATGTGACGTCATGAGCAGTGTATTGCGGGGGCGCAAGTTATAGTTAGATGAACTAACTATAACGGTGGAATTTCTATGGTTTTGTACGAGTGAAATGTCCAACTAACTATAACTTTCCCTAAAACCTATGGTTTTTCAGATAATTTCTAAGGTTTTTTAAATGCTAATTTCTAACTATAATGGGCCTGAAACCTATGTATTTTTTTGTGAATATATATATATATATATATAAGGTAGAAAAGACGACTTGAGCAATTCCTGCTTGAAGAGACGAAGCAAACCCAGTAATGGTGCGTAAATATATTTATTGTGCTCTACACCATCCCGCCATATATATATATATATATATATATATATATATATATATATATATATATATATATATACGCACCATTACTGGGTTTGCTTCGTCTCTTCAAGCAGGAATTTCTTAAGACGTCTTTTCTACCATATATATATATATATATATATATATATATATTCACTGAAAAAAACATAGGTTTCAGGCCCATTATAGTTAGAAATTAGCATTTAAAAAACCTTAGAAATTCACTTAAAAAACCATAGGTTTCAGGCCTTATATAGTTGGGAATTAGCATTTAAAAACCCATTGAAATTGCTCCTATATAGTTAGTTGTACTAACTATATTTCGCGCACCCGCAATCCACTGCTGATGATGTCACATATTAAATCATTCATGACATGTCCAGTGACATCACTGATGACATCCCTGATGACATCTCAAATGACATCACTAATGACATCTCATTTGACATCACTGATGACATCATCCAGTGACTGTGTGTTTCTGTAAAGTTTAAATATGTTTTACATATTGAAGAATGAGTGGATGTATAAGTGTCTGGATGAAGGATTTAGTAGGTGCGTGACTGACTGTATGAGTGAGTGATTAAATGTGTCTCACTAAATGCATGGGTTAGTGACCAAACTGTCTGGATGTGTGCATCAGTATGTCTGTTGTTATGTAAGCTGCTGCATGTGTTGAACAGTAGCTATATGAGTGGCTATATGGGTTATTGATTGGTTGCCCAAGTATTTGAATGGGTGACTGAATGTGTTAGTGTGGGTGGCTGGGAGGTGTGTGACTCTGTGCATAGATGTGTGAGCAGTTGATTCACTAGGTGTATGAGTTCAAGAGTGCATGTGGAAACAGCTATATGGGCGGTTGACTGTGTGCATGGGTGTGTTGGTGAGTGAATGGATATCTCAGTGCTACATGTCCAAGTAAGTACATATGTAAAACACAGTGCATGTGAGAGTTGGCATATATAAATGACTATACATGAGAGCCAGTGAATGTGCGAGTGGCTGTATGGATCATTGTGTATTTGTATCAGTGATTGTATAAGAGAGTAAGTATGTGTTAGTATATGTTTGAATAAGTAAGGTGTTGTGTGTATAACTGTATAGTTGAGGAAATGGAAGTGTGATTGATTCTTTGCATGACTGACTAGGTGTGTGAGTAACTCCAAGGATGAGTGGCAGTGTGTGAGTGTCTGTATAGGTGTATGAGTGCATATGATAGTGTTGTATTGATGAGTGACTGTATGTATGAGTGATTCTATGGGTGAATGAGTGAAGGTGTATGTAGACCTAGGAATCAGTGAGTGCGTATGTAGTAACTGGTATTGGTGTGTCAATGGTTTTAAGAATGGTAGTCTGTATTTAACACTGGGTGTATCAAAGGTTATATTGGAGTGTGAGGAGGTGCATCGTAGTATCACATGAATGATATCATCAGTGATGTGATCAGTGATGTCAAATGAGATGTCATCAGTGATGTCATTTGAGATGTCATCAGTGATGTCACTGACCATGTCATGAATGATGTAATATGTGACATCATCAGCAGTGGATTGCGGGTGCGCAAAATATAGTTAGTACAACTAACTATATAGGAGCAATTTCAATGGTTTTTTAAATGCTAATTCCTAACTATATAAGGCCTGAAACCTATGGTTTTTTAAGTGAATTTGCAAGGTTTTTAAAATGCTAATTCCTAACTATATAAGGCCTGAAACCTATGGTTTTTTAAGTGAATTTGCAAGGTTTTTTAAATGCTAATTCCGAACTAAATCAGGCGTGAAACCTATATTTTTTCTCAACAAATTTCAAAGGTTTTGTAAATGCTAATTCTATTAGCAGATAACGTTTATATATGTTATTATCCTTCTGGGACCACCTGAGCAGCCATCTTGTTTCTCAGGAGAAGTGAGGCACAAGAGAGCACAAAACAAAAGTGGAAAATGCGAAAAGGGGGCAGGGTAGAGACCCCCTGACCCCCTAGCCCTTCTCAGGGGGTCCCAGAAGGACCACCAAGTGCAAAAAAATAATTATTATTTTTTTAAATCGCGGGGTACGTGCACGGTACGCGTACGGTGTGCGTACCCCTCGATTTTTTAGAATTTTTATTTATTTATTTTTGCCCTTGGGGGTCCTTCTGGGACCCCCTGAGAAGGGCTAGAGAGTTGGGGGGTCTCTACCCTGCCCCCTTTTTGTGTTTTCCACTTTTGTTTTGGGCTCTCTTGTGCCTCAGTTCTCCTGAAAAACAAGATGGTGGCCAACACTTCCAGGTTTGGACAGTTTGGAATGTTGAAAGTTGACTGCCAGCCAATCAGAAACTCGCTCGTGCACGTAAGGGTACGCGTACGGTGCGCGTACCGTACGCGTATGGTGCGCGTACGGTGAGCGCATATAGATATATAATTTGCTCAAATTAAATTTTCTCAACAACTACTGGAGGGATTTTCACCAAATATAGAAAAGGCACTACTGCATACCTGTCCTTACCATTTTGCCAAGCTTGGTGTAATTCCGTTCAGCCGTTCGGGCTGTAGCCGTGTCTAAAGGTCCCATAGAAAATGCCATTTGAAAAATTTCAAATTCAATTTTCTCAAGAACTACTGGAGGGATTTTCACCAAGCATAGCAAAGGCACATGGGCATACCAGGCCCTACCGTTTTGCCAAGTTTGGTGAAATTCCATTTAGCCGTTCGGGCTGTAGCCGTGTCTAAAGGTCCCTATGGAAATTAACATGGGGAAAACACGTTTTGGGACCCCCCTTTCGGCCCCCGCTTGACGAATCCCCCCAAAACTTTCAGGGAAGGAGCGGAGCGGAGCTGGCCAAAATTCTGGAAAATTACACGCAGATTCCCCAATTGGCGCCAAAGTTATTCCAAATAGAATGTTGAGCGCATATAGATATATAATTTGCTCAAATTCAATTTTCTCAACAACTACTGGAGGGATTTTCACCAAATAAAGAGAAGGCACTACTGCATACCTGTCCCTACCAATTTGCCAAATTTGGTGTAATTCCGTTCAGCCGTTCGGGCTGTAGCCGTGTAAAGGTCCCATAAAAAATGCCATTTGAAAAATTTCAAATTAAATTTTCTCAAGAACTACTCGAGGGATTTTCACCAAACAAAGGAAAGGCTCATCTGCATACCAGGCCCTACCATTTTGCCAAGTTTGGTGTAATTCCATTCAGCCGTTCGGGCTGTAGCCGTGTCTAAAGGTCCCTATGGAAATTAACATGGGCAAAACACGTTTTTGGACCCCCCTTTTTTCTCGGCCCCCGCTTCGCGAATCCCCCTGAAACTTTCAGGGAAGGAGCGGAGCGTAGATGAGCAAATTTAAGGAAAATTACACGCAGATTCCTCAATCGGCGCCAACGTTATTCCCAATAGAATGTTGGGGATTTCCTATGGTAACTAGGTCCTAACTATATATCCCTACTGGAGACTGCCAGTAGGTAATATATATTTGTATTTATATTGCTGCAAAAGCATTGTTTTATTTGTAAAGCTATATATATATAGCAGATCTGAGTAGATAGTTGTTAGTGTGTTACTAGATGTCCGTCTTAAGTCAAATGCTAACTCTCCAAAATTCATGCGTAGAGCTGCAGTTCCTCAAGGCCCTCTGGAGTAAAATGCAAAAGCATTGGAATTCCTAAAATCAAGACTTAGTTCCACTTGTCATTGTCCCTCAAAAGTCGAATGCAAAAGCATTGAAATTCATTTATCAAGCCGCAGTTCCACTAGTCATCATAAAGTGTTATCAAAATCATTGAAATTCTTTCTTGAACGCTCTTTTGTGTTATGATATGTTATGTTTTGTTAGAAGTTTGTAAAGCAACTGGTTACTGCAATAAGGATTGTCCCCGCGCCTGTTTTTTTCCTCTTAGCAATCACTTCAATCTATTCAGAGTCGTTAGTAGGTGTCTCAAAAGTCTAATGCAAAAGGATTGAAATGTCTTCATGACGTTGCAGCTTCACAAGATGTTACTAGGTGTCCCTCACAATTCAAATGCAAAAGCAATGAAATTCTTACATCAAGCCGCAGTTCCACTACTCATCACTAGGTGTCCTTCAAAACTTGAATGCAAAAGTATTGAGATTTCCACTAGTCCTCGCTAAGTGTCATCAAAAGTCAAATGTAAAAGCATTGAAATTCTTTTATAAAGGTTCAATTTCACAAATTGTTACAGGGTGTCCCATTCTAGTCAAATGCAAAAGTCTTGAAATTCTTACATGAAGCAGCAGTTCCACTAGCCATCTCTAGGTTTCCATCGAAAGTGGAATGAAAAAGAATTGAAATTCTCATGAGTCTGCACCTTCACTTGTTCTTAATAGAGGTCCAGCTCTAGTCAGAAGCAACTGCTTCATATGACTAGCAAGCTGAGTGGGTGTGGCTTTGGTAAGAAAGGTGCATGCACATTGTTGCTATTTTATGATTAATTATTTGCCAAAGCTGGTTCTTAATAACCAGTCAAAATTATAGATCTCAACACATTTCTTTTCTTTTTTTTTTTAAGTATGGGATCACACTACTATTTTGAGAGAAATTATTTTCGCTGTTACAAGTAGCTTAATTTAGTTGTTTATATTTTGGTGATTGCATGCTTTTTCTTTGATTGTGAGCAGTGTTTTGTGCATACTGGCAGTGCTGGTACAACATTCCAATAGGTGTGATGTAGTTCCACGTGTAGTTACTAGAGTGCTATCATAAGTAATTGAATCACACACCTGTGGGGGTGGGAGGGGTTCACATTTGCATATTCATTTTAGCTACTCTAATGAATTGCGCTCATTTTCCATAGAATAAATACATATACCAAACTTGGTTTATAGTGAGGGAGGAACGTTGTAATTTACAATAAATGTCTTGACAGTTATGAAAATTTCTGTTTTGGGGAACTATTTTTTCGTTGTACGTTTACAATTACAAGTGCAAAATGCTGTGACTCAAAGTGAAGGCATCCAATGGCTGGAGTGGGCTGGGTTGATCTATATGTTCTGTTGGGGTAGGAGTGAGTATAATTTGAGTGACATGTCAACAGACCAGTGGTGAAAGAGTGGTGACTGGGAGCCCCTTTATATGTATGTATTTTTAGGTCTCGCATGGGCGGAGCAGCGAAGCTGCCACGCCTCTGCGAGAGATATTGTTAGAAAAAGGGATGCCTGCTTCCTTTTGGAGAATGTTAAACAAAGAGATAGTGCTTAGATGCCCGGCCAACGGTTAGCGTCACAATATAAAGGAAGGAGGTCACACTGATTTGTCTGCAGCTGCTGTGCATGCAAGGAATCATGGCAAGAATCATTCTGGAAACTCAGGGAGGGCACACCAATATTCTCTCTACACGGTACATGTTTAGCAAATGTGTAATTTTTTTTAAAATTATGCTACAGTACAAAAAGACAGATCAGCACAGAACAGAAAATGTAAGCAAGCATTGTCAAAACCAATAGGTTTCGCCTAATCAAGATATATTAGCTTTGTACATTTTTTTAGGCATATTGCAAAGTAGCTTGGGCTGCTTTGCAAAATTGCTTAAAGTAAAGAAAACAAGCATTTGCAATGCAATAGGTCTTGCATTTGCAAGAGTTTGAGCCATTGGCATTGTAAAGGACAAAGCCTTTTATTTATGAGTTGGTTGTTAAAACACA
Source organism: Lissotriton vulgaris (assembly GCF_964263255.1). Taxonomy (NCBI): domain Eukaryota; kingdom Metazoa; phylum Chordata; class Amphibia; order Caudata; family Salamandridae; genus Lissotriton; species Lissotriton vulgaris. Next base: position 51,315,243 of record NC_141686.1, on the reverse strand, counting down.
AATAAAAGACATTGTCATTTATAATGGAAATAGCTTAAATTCTCGCAAATGCGAGACCTATTGCTTTGCAAATGCTTGTTTGTTTAATATTATGTGGCAAGCATGAGGCTGGCAAGACAGCTAAAGCTGTCTTTAGGCTAGACCTAAAAATAATGACATTCTGCCTTTATTTATTCAGTATTTTTTAAAACTTTTACAGATAAAGACTACGTCAAATCACCACCAATTACTGCACGATCAAGGTAAATTATTGTAATATAACTCTTTTCCCATATATTGGGTCTTTCCTAAGATTATATACAAATTGTTACGCAATTGAAGGACACTCATTTTACCCACCTTGTAGAATGAAAGCCTTTTTAGGTCGAGGCTGTAACAGCGCGCATGCGCTGTTCTGGCGAAGACTTCATCTAGGGGCTTCTAAAACTAACCTAAGACTCGCACAAGCTCATGCGTGTGCTTTTCGTTTTGGCCCACGCTATTGGCCTTTGCGTGCGTCTTTTTAACAAAGACATCACACAATTGGGCAAAGGCGGGCGCATTGCTTCGCCCATGGCCTATTGGTTTTGGTTACCCGCACGGCCGCCATGTGGTTTCAATTATCGTTTCCAGACACGGGCGGGATAATTGAAACCAGATGTCTTGCTGTGGCGCTCGCGCACCACTTGCGGGCTTGTACTTTTTTGGATCCATTTCACAGGGAAGTACCTAAATGAAAGAAGGAAAGAGAGGTTGTGAACCGTTTCTTCAAGTCACGGTTTCTCCACAGAAAAGTTGCGCTCCTACCTTGGTTGCTCACATGGTCCAACTGGAGGCCAAGATTAATGCTTTCAAACATCACCAGATACCACTGAAAATAGTTATTTTGCCATGGTGGGCCATTGACTCTCCCCAGGCGGAGCCCACCCGCTTCCTGTCAGCCCCCTTATCAGGTGGGTGCACTCGATTCCTCTCCCGCAGCCTCTTCCTGCCTGCCTCTGTTTGATACGTGCATCATTTTTTTCCCCTCACAGAAGCTGCCTGGAGAGTCTTTAATGTGTGCAACAAAGGTAAGGTGCTATATGCAATAAAGCCCAAGGTGAGAACAGATAACCTAGTAATTTTTATGTCTAAACTTAACAGACATTCCTGCTTTTCATGTTGGTGTTTTTAGCACGTGTCTCAGACTATTTATGGCCTGGAAAACACAAAAGCATAAGAGGAAACAAGAATGCGATTTGGGTTTTTGCTTTAGCCTGATGTATGAGGTATGTGCTATGTGTGCCTGAGGAAGTGCAAGTGTTAGTAAAACTGCATGCAGCCTCAATGGAGGGGAGAGCCGGAGAAACAGTGCTCACTGGTGCGAGTCAGGGCATCAATAGTTATATTTCTGAAAAATGGGGTTAACTACAGCATTTCTGAACAAGGAATGTGATAAACAGCTCTTCTTAGCTGCCTGTTTTCTGTCTCTGGAACTTCACCATTTCTGACATATCCTAACTTGTGGTCGGAAAAAAGGGGCGGGGGTTGCTAGGAGTTTCTTAAGGCTGCTTTGCACAAACCATTCGCAGGACAAGCAGAGCTGCGAAATTGGACACTGCCAGCGTGTGAGCCCACTAGAAGTAAGGATGATTTTTATTAGTTAATGTTTTTTTTGGCATTGCACACTTGTAATGCACAGTGGCTGCTCCGGTGGCTATTCTCGCTTCAGGCCTCCATCACAACAGCCCCCTCTCGCTCAACCCCCCTCCCCTGCCTGGTTCAGCACTCTTGAAATGCGACATGTAGAAATCTGCCCACAATTATCCAAAGTGCAGGTTGTAAATAGGCAATTGAAACAACAACAGAAAGACACCATTGATGTGTGTTACGGTGCATTGCATTGCTATAGAAATTAAGCCAACGAGCAACTGTATTCAACAGTGTTTATATGCCAATATTTACAAGGAACACAACCTTGGCTTAAAATCCCCTTTGAAGAGAACATTCGGATGGCTTAACATTGTTCAATGAGTTACATTGCATAGATTGGTCATAAAACAGACCAACAACAGCTATAAAAATTGCGTTCGTTTTAATACACAACGGTGTGTGTTTGTACTGTAGGTGGCTTTTTCAGCATTTTGAACAGGTGGGCCACAGAGGCTGGGATTGCGCTGCGTCCAGTGTACTTACATTTGAAACCTTTTTAAAACGCTAGGCACCTGTGTTTCTGAAATACGGCCCTCCTTGCGTTTGTATGTGTATTAGGAAAGAAGAGGAGAAAGTGAAAGTGCCTGTAAGAAACTGGGGATGAGAAACCAATGCCATGAACAAGAGAAGGCACGGTGTAGTGGAGGATAATTATGTGAGAAGGGCAAGTAAGCATCGTTTGTAAGGGAAAATAGGATTTAAAAGGGGGGGAGCTACACGTGTATATGTATGTGCAAGGGGTTGACCTCGAGTAACAGAGGAAGGTGTGAGCACGTCTAATCTAGCGCCAAACAGCCGACACATGGCCCTTAGTCACCAGGACACATAGACCGGGCATTAATTGTGCTGAAGCACTTAGGCGGCTGGAAGGCACCTGAAAAGCGCTCCCTATCCGCTGGCCGTGCCTGCCTTGCCAGGTCCGCGCACCCACGTATCTGTTCCCTTAATAGGCCTCCTGGGAAGGGAGGGGAGCAGGTTGTCCTTCTCAAATTGTTTGGTTAATTAATAGCATAATGACACAATAAGTGTGACGGTCTCGCATCCCAGCTGTGCTGACACTAACATTAGCTCTAGGTCGAGATGATAAGAGCCATGGTTGTCACTGTCTGCGTTCAAGATAAAACTTGACATTGGCACATTTATTGCTTTTTGAAAACTGCTCTGTGCCGCCAAAATCTCTATTTAACTAAGTCCAGTTTCCGCAATCTGTAGCCTGCTGGTTGTGTAACCTGCAGGTGAGAGAGACTGTAATTTCATACAGGGTTGATGTGTTTACTCCAGAGCTGTGTGTGCGCCCTGCAGTTCATAGATTTCAATCCTTGTCATGTGGCTCAGTAGATGAAGTGCGCAACTCAAACAATTCGGAATTATAATATACATAGACCCCACGTATAGAAACACCATGCAGGTTTCACTTCTGTGCACCAGACACCAGCTTCACACCCAGGTGTTCTACATACTCCGCCGTTTCCAGCTCGTGGCCGAGGTTATCAATAATGCAAAAAGAGCACATTATTTGCATCCAGTGTATGGAATAAGTCGGAAATCCATGTTTAATGTGTTCTGCTGCAGTGCCAGTCGTGGTGCAGACTAGAAAGCAGGCCTGCTGTCTCTCTGGTTGTGCAGACAGCGCTGGCATTGTGTAACAGTTGTTCAAAGTGTATCAGATGCACGAGTCCGTGCCTTGCCCATTTGATTCATGCTTTGCTTTGTTCTCAATTAATGTACGTACCATGATTTGGCTTTCTTTAGAATCTAACAGATGTTTCACCATGTGTGTGTGTTGTAATTTCTGTAAAATAAATCGCACAGTTGAATTTAGTTTTTTTAGGGGAAATTATTATTTTAAACAAAACAAAAATTGGCCATATTGTTTGGGGTCAAGGGCAACAAGTTTTAATGTGTATTTTGTCCTTGGGATAAGTAGGCCCGCCCCCTGCAGCACAAACCCTTTGCCTGCCAGTTTGTAGTACCACATTAAAGGTCAGGGAAGGGCACAGCCTGCAGTTAAGTTAATATTTGTGTGCATATGTTAATGCTGTTCAAATTTGTATTCATGGTTCATTAATTTAAAGCCTTTATTATTAGGGTGAGCGCTCTAAGTAAATGTAAATTCTGGTTGCACTACTGACAGTGGTTCCAGTATAAAAATGTATACACACGGTTTCAAAGTTTAGCAATATGAGGCTATGCATAATGCCCCCAGAATGCTCTATGATTAGATGCACATATTTGCAGAAGCTTGAAAGCAAGATTAATGATTCTTAGATATCATTATAAAATGTTCCTAAATGAAAGTAGGGAAAAAAACATTTTGCTAAACTACTGTCAAATTTCAGGTGCCATTTCTTTGCAGCATCAGTTAGTAAAATGTGTTGATGCATGCTAGTATTTCCCAAAGATATTCATATTGGAAAATCAGAGTAACCAATATCAATAAGATTAAGGAAAACATAAAAATAAACAAGCATTGACAAAGCCAGTAGGTCTGAAATTGCTGGTCAATGTTTTAGTTTTAGCAATGCGTGACTTGTTTTGGCATGGTTTTTGTAAAACCTTATTGATGTGAGAGCTGCCGGGACCTCACCATTATAACAAACATTGCCACAAGCAAAAATAGTTTTTGGACACAAAAAGCACACACTGCCAAATTAGTTATTGGCACTGAACAAAACTATGTTGTGTGCCGATATGCTCCTCGTGAAAGAGTCGAATGCTGTCAGTCACAGTGAAGCCAGCCAATACAGAGGAAAGAGAGAGATAATTTTAACACCTTGGCTGCTAGGCGTTTTCCCGTCCTGTGCTGTGATTTTGTGACACCCATTGTTTCATGACGAGCTCAGCTCGTCATCAGCACAGCTCACCCGTGCATCATGACGAGCTGAGCTCGTCATGAGCATCGAAAGGGTTAATAAACCCAAAAGGTCATGGTTAAGGCCAGACAAAATTAAGGGTCTAATTATTAAAGAAAGTCTCAAAAGTGCACCTGTGGTATATGTACTTGCATTAAGTTTAGCTATATGGTTTTTGCGAATTCACAAGAATTTACAGAAGTAGGACAAGAAATTGTACTCCTAGAAAATATTTGTGAACTGCATTTTAGCATGAGCAATGTATGCATGTGTAGATTTGCTCATCCGAAAACCTGAGTGTTTGCAAGTTCATTTTCCCTCCAACCACTTTTTTCCTAACTCTGGAAGAAGGTTTCCATCTGCCATTATCAGGAGTACATTTCCAACATTTCTCAGTATGAAAAAAGATTAGAGAAGAGTTAGGTTAGTAGGTTTGCACAGACTCAAAAGGGCATTCGAACCCTGAAACTATTGCTTACCACTGCCTTCAGTAACAGTATGTAGATCTGCCGAAACATGGCAACATAAAGGGATTGCTAGTATTCAAACACTACCATGGTATGAGCCCTGGCATAATCAGAGAGGCTATATAAGAGCTCTTATATAATGAGATTGCTGCCATCATTTGTCGCCGCACTACATGGCACCAAAGGGACAAGTGGATTTTGTTACAGGACAAGTAGATTTATGAAGCAACCTGCCCCATGGACAAGTAGATATTTAAATAAATTCCACACCCCTGATTTAAGTCAAATGACATAATAATATGCAGCAAGAATATGACTAGACGATCTTTTTTTAAAAGATGCCAATGTTGTGCATCAGTCTGGGATATATGACAACAAACGCCGTCTTAGCTCGAGGAAATACGCTTTATTAAAAATCTATATCAGTATTGCATATGGAGTATTAAAGAAGGTGAGCGCAAAGGTTGCATCAACAAAATGTGGGTAGTACCTGCAGAGAATTTAAGCGTATCCGTCAGGTTTCTTTAATTCAATCAGCACTCGTAACTCCTAATACTGGGGTGTAAATATAAAAGAAGTTGCTTAAACTGAATTATATTTACAGGCGTTTGGGTCTACTGGTATTATACTAAGTGGTATTCACTCACCTTTTTAGTTAGAAGAACAGTCGTGGGCTCCGCCAGCTTCAATAGAGTAAGCGGAGTCCAACGCGTCCCTGGTGATTATATGCCAAATGTTTGGAGCGCAAAAGAGGACTAACGTTGACCGCGGTGGCCATTTTGAAAGTAAAAGAGAGTGGTTTACAGAACCTAACAGAGAACCACGATGCTTATGGCAGCCATATTTAAGAAGGTTAAACCGGCCATATTATACTTCTAAAAAGAACGGATCTGGGATTAACAACAAAGAGTTTGCAACCAAGAAGCAACAATATTGAGTTGATTTCTCAAATCAAACAAATTACGATGTATATTTTAAAATGCCTCATATATTTGAATTAGCATGTCTAACAGAGTAAACATTTGATTTATTAGGAAGTGGCAAACTAGAAATCATCATTGATTTTATATAAGTGAAACGCTCTTTGAGTACCAGATCTACCTTTACTTTGGTCTCTCATTATTACCCAGGTATATCATAGTCTATAAGGTGCCGTAATTATGTAAACTATACTTGACACATCGCATTTGTTAAATTGAGAATGTATCAAATTACAACATTATAGCGACATTAACATACGATAACAACCATTATCAGATAGATTAAATAGATGTTAATTTTTGATTTTTTTAATCTTTAATTTAAATTTTCATTGCACATGCCTATCTGTGGCAAAAACAAACTGTAGGCTGAATTTCTAACGATGGCTCAGCTAACAAAGAAAAACTAGCTAGTCAGTCTATACATCTTCATTGAACAAAACAGATATACACAACAGAACAATGCTTGAGCCTAATGTATCGATGTAAGCAAACTTATGTGTTAATGCTATGTAACTACCGGCCTAGTATCTATCCAGTTCTCTCTCTAGTGATTATAAGCATGCTAACGCATGCCATTCTGTAGCACTGTTAAGACCCCTTTCAATGGTGTCTGCAATGCAGATAAGTTTACCTTCTCGCATTGTGAGAATTCTCTCCACCTTATTTTGTCTTTTGGTTGGTTTTATAACATCAAGCACCCACCAGGTCATTTGATTACATTTGTGACCCAAACAAAGAAAGTGTTCCACAAGGGGAGCATTTTCTTTTTTTACATCTGATGCGTGATCGCAAGGACATTTAATGCAATCAACCACATTAGTGGTATTACAATTCGAGAAAGACATTAGTGTGAGATTCATACCATTAATTGTGCAGGTTTTGACCATTTGAGTTGTATCACAGGCAAGACAAGTATTACACTTAAAGTGACCTGTCAGCGGAGCCAGCTGCCTCATATTATTAACTGTATTTTTCTCAATCTTATTTTCTATAAGCATGGACTAGGCGATCTTGAAGGTTGGTTCCCCTTTTGAATGCAAACATGGGTTTTTTAACGAATTCAGGTAGTGAACCGAGCAGATTCCAATGTTTCAGTACAATTTTTTTGTACCAGTTATTTATTGTTTTTGTTTTGTGGAAGTTGACACACATAACTTTAGGTTTTTTCTTGGTTGATTCTTAGCATGTTGGTTTCAGAGTATAGTAACGTGATGTCCAACAAACGCTGTAAGCCTACAGGGGTCTGGCTAATAAGCACCAGGTCATCCGCATAAAATAGGTTGGATAGCTGGATGTCCCCTATCTTGGGTGCGTGCAAATTGCTTTCTTTCAACAAAGCTGATAGCTCTGCCATAAAGAGATTAAAAAGTGTTGGTGCAAGCATGCAGCCTTGTTTTACCCCTGTGCTTGTTGGGATCTTTCTTGATAGATAATCTCCAGCACTTCGTTTGACTGGCACACAGGTGTCACTATGCAAGAGAATTAGTTGGTTTAATAGCAGCAGTGGAAAGTTCAGCTTTTTTAATTTTTGCCACAAAAGGTTTCTGTTGACGTGATCGAAGGGAGAGCTGTAATCAATGTAGCACAGGTATAGTGGTTGTTTTGTTGCAAGTGCGGCGTCTATCATTAAAGATAGAGCTAGAATATTGGTAGTCGTCGCCATATTTTTACAAAAGCCAGTTTGGTTGAATGAAATTGCTGTAACTTCTGCTGCCCAAGATGATAGTTCCTGAAGTAATATGCTGGAAAAATATTTGGCCTCATTGTCAAGTAAGGCTACTAGCCGGTAACTTCTTAGGTCGCTCCTATTTCCTTTTTTATAAATTGGGGAATGATGATGGTATTGTTGACAACAGCAAGGGTTTTTCAAACATTGATTTGAGTACAGTGGCCCAAAATTACGGCTCTTGTTTAAATAGTGTGGGGGGATCCCAATCGGTCCTGGCGCCCCGCGTATTCCCTTTGAAATGCTTTTACAGATCTGTGCGTTCATGATTAGAATTTCCTGTTTTGGTGCTTGATTTTTGTTGACTTTCAGTTGTCCGGCGTCAGGGTCATGCACGAGATTATTTGTCCCTAGTCTGGTTTCTTGAGCTTTGTTGAAGTGTGAGCTGAGGAAAGTTATCCAGGCCTCTTCTGTGACATGCGATTCGATGTCCTGGTCCAACTCGTTGGTCAAATTGTTAATCGTTTGCCAAAACTGTGAACTGTTGTTGATTTTAGCGTTGTGTAGTAGTATAGCCTATAGAGTCTTGTCTGCTTCTTTTTCAAGTCGCCATGTCCGCTTTCTGCGATCGCCCTTTAGCTGTCTCAGCTCCTGTTGGGCAGCGGGATCTATCCTAAATCTTCGATGAGCTTGATTTATCAAGATTTTTTGCTTTTTTAGTTGAGCGTTTCTGAAATTTTGATATTTCCTGTGCTTCAGATCATGGGCTGCTCCTTCAGGGCAGAGGTTTCCCTTTTTTGTTCCAGTGTTGTTTCGTAGTGTTTTTTTTAATGCCTCCCAGCTCTCAATTATTTCAGTATTTGCTGCTTGAGCTTCACCTAGTACCTGCTTTGCATGAGAGAGGCGACTTTTTGGGTCGTCCGTTCTGAATTTTATCTGTCTCTCATTGGTGGTGTATTCTGCACTATGTGCATTAGCTGACAGTGAGTGTAATATTGAGAAAGCCCCGATGGTGACTTCCTGGGGCAAGTGGTCGCTGTAGTCTAATGGGCCAATGTGGAAATCCCTTTCCATTGGGTACAGACTACGCGAGAAGAATGTGAAGTCAATTGTAGAGCTGACCGTTGCGTTGTGGAACGTTGCTGCCTGCGGGCGGTCTCCTGGGAATCTGCCATTGAGTCCTCGAAAACCCATCACCTCCGAAAACCTGTGCTGTTTTCCAGAGTTGTGATCTTCGGAGCTTGTTTCCCACACAAATGGGTCCTCCTCGCAATTGGTGTCTATAATTGAATTACCAAGCATTATTTAGATTGAAGTCCCCGCTGATAATCAGGCTATTTGTTTTCTCTGCCCTTAATATTTTTATGAGCTCTTCTTTCAGCTCCTGGGTTCCTCTGGTTTCTTTCTGACGGATGTAAGTAGAGATTTATCAAGATTATGTTCTCCTTTTTAACCAGCTCCCGGTTAGAAATTCGTTGCATTGTATTTGGCGAAGCTAGCTTGTATCTACTTCGTAGATCCTCCGACTGGAGCTATATGTAGCAAGGCCACCTCTTTTTATGACCAAGTATTGCGCTCCGTATGGCAGGAAGGAAGTTCAGGTTGTATCCCGGGAGTGCTGTCCGGGCTTCGGACCACGTTTCTTAGAATGCGATGATGTCAAATCTTTGCAAATAAATTTGTAATTCCGAGTCCGTAAGCTTGTCTCCTAAGCCGCTGATGTTCCAAGAGCACACATTGAGGGTGTTTATGATGTTCATGGCACTGGGCTTACTTTGTCATAGATTTTTGCTTTTTACGTTTATGGTCCTGGAGAGCCAGCTCCAGTCTTGAGAAATTGAACTTTCCGTCGTTATTGGTCTCTTGTTGCGCAGCTCTCTGTGCTCTGAGATCTCAGGGGTATTACTGCAAGCCCCTCGCAGCACAGAGAATAATTGTGAGTTTGGATAGGCCTGTCCGTGCTCTTTTCGATGCTCTCTGTCAATTGTAGAGGGGTCAGGGTGTCTGGTTTTGGAGAGCGGTCGAAGCTTTAGGCCCCAGGTGTTGAACTTGGCTTGTTCTTTTAGTACCCTCTCATCAAATTCTTCCATGGCCCATACAGTTTTTGTTGCTTCTGTTTGTGGATATTCCAATGAATCAATAAATTCTCCAGATCGCTGGTTGTGAGATTTTGTATACTGTTGATGGATTTCAGTAAATATGTTGATGGATTTCAGGGAATATGTTGATGAATTTCCGCAAAAAAGGATAAGGAATGGAAAGAAAAGGCTTTGGCAACGTAACAAAATATGTCGAACCAGCCTTGGCACTGAAGAGCACTTTTTTAGGGAAACATGCTTGTGATCAGGGAAAATGCCATCTCTAAGAGTGATCTGACCCATTTGACCATGCAGTGATGGCCTGTAACCCAGCTATCAATTCTCATTAGCCATTCCATTAGTCAGTTAATTAAATTATATACAAATTCATAAAGGAACAGGCATTTTCATGAATCTTCGTACAGAACAACTCATTCTTTTCTGTTATCCTCACATACATTAGGTTTCCAATGGTGCAGTCATCTGATGTGGAACCAGAAAATACATGCTCTAAACTTGGTTTTCCCACACGAGAGCAAATCTGTGTGATCCAGAGGAAATCAATTTAATGCTATTTATTTGTGAATGGGGTTTTTAGTGGAACTATCGCCAATAGGTAGAACCTCAACTTGGATCCTTGCCATGCTACAATTAAGAGTATGATGTACAAATGGGTAAAAGCCAGTATTCAACGCAAGTTAAAGAAATTGACACCTACCCAGTCCACTGCTACATCAATGTGCTGGAAACTATCACAATCAACAGCACAAGAGCAGATTAAAAATACAAAAATAAATATGAAACGGAGACATATGCAGCAAGGCAACTGTTTTCTAATCCCATCTGTAACCCTTTGTGATCCTGGGCAAATCACTCACTTTCTGTGCTTCATATCTGAGCTGGACCTCGGTATCAAATTCTTCATTGCAATACTGGAAACTGGGTGAAATAATTTAAAAGAAAATCATCCACCACTCTACCCACCTATGTGAGACTCTCTGAATTCATTAGTAGAGTTTACCCTGAAGTACATGACACAGCCATGCACTGTCCAGTGATGCTGCCCTCAAACATTTGATCATGAATATTTCTTTGTAACATCCTTGGACAACATTTAAAAAAAGACGTCTTTTTACAAGCACAGTCACAACGAGCGAGAGACAGACATCATAGGCAGGTGAGACTGAGAGATAGATGAGAGAGGCCAGACATTGATGGGGCGATGAAGAAAGACATACAGATAGATTGATCGGTGAAACAACAGGTAGTAAAGAGTTAGAGATCTAGATAGAGCAATAGAGATAAACAAAGATATATCGGGCACATCCAAGGAGCTACTGAAAACGGTGTAGATAAAGCAACATCGAATTTGAGTGTTAGATTAACAGATAGAAAAATAACAAGAGATGTAGAAACATAGCACCTTAGCAAAAGACATACGTATAGATGCCAGGAAACAGAGAGGCAATTGATAGATAAATTTAGAGCGTTAGACAGACTAATAGAGAACTATTCCCCCGGGTAGAAAAACAGAGAAAGAAATGGAGACAGTGAAGGGCATGTGATCGAGAAGTAGAAATATATTCCTAGACTGAGATAGAGAGAAACAGTTACTCAAGGTCTTCTATGCAGACGCATTGACAGAAAAATGGACATGAAAACATGCAGGAAGAGAGTACAGAGGCATAGCAAGAGATGGCCATGTAGAAAAATCTATACACGTGCAGAAAGGAAGGAAGAGTTCCATCTTCCTGGCAATACACCCCTCCAGCAGGGCTCCCCTTGAAACAATGGGTGTACCTCTTTGGGTGCAATCTTTTCGAGATGCCGAGCTCAAATCGCTCGTTCGTACAAAGGTCAAAGGTCACAAAGGTTTATTGCATAATTAATTAACATTATTACAATTTTCACATGATTAATTATAATACAGAATGTAAATATTTTTGCTAAAACTAAGTCTCCTCCTTTGTAAAAAATGGTGTGGAACAGTGTTTTAAAAGTTTCTTCCGGAGATACTCCCGCTGTCTTGGAATATCAAAGTGTTTTTGCATGTTTGTGCGAACTTTTCCAGTCATTAGAATCAAGGCAGCATTGGTGTTCCGCTTCTTAACCTTCTCCTTGTTCTGCTTGACTCAAACATTTTTTCACTTCTGCCAAGAATTTTGTTCCCTGGCAGGCTATAATGATTGAGCTCCCTCCCAGCCAGCAAGTTACTGCTTGTCTGCAGGTGCGGATATGTAGCTCGTTGCAAATGCGTTTTAGTAGTTGTTGCCGTTGTGCCAGAAAAGCTGGACAGACACACAAAAAATGAGCTAGTGATTCTGTTTTGTAGCCGCATAGTCTGCATCTCTCGGTCTGATGGTTACCTTTCCAGGATGGTAATAAATCCTTCGAGATGTGCATACCCATCCTGTAGTCTGTAAAGGCTCTTTTTATGTGCTCGTTGAAGTGGGAGGTTAAGTAAGCTTGTGGTAATCCTGCTTTGAAGGAATTGATAATGGTCCAGCCGTGTCGACGTTTTAAAAGTATCCCTTTGTCTTCTTGAAAAGATTTCTTCCTTGCTGCCTTGTTGGCCAATCTACTTATGCTTACTTTGTCCGTCGCGGATTCCCATGCGGCTTCCAACTCCAGCTCTGTTACGCAGATTTTCAGGTAGTTTCCCCAGGAGCATGGGCTTCCGGTGTCTCCTTGATTTTTTATATCTTCCCAGTTCAGCCAATCCATAGATTCCGGGTCTGCAGATCTAAGTTTGTAAAACAGTTTTACGAAGCCGCTCATGCTCCTGTATTTCTGGTTTTGCAGACCAAATTCCAGCCTAACTTGCGAGGCTGAGCACATCTTGGAAGGTTAAAAACTGCTTTGTAGATTTTGGTTTGGAGATCATTTAGTAGATCTATTTCCTTGCCACACCAGGTGACAAGACCGTAAGACAGAGATGGTAAAATTCGTGCCGACATGACCTTCAAGAGGTGTTTGTAATTAGGGCAGTCCATTTTTGTTTTTAGTAGACGGTAAGCGAAAATGAGGCTTTGGGCTTTTGTGCGTATTGCAGTTATGTGCTCCGTTTGTTTTACGCCCTGAGATATTGTAATTCCGAGGTACTTGTACGACCCTTGTTCTTTCACCTTTGTCCCGTTCACCGTCCTTGTGTATCTTAGTTTTTTTGGGTCTACTAGACAGACCACTTTAGTTTTTTCTTTGTTTAGGTCCAGACCCTCTTGTTTTAAGTATGCTGCTAGCATGTTTAGAGCTCTTTGTAGACCAATTGGGGTTTTACTCAGCAATAATTTATCGTCTGCATATTGCAGGCAAGGAATTCGATGATTTGCCAATGATGGTGGGTGAACTTCGTCCGTCTCCAGCACTGTTGCCAGGTCGGAAAGGAAAAGATTAAAAAGGGTGGGTGCTAAAACGCAGCATTCATTTAGGCCCTGGTACGTTGGTAAATTCCTCGTGGTATAAGCTCCATTTCCCAATTTCACCTTTGCCCATGTGTCTTGGTATAGAACTTTTATTGCCTTTAATAGTTTGGTCGGCGTCCCCCAACACTGTAGTTTGCCCCATAGACGCTCTTGGTTAACTCTGTTGAAGGCCGATTTGATATCGACGAAACTGGCATACAACCGTGCACCCTTTGCTGACATTCTGTCCGTTAATAATGACAGGCAAGTTAAGTTGGTGATTGTTCCCATTTTCCGCCTGAAGCCTGTCTGGAACCAGGGGATTCTGTTTGATTCTTCGATCCAGTCTTGCAGCTTTAAGAGGATGCAAGAGGCGTAAAGCTTTGCTTCTACGTCTATCAAAGATATAAGAGTATAGTTTGTTGGGTTTCGATGGTCGCCGTGTTTAAATATTGGGTGAATGACGTTACCCTTCCATGACGCGGTTACCCTGGCATCGTTATAAATTTGATTAAAAAGTGGCGTTAGGGTGTCTGCCCAGAATTCCGGGTCATGTTTGAAGATGGCGTTGGGCAGCCCGTTCGGGCCTGCTGCTCCTTCTGCCTTTAGTCTTGTGATGATTTTACAGAGATCCCCTCTGGTGGTTAATTCCGGGAGTACCGTCTCCTCTTTTGAACCCTCCTTCGGCCCTGACCATTCTGTACCTATGTTGTTAATTCCAGTCTGATCCTCCTCAATTAAGTTTGTTAACCGTATGTCGTTCGAGAGACCTGCTGTTGTTGTGCAATATAGGGATTGTACATGCTGGGACCAAGAGTCTGCTCCTACTCCTGCTTCCTGGTGGAGTTTAGATCCTTAATTAGGATCATTAATAATGCCCCAAAATTCTCGACTGTTAGGATGTTTTCCTGCACTTAGGAGTTTATTCCATAGCTTTTCCTTGTAGGCAGATTTTGCGATACTTAGTGACTTTCTATAAGCGCTTCTGGCTTCAATCAGATCTCCCTTGTTTGTTTTTAACCCCAGTCTTTTTCGTTGTGGTAGGACTTGGACCTCTTTAGCTACCCTCCTTTTTTTTTTTTGTTCTTAGTTCCAACTTAAACCAGGGCTCCTTTTTGAGGGTAGACTTGCTCTGTATCCCTGATGTTGCTGGAAATTTATGGAGAAGGTCCAGGACCAGTTGCTCCCAAATTTTTACGAGATCTTCCTTTTTTTGCAACCCTAACTCGAGTTTTCGAGCTGTAACGGCGGACTGAATTTTTTCCAGCCCTTCTCCTCGCCATTTTAATTTCTTTAGGTTGAATATGGATGCTTGATGAAGTAGGCATGACATTTTCGGTACCAGGGTGGGCGCAGTGTTTAAGGAAGTTATTTGGGGGAAATGGTCACTTTCTGGCCGTTGAGCAATTTGGAAGGTCTCAATGCCTGGAACTAGGTTGTCGCTTACTATTTTATAGTCTATTATTGAGTGGGCCCTTCCACACAGATACGTAATACCTGCCGGCTTGTCCCCCCTCGTGTTGCCGTTCAGAATCGTTAGACCTAATTCTCTTAGGTCTGAAGCTAACCTAGGACCTCCTTTGGGCGGTGGCATGTTTCCTTTTGCCCTGTTTTTGCCGATTAGGTTGCAGTTGAAGTCCCCAGAGATTAATAATGAACATCCTGAATGGGTTTTTTGCATCAGTTTTATCAGTGACGTTAGGCTTGTTTGTTTTTCTTGGTGTGACTTCCGTTCCGGGTGGATATAGACGTTGAGGATTATAATTTGCCACTGTTCGGGGCCAGCTTTCAGGGTTTCTGTGATTCTAGTCACTTGCATCCAATTAAGACCTACGTCCAGTGCTTCCGATGTCCAATTGTATTTTTGGGTGGAAATCGGACCGTGATAGTTGACCAATTTGGACGGACGTTGTGTGCCAGGGTTTTCTCCCGTGGCTTGTGTGGGCTTTATTTGCTCAGGACCTCCGTTATCAGTTATATAGGTAGAATCTGTAGTTCCTTGCCTTGGGTTGTGGTCTTTCATTAGGTCTGAACTTATTTCACTATGGTCACTGTGGGCTGTAGCTGATGCGAAATTCGTTGTGCAAGATTGATTAACGGGTATTGTTGTCAGTCTCTGCCTTGATTCTCCATCCCTCAGGAGGATTTGGGTGTCTAGATTGTCTGGCGGCTGATTTGGTCACTCCTTGCCGTCTTGCGGCGTGGTTGGTAAAGAGGAGTTGGAATCCTGGGGGGAATTTACTTTAAAGATCGGAAACAAGTTGCCTAGTTCTATGTTTTGTTGCTGTTTATACTTTAGTCTGGCTTTCCTGGCCTTTTTCTTTTGTCTCTTGGTTGCTATTTTTTCCTCTTTAACCCCTTCAGTGCTGATGACAAAGCCAGCTCGTCATGGGCGTTACCTGCGCTACGTGCATGACGAGCTGGCTTTGTCACGTAACGCGGGTTTTTAAAATTTTCAGAGCGCAGCGGGAAAACCGCTAGCACGCATGCGGTTAAAGGATTTTTGAGTGAGCAGTGTTATTTCCAGGTCTTGTGCTGATCTTTCTGGGCCCACTTCCCTCTGGTTATGTTCTGAATCCTTTTGCTGGTTGCTGCTTGAGTGCTCCTTTGTGCTTGACCTGTGGAGAGAGTGTAATTTTTTTTCCGATGTAAGGTTGGTAGTTTTTTCAGCCGGATTGTGGGAGTTTTACCTCCCCTAAAATGTCCGTCAGGATAGCTGGCAAGCTTGCTAATTTTTCAATTATAAGACCACAACCACAACAAAACTGTTGTTTGTTGGGGCCGGTGTGGACATCTGGTTTCCCCTGGTTTATTAATAGTGAAGAAAGTGCGTCCAATTTTGTGTTTATGCCCGCGATATGGCCCGCCACTAAGGTGATGAGGTCAATCTGCACCTCCATTTTATAAGATTGGTAGTTCAGGACTTTTATTGCTTGATCTAAGGAGCTTAAAAAAGGTCCTGATCCATGTGGACGACTGATCTCCTTGTGTCTTGTTTGGATCTTTGGTGTCTGTGTCCATCGAGCTGCCTGATGAGATAGTTATTGGTGCGGTTTGGTTTGAGTGAAGGTCGTTTATTGACATGATGTTACTGTCATTTATGGTGAGGTTATGATGATTTCTTTTTTCCGCTGGGCATCGTGGGGTAGACATCACCAAACCTAGACTCTGGTACCGATTTTTCAGGCTCGGCTCAGTTCGTAGTGCTCTGCCTTGAGTGTTTAGGTACGTAGATATTCTTTCCGTCAGTTCTTCCAATTCGGAGTCATTCGATAGAAACAGCGGTTTTTGCCATGGATCTCCGTCACATGGGGATACTGATTGTGGCTTGCCAGTCCATCATTAGGCCTTGTTGGACCTTTGAGATCCATTACTTCAACCAAGTCGGTAAGTGTTGTGCTGTTATTTATATTCCGACTGCAATCCTTTGTGATGGAATCAACTATGGTGTCCTTTGTGGTTTCGGCGTGGTCTTTTTCCCCTGGGTAGGGGTTTGAATGATGCACTTGTGCAATAACAATCGCTGAGTTTCCCTTGGTGTAGAGTCCTTGGATTGGATTGTGGTTGGGGATTTGGCCCTTGTTGATCTTCGATCATGTTTGGCTGGCTTTTATCCGGTGTAGAGAGTATGTTAATTGGGGAAATAGGGTTTGGCAAGTTGCTGGCCTCAGCTGTTGGTGTGTAAATTGCAGCAATAGGGTCCTTTAGATAAAAGAATTTTAGGAGCCCCGATTTTCTTGTGAGGTTTGATGTCATTTCGGGGGTTGGTGCTGAGACCAACCTCTCCCTTGGACTAGATTTGGCCTCTGAAGGTTTGTCTTCTGCGTTTGAGCTCTTTGGTTTTTTGGGGGGCTTTTTGTTTTCCACCGGGTGTCGCGTTCTCCCTGATCTCATTTTTTCCCCTGGTTAGGGCTCGGGGCCCGCGTCTTTCCGCTCCTTGCCCCCCTGCCCCCTGGTCCTTGATGAGGGGGTACTAGGGTCTTGGCGTCTTGGCGTGGTCCAATATGGGTCAATACGGGTCAGCAGGCAGTGTGTGAGGGGTTGACGCTTTGCTCTTGCTCTGACCGGTTTCTGGCATTCCAGCCGTCTTCAGCCCGGCTCGCTCATACAAACAGTTACACTTGTTCGCCCACCCTGTGTTGATTTGAGCTGTGCCCCCTGCTCTTGCTATCTTTCTTACAGCTACACGTTCGGAAAATTAAATTAGAAGGTGGGTGGATGGGCAAGCAACGGAGAAAACAAGGAGACCGAGGATGAAGTCCCGCTGGACCGGGAGGTGCAGTCGGCCCGAGGGATTCCAGCGAACAGCCCCCAAAGCCCACCCATGTTGGCGGCACCTTAGCAGCCCGACTTTATGATCTGAAGTATGATGCATTGCCGATTAAGCGAGTTATGGTTATTAATATGCAATTAAGATAATAGTACAGCGTGGACCATTTAAACTGTATGCTTTACATGAAATGCTAAGTACTACTGAAAAGTAGTGTCTACCACACTTCTTTGCCTCGCCCTAATTTTCCTAATGCTGAG